>NW_011494510.1:782729-799043 GCF_000754665.1 Bison bison bison
GCGATGGGTTTCTGCTGTACAATGCAAACCAGCCATAATTATATATATATATATCATCTCCCTCTTAAGCCTTCCTCCACTCCCCCATCCCACCATTTTAGGTCATCACAGAGTGCCAAGCTGGGCTCCCTGTGTTAGACAGCAACTTCTCACCAGCTCTCTGTTTCACACATGATAGAGAATATATGTCGATGCGACTTTCTCCATTCTTCCCGCTCTCTCCTTTGGCCACTGTGTCCACAGTCCGTTCTCTACATCTGTGTCTCCATTCCTTCCCTGCAAATAGGTTCATCGATACCACTTTTTCCAGATTCCATAAATATGCATTAATATACGACATTTGCTCTTCTCTTTCTGACTCCCTTCACTCTGTGTAACAGGCTCTAGGTTCCTCCACCTCACTAGAACTAAACGGTCTTGGATCTTAAGGACAAGAGAAATACTTGCATAATAATGATAATAAAAATGGTAATAACAATAAATTAACAGTGAGAAAATGTTGGCAAATCGAGGAGTCACAAGTGATTATATTCATCGTGTGCCATTTCAAAGGCACACAAAACTCAATCAGGTTGAACTTGACAAAGAAAAATACAGTCATTTTACAGTGATGCAACACTGTTTTCAAAGAGTTATGACACAACCCATGAGAAAAACAAGCAGTTGAGGCTGACCGCATTTATCCTGGGTTCTCATTTTATTCGTGTGCAGCCTTAAAAGACAGCTTCAATTGTATTGTGAAATTTTCAGAGGTGACCTAGAAATACAGCCAATACCTTTTATTTTTTTATTTTTTTATTTTTGGGAAGTTAAGATTTCTTCAAAGCACTCTTCAAATAGCTCTTGCTTTGACCCAAAATGATTTTAATTAAAATAATGATAACAGCAAGTAAAACAAAGTGTCACATTCTCCTTGAAACACTTTTCTGCTTGATTCCCCAAACACTTCACTTTTTAGGCATATACTCTTCCTCTCTTCCACGGATGCACCCTCCTGCTCCAGAACTCAGAAGGCTGGATTTCCCTCCTGCAGTGCTGTCCTGGGTCTTCTCTATTCACATGCTCTTCTTAGATGATCTCATCCTATCTTCTGCCCTTCTTTCAGTGTCAATGATCCCACAAAGTGCGTGCTGTGAAAGACCTCCCTCTAGACCCCAGACTCATACTGTGTTTGATAGTCCAACACTGTATTTGATAGTCCCAGCTACAGTCCCCAGAGAAATCTCAGTATCACTAGGATGCTGCTAAGTCACTTCAGTTGTGTCCAGCTCTTTGTGACCCCATGGACTATAGCCCAACACGCTTCTCTGTTCATGGGATTTTCAAAGCAAGAACACTGGAGCAGGTTGCCACCATGACCCAAGCAGAACTCCAAATCCCTTGAACTCATCTCTACTCACAACCTGCTCCTCATTTGAGGAAGCAGCAATACCATCTACCCAGTTCAAAGCAGAAATCTAGAAGTTATCCTGGTTTCTTATCTTCTCAAAAGCCCCACATCCAAATGAGGTGTTGCCTCTTCCTCTGAACAATACCCCTAAGCTGTCCTGTTTTCTCATCTCTACTGTAATCTACATCCTCAGATCATGAAACATCATCCCTTGATTGAGCCAATATAAATGGTCTCCCCTCTTCCACTTTTACCTCCCTGAGACCCATTCTATATACTGCATCTTGAGTGATGATTATAACATAAGTAAGTAAGTGTTAGTCGCTCAGTCGTGCCCGACTCTGCGACACCATGGACTTCAGTCCACCAGGCTCCTGTGTCCATGAGATTTTCCAAGCAAGGATACTGAAGTGGGTTGCCATTTCCTTCTCCAGAGGATCTTCCCGACCCAGGGATTGAACCCAGGTCTACTGCACTGCAGGCAGATTCTTTACCGACTGAGCTACAAGGGAAGCTTTGACATGTTGTTGTCCCTAGTTTAAAACTCTTCAATACCACCCCTCCCTAACATATTTAGTGCACATTTAGAAAACAAGCTAAACTCCTTATCAATCCATAAGCACCTATTAACTGACCTTGATGTTACACTTTGACTCCATCTCATAATACTGCACTCCTAGCTCACCACTCTTCAGCCACCCTAAATTCCTTTCTATTCCTCTAACACGTCCATCCATTCCTTGCTAAAAGTGTTTGCCTTAATTCCTCTTGTCTTTTCATGGATGGATACTTCTTGTCACTCACATCCTAGCTGAAAAATAATCACTAATTCAGAAAAGATTTTCTTAACAACTCAAACTAGTCACCAGTCATTCTACATTACCTGGTTCTGTTTCATTTTATTTTACTATTCCCCAGTCTCAAATACTAGAACATGAGCCTCATGAGAGTAGACAATTTATCCATCTTGCTCAGTTTGTACACTGGTGCCTAGGGGAGTGTCTCATCAATATACAGTGCTGTGTGTAATGGGTCACTGAATAAAAGAACAAATGCACAGAGACAAACAGTGGCATTGATACGGATTTCCATTGTCTAGATTACAGACACTTGAGGAGGATAAAATTCAGAGGATTCCTCCTGTCCTTTATATTAGCTTTGGATTCCGAATAGGTATTTGCAGCTCAGTTTCATGTCAAGATGGTACTGAGCTCTTGATAGAGTGGCCATTCTACTCTCAGTCAAAGCTTAGTTTGCATACATGGATACCAAATAATCCCCAACTACATCTGTGTGAGAATTGAATGTATTCAGATATATAAGATATTCAATGGAAGTTTGTTGAATGACTATTCTATTTTCTATGTACTGTTTGAGTTTGAAAAATACACATATACTTGAGACATAACCCATTTTCTGTGATCTCATAATCTAATGGGAATGATAGAACAATAAACAGAATATTTATTACAGCATGGAAAGTGAAATTATATTTATTATAGCACAGTATTATGAAGCCCAGAGGCTGATCATAAGAGAAGGTTTCTTTTGTGTAAATGAATGCCTCATCTGATTCTCGAAGCAACATAGAGTAATGTGAGAATGGAGAAAAATAGAATCAGGAATAGTGTCAACCAAAGAAGAGAGCTAAGTCACCAAACCCTACGGAGGACAACTCTAAACAGAGAGATATACAGCACAGCATAATGGTAAAGAGCAGACGCTCTAAGATCAGGCAGAACTGGATTTGCATCCTCGGTTTATACATATATACATGTATACGCAAGAACCTCTTTGGGGAAGTTACCTATTATCTCCTTCTACAGATGAGGGCTTCCCTGGTGCCTCAGTAATAAAGAATCCACCTGCCCGTGCAAGAGACACAGTTTGATCCCTGGGTCAGGAAGATCCCCTGGAGAAGGAAATGACAACCCACCCCAGTGTTCTTACCTGAGAAATCCCATGGACAGAGGAGCCTGGTGGGCTACAGTCCATGGGGTTGCAAGAGTCAGACATGATTTAATAACTAAACAACAACAGATGAGAACAACGAAGGCTTTGAGAGCATTGCTCATTACCCCAGAGCTGTGTCGTGACAATAATCGGTGTAAAGCATGTAATGCCACAATCCCTAGCACATGAGTGGCCGGCAAGTGTTTGCAACACTCAGTTGAAAGGCATAGAGTGACAAGAAATGACTCTAGAGAGGCTGAAATGTTGCTTAGCAGACAATGGACATCTTTCTGGCTTTGGATTGATACTTCTAACACAAAAATAAGAGTTCTCAGGGATTTCCCTGGTGGTTAAGAATCTGCAATGCAGGGGATGAGGGTTCAATCCCTGATCAGGTAACTAAGATCCTACATGCCAAGGAGCAACTAAGCCTGTGTACCACAAGTACTGAGCCTGCCCACTCAGGAGTCCACACCACAGCTACAGCGTATATAAGGGCAACGAAAGATCCTGCATGATGCAATGAAGACTGCATGTGCCACAACAAGGACCTGAGACAGTCCAAATAAATAAATAAATACTTTTCTTAAAAAAATAAATAATAAGAGTTCTCAGTCATCCCTTCCTAAACACAGCTGGAGGAGGTGCCATTGTGCATTTGATACTCAGTATAGTAGTTTGAATAATATAGTAGCTTGAATACTTATTGGCTGTGTCACCTTTTCCAAATTATTTAAGCCTTAATTCCTTTTCCTTTTAAAAATAGGAATAATGTTGGTGGTTATTTACTAAGTTGTTCTGAAGACTGAATGAATTAGCTGTATGTAAAGCACTTACTTGGACTGCAAGGAGATCCAACCAGTCCATTCTGAAGGAGATCAGCCCTGGGATTTCTTTGGAAGGAATGATGCTAAAGCAGAAACTCCAGTACTTTGGCCACCTGATGCGAAGAGTTGACTCATTGGAAAAGACTCTGATGCTGGGAGGGATTGGGGACAGGAGGAGAAGGGGACGGCAGAGGATGAGATAGCTAGATGGCACCACCGACTCGATGGACGTGAGTCTGAGTGAACTTCGGGTGTTGGTGATGGACAGGGAGGCCTGGCGTGCTGTGATTCATGGGGTCACAAAGAGTCGGACACGACTGAGCGACTGAACTGAACTGAATTGAAAGCACTTACAGTTTAAAAGATACTGATATCTATATATTCACAATCATTAGAAGCAATATTCCAGGCATGATTCTGATTTCCTCATTTCCTGGACAAGGCTTCTCCAAAGTAAGGAGTCTGTTAATAATATAAAAACAGAAATAAAAATATAATGTTTAATATATAGAGAGATACACACACACATAGTGAAAGTCCTACCAATGTTACAAGGCTTCTCTGGTGGCTCATATGGTAAAGAATCTGCCTGCAATGCAGGAGACCTGAGTTCAGTCCCTAGGCTGGGAAGATCCCCTGGAGAAGGGAATGGCTACCCACTTCAGCATTCTTGCCTGGAATATCTCATGGACAGAGGAGCCTGGTGGGCTACAGTTCATGGGGTCACAGAGAGCTGGACACAACTGAGTGACTAACACTAATGTTACAAGAAAGACAAAAGAAAACATGGTTCAAAATCTAAGAAAACAGGTTCAAACAGAAGCAAGTTCATCAGATTTATCACAACTGAAGCCTGGATACTGTCATCCATTAGGAAGAAATGGCTTTTGAGGCTTTTGAGTTTGACAATCTGGGTCTGAAGATTTTATTCCTATGAGCTATGTGATATTAGCAATTGCTTAAGCTCTCTAAGCCTGCTTTAAATATTTTTTTTAAAGAAGACATGAAAATACCCACCTGCCAGGATCCTTGTGAGGATGAACTACAATAGTGCTTGAGAAATATGCTCTATATTTGTTAACAGAATTTGCATCTAAATAGTTACAAAGTCTGCTTTTCCATTAAAACTACTCAAACTACTGCCACTGGCCAAAGAGAGGTGATGAGTGGCCAGATGCTCATACCTCAGCCAGTCCTGCCCCAAAACGCTTCATTTTGAGCCGAGATGACTGATAAGGCAGGGATTCGAGTTTATCCATGCAATATGTCACCATTCTTAACCCCTAAAGGTTACCTAAGCTCATAGGGGCTGTGAATTTCTGGGATCGTCCTTGCTCAAAGGTCAGCTATTAAGGCTCAGTTTATTTAAGCATTAAGAGCAGAAAGTTGAGGAGGACTAATATTAATACCTTCTGTAGGAATTTCAAACTCAGGGAGTCATCGGCAAAGGCTGAGAGATTAGCTTCAAGGGAAATAGCTATTCCAAGATACTGAGGAGAAATTAGAAACGACCAGCTGGTGTGAATCAAGAGAAATATGTTGCTAAAAGGTGGTGGAGCAAGCTGCTTACAGAGAACTAGGCTTTCTAACAGCTTTCTCAGGCATAGTGATTTTTTTTTTTTCTGTGTGTTTCATTATTTCCTCCTATTTTTCCTTTAAATCCTTTGGAAGGCTATAGAATGAATGACTGGAAAACGTGAAAAGAAACGTGGCTGAATCAAAGATGCTTTGTGATTTCCCTTCATTTTAATAAGTCTGAGCCAGAAATGGATTTCAGCAACTTCAAAATCAGTACCTGTCAAAGAAGTCTCAAAAAATTTGAGTCCATTTCCTTACTTTGAAGCCTCTACCACCCACTGCGCACCTCTAAGCTCCCACATGAACACACACACGCACACAAGTGGAATCATCCCTCTGCACTAAGACCTCCTCCGCTGTTTTGGAGAAGACTGCAAGGTCTTCTTGCTAGTGGTAACTTTTGCTTTGCTGGCTTAAGATTTATCCAAAAAATGAACAACCCCATAAAAAGTTTGAACACGACTAGGAACTCTTTTTTTCATTATCTCTAAATGAAAAGTCTATCTATAAGAAACTGTGGAAACCATAAGAATTGAAGATTGTATACTGTGCAGTGCCTAGCAAAATTCTAAAGAAAGCATTGATTTTTTAATATCTTTATTTACAGTTTTTCTAGAGAGGCTATTTAGGAAAGAAATAAATTACATAAATTTCAGAATCAGGTATGTCAGGACTTGAGTTCAATCTCTAAGAGCTGATGCCTGATCAAACTTCTGTTTTCTCCTTTGAAGTAGGTAGGTATCAATACCCATTTAGTGAATTAGGAAGCTGAGGTTTGAAAGCTATACTATTAGGCATACAGTAAGTGTTCAAGACAGATTAGTTTTCTTCCACTTTTCCCCTCGTACATGCCAACCCTCTTGACCCTGAAAACAAGATGGCATTTAGACAGAACAAAGATTATTCTGAAGTTCAATGGCACTGAGTGACTTGTCCAAGGAGGCACAGCTCATAAATATCTGCAGATTCTAATCTCCAGTTTGGCCTCTTGCCAAATGTTTGCTGAGCTGAATGACAGTGTTTCTCTTCTTCTCATGGCTGGGGAAAAAACAGTGTTATGTAAAGAAATCAGAGAGGACAAGAGAAGTAATGAGCACCTAGTGACTGAGGATCTGGCATCAGACTGTAGGTAACTTCATGTGTGCATGCTAAGTCCCTTCAGTCGTGTCTGACTCTCTGTGACTCCATGTATCATAGCTCATCAGACTCCTCTGTCCATGGAATTCTCCAGGCAAGAATACTGGAGTGGATTGCCCTTTCCTCCTCCAGGGAATCTTCTGCCTGTAGGTAACTAAGGTTGACCAAATCTGGTTATCTGGTTCCCAAAGAAAACAGTGAAAGTGTTAGGGCTCAGTTGTGTCTGACTTTCTGTGACTTCGTGGATGTAGTGCACCAGGCTCCTCGGTCCATGGGATTCTTTCGGTAAGTATACTGGAGTAGGTAGCCACTCCCTTCTGCAGGGGATCTTCCTGATCCAGGGATTGAACCCAGGTCTCCTGCATTGCAGGCAGATTCTTTGCCACCTGAGCCACCAGGGAAGGCTCCCAGGTAGAGGTAAATTCTCCCATTTATTGGGTGGACTATTCCATAGTGACTGAAGCAGTGTCCCCACTAGTTTACTAGTATGCTCCTGCTAGGGGGTGGGCGTGGGATTGAAACAGCTGTTTATTCCTTAAACCCAAGAATTTAAAGATTGCTCAAAAACAGTATCACAAACATTATCAAAACAACTCCACACGATTATTTCTTTCCCATACATGAATGCTATTGTAGATCTTATTTCTAAACTGAAGTGTATTTCACACTAGGTTTGAGTATGATTATTATTACAATGATTATGAGGAAAGAAGGCAAATATGACTTTTCCATAAGGTATTGAGTCTTTTTAATATCTCAACAGTTTGAATAAAAATTGTATTAAATGTGTCAAGGAAAATGCTGATCATTCCCCTAAAACATATTTTTATAACTGTATGATTCAATCTTTTTTACTTTTCAGTCATACAGAGTCATACAAGCATATATTGAGCCCCTATTATTTTCCAGACGAGTTATACACAGAGATGATGAATAAAACATGGCCCCTGCCTTCAAGAAGTTCTCATTCTATGTTGAATTCTCTATTCCTGGAACATATGAGTCAATTGAAAATAAAAACAGAATAGAATTCAAGTTTCAGGTGGTGTAAATCTGAGAGAAAGTATATTCCTTTTTTTTCTCTAAATGAAATTTTTTCCCATTTTCAGACTTAATGAATGAACATGCTTTCTGCCTCCTCATTCAACATATTTGTTTCAATTCCTTCTTAGAAACATCTCACTTATTTCTCTGGAGAATTTTAAATTATGTCTAAGAATAAAATAAACTAAATAAAATAAAATAAAAACAAAATAAAAGAATCAAATAGTGTTTAAATCATATGTAAATTTCAACATGGAATTGCTATTGGCTAACATACAAGGCTGTTGTGGCCCCATTCTCAAATAATAGATGTCACAGGAAATGAAAATTATCTGCAGGTTGTTGTTGTTCGGTCACCCAGTCATGTCCTACTCTTTGTGACCCCATGGACTGCAGCACACCAGGCTTCCCTGTCCATCACTAACACCTAGAGTTTGCTCAGTCTAGTGTCCCTTGAGTCAATGATCCCATCCAATCATCTCATCCTCTGTCACCCCCATCCCTTCCTGACCTCAATCTTTCCCAGCATCAAAGTCTTTTCCAATGAGTCAGCTCTTCTCATCAGGTGCCCAAAGAATGGGAGCTTCAGGATCAGTCCTTAAAGGTTTAACGGAGTGTGTATTACAGTGAAACAGTCACTGTATATATGGTTGTGAGCACACACATGCCCAGTGTGTCTGCCCTGTCCACACTTCTGTCTTGACTATCTAGCCATTAAGAACCTCACTGAGAATGGCAACACAATGAGAAAACCACATGTAAACCAAGCAGTTGGTAAGTACCAATTGAACTTCATTTAATGACACCAGATTGGGACAAAATTTGAGAAGCTATTTAAGTGGCCCTGACACAGTAAAGAATAGCATGGTAAAACAGAAAGATATTAAGATATCTTCAAAAGGGTTAACTTAAGTGTGCCTGCAAGAATTAGCTTCTGAGTATGTCCGATCTCTTGCTTTTCTGATTTGAATCTGATTAAATAATTTTAGGTTTAAAAAGTCATGAAATTAAGGACTTCCCTGATGGTCCTGTGGTTAAAAGTCTGCACTTCCAATGCAGGGGCAGAGTGGGTTTGATCCCTGGTCTGGGAACTAAGATACATGACAGAATGTAAGAACTAAGACACATGCAGAATGGCTTGGCCAAAAGAAAAAAAAAAAAATCATGACACTGGAAGAAACATCCAAAAGGAGCGTAGACCACAGTCAACACTTAACATCTAGCACGGTGTATCTCCAATAGCAGACACACTACTCATTCATTATTTACCAAATATTGCCACTCCAGTACTCTTGCCTGGAAAATCCCATGGATGGAGGAGCCTGGTGGGCTACAGTCCATGGGGTCACTAAGAGTCGGACACGACTGAGCGACTTCACTTTCACTTTTCACTTTCATGCATTGGAGAAGGAAATGGCAACCCACTCCAGTGTTCTTGCCTGGAGAATCCCAGGGATGGGGGAGCCTGGTGGGCTGCCGTCTGTGGGGTCGCACAGAGTTGGCCAGGACTGCAGCGACTTAGCAGCAGCAGCAGCAGCCAATATGTATCCAGAATATAACTTGGGCTCCAAGTGGCAAAGAACCTGTCCAGTGCTGACTGAAAGAAGCAGCAGTCCAACAATAGATGTGAAGTGCATATTTTTAATCCCTCTCAAGAATATACTAAAGACAAGAGTACATTCTAATTGTTCAGTGCAGTTTCCTTTTATTATAGAGTTCTTTCCTCTGTCAATACTTTTGACAAAATTGGGGCAGGGAAATAAACTCCTCTGATGATGGAAGTAGCAGAGGGAGTGAAAATTTTCAAAAATAATCTTATACACCCAAGGTGATGAACATATTTTGGGGAAATTATGTTCAGTTTATACTGTTACTAATTGGAGACACACAAAACAGATTTGGCACGTTAAAAGTTCTGGTACGCCTGCAGCAAAGTAAAAGGTTAATATTAAAAACTCGTAGGTTTTGTGGTCAACACTGTGAAACACTATTTCATGTGACATCTGTTAATACCTCACAGGATGCACGTCAGTAAATGTTAGAGTTAAGACATCTTAAGCTCCATGAACCACAGCCTCACACTCGTGCTTCCTGTGCCCTGGTTTTTCTCAGCATGTATAGCCTGTATAATCCTGAAATCAAGACAGCCAGAGACCTGTAAATGAGGTAGTACAGCAAAATTATTGATAAAGCACTTTCTGTCTGTAAAGGATGAGGCCAGCACACTTGCTGGTAAGTGGTACAGGTTGTAATACAGAAGGCAAGACCTTTTTGATCCCAAATGGATTTTTTTCCCCCCCTCTCTGACTTCTGTGTTGAGAGAAGGTGCTAGAGATAAGACAGAGTAAGATATTTTTAGCAGAGAAGCAGCTCTTCATGAGACAGACACCTTTAGGGAAATACTGCAGGCAGCTACGAGATTTTACTCTATTTAGCAAATGTGCATAGGAGTTCAATACCTGTTTGTTGAGTGCATCGATGTTGAAAAGATTAAACGACATGAGTGCAGAGTTCCATGGGGAGTGTAACTGGGTGCCGATCCTCACTACTGCTTTTGATTCAAATGGCTTAGTGCCAAAAATGACAACATAAGACAAAATAACCTCAACATGTGGTTCTTTTCTTATTTTTCCTCCCCAGCACCAGGTCAACTATGATTTCTAACTCTTTATGTCACTAACATTCCACACTCCAATCTTTGACACATTTGAAAAATACGGAACTCAAAGAAGTTAAATAAATTTTCCTGGCTCATTCCACTAATGAGGAAAAAACTGGGATTCAAAATCAAAAGCCTTTGCCTGTCTTCACCAGTAAGTCTCATATTTACTCTGCTGAAGGTAAAGCCAGAAATAATTCCTAAGCCACCATTAACCTTTAACTATAGCACCTTTGTAGGACATTAACAATTCCTGTCACACCTATGGCTCCTCCTTTTCTCTTTATGCATTTAAAGAGATATGATTTCCCAATGAGCCACTGTGCCAAGCAATTGAATACTGCAGGTCCTCTCACCAAGAGGAAATGCATTTTCAATATCATAATGGAAGTCGATGGGAAAATGGGATTTGCTTCACAGGAATTTGCCAGCTTTGCTGGAATTCATTCAATGCATAAGTTAGTAGAAACCTTTGATGTAGAGAGCAATGGAATAAATTCCTCAAATCAGTTATTGAATATTATTAGGCATCCTGAAGGCAGTGCCCATGTCTTCTTGTTCATCTGTGTATCTTTCAAGGTAGAGTTCTTTGGACCTGATGTTTAATAATTGCCTGACAGAAATAAATTCTTTGAAGAGGATGCATGGTCTACAGAAGGTTGAATAGAAAGGCAAGGGTGGGACTTCCTCGGTGGTCTAGTGGTCAAGAATCCACTTGCCAAGGCAGGGGTCATAAATTCGATCCCTGGTCCAGGAAGATCCCATGTGCCACGGAGCAACTAAGCCCTGTGCCACAACTACTAAAACCAAGCACCTAGAGGTGGTGTTCTGCAACAGAAGAAGCCACTGCAGTGAGAAGCTGGAGCACCGCAACTAGAGTGCAGCCCCCGCTCACAGCAACTGGAAAAAGCCTGGGTCGAGCAACAGAAACCTAGCACAAGCAAAAATCAAATAAATACATAAATAATTAAAAAAATAAAGAAAGGCAGGGGCAAGTCATGTGATGTCTGTTAGAGATCCTTAGGATTTTATCTCTTCTATGTAAAGAAAAACAGCTAATGTGTAGTATCTCACATGATTTTCTCAAAGTGAAAGTGTTATTCGCTCAGTCGTGTCCAACCCTTTTCAACCCCATGGACTTTAGCCCACCAGGCTCCTCTGTCCATGGAATTCTCCAGGCAAGAATAGTGGAGTGGGTTGTCATTCCCTTCTCCAGGGGTCTCCTGCATTGCAGGCTGATTCTTTACCATCTAAGCTACCAGGGAAGCCCCATCTTCTCAAAATGCAAATCAAACTGTATCACTTCTGTGACTAAGCATAGAGTGAAAATTGGGAAGGGATGTCAATACAAGGAAATGGATGGATGCATTTGAATCCATCCAAATGGATGCAAGGAAATCATCTGGAATAGCTTTTCAACAATTCATGAAAGTAGCTGATCATTTGGACCCCAAGGGTAGAAGAGGAAAGACTGGTCGGTGGAAGAACATGACATATTTAGAATGTAAATCTTCACAGAGCATACTAATGCTTCCATATTTCTGGTTGTTTGCTTTTTTTTTCTTCCCTTCCATCTACTTGAGGATTTTTTCTGTACCAGAATACTATTAATTTTATTTGTTGTTCTTTGTGTAAATATATTTTAAAACTATATAATATTATTAGTAGTATAAAATTAGTATTATAAATACTATCTCTTATCTCCCCAAATCTCTGAATGTGACACCAATTCTATCTCACTTAAAAAACAGATACTGTTTCAGCATTATCTGTGAAAGATATACTATGACTATGTGGAGACACAGTCTTAGAAATATCAAAGCACTGAGAACTCAACAAAGAATAACTGTTACCAAAAGACACCATTTTCTTTAAAGTCATATTGGTCAACTTCATGCAATCATCTCGGTTCATGTACTGTGTTTGGAACAAACACTTCCCCTATTGACTGATGAGTGGAGTCTTCCACTCAGGTGAAATCTCATGGGAGGGCTTCCCCCATCTCAGGAGGACCTTTCTAAGTCAACTGACCACTTCTCATCTATCTGCTGTGGAGAAAGGATGTATAAAAAACTAGATATGGTGCTTGTCCCTCTTGGTTTCGCATCCTCTCCCTACTCAGTATCTCCTCTAAGCAATTCCTCTAGTGCCAGCCCCAACAGTGATTTTAACAGGATGCTCTTTACAACGACTAGCAAAGGCCTTTACACATCTCTGCATCCCTAGCACTCAAAATTAAACTTTCAGACTTTCCTGATAGTCCAGTGGTTAAGAATAAGCCTGCCAATGCAGGGGACATGGGTGGTCCAGGAAGATTCCACATGCCATGGGGCAACTAGGCCCGTGCTCCATGAGTATTGAGCCTGCGCTCTAGAGCCCGGGAGACGCAGCTACAGAAGCCCGCATACGCCAGAGCCCATGCTCCACAATAAGAGAAAGCCCGCATGTAGCAAAATAGACCCAGCACAATCAAAAATAAATAAAAATAAATGTAAAATGTTAAACGTTTATTGTTTAAAACTTAAACTTGCCTCATGATAAATACTCGAAACAAACTTGTAGAACAAAAAAAATTTTTTTTGGAGAGTCAGTTCTTGTGCACATAATTATCTGATGTTTGAAAATTGAGCCCCAATCTTTATGGGAAAAGTGAAATATCTAAATAATAATGTACATATCTTTAAACCTAAACTCTGCCTGGTAGGAACAACATTAAAAGAGAAAACATAATGAACTAACACTAATGTTGTATTTCAACAGTAACCTTCTAAAGTAGGTATTAACTCTGTTTAACAGATGAGGAAGTAAATGAGAGGGAAAGGACTTAACCAAGGCCACAAACCTAGTGTTTAAGAAATGGAATCCCACCTAATGAAGACCATGCTAACTTCACTGCAGAATGCTGACATTTACAGAACCCAGTGGATTCTAGCTGTTCATTAAAATGACCTAGTATCTCATAGACATAACATTCATCTGTTTTCTAGTTTTTATTTTTTTATTGATATATATTTTTAAAGTTTTACATAATGTGACTGGAACATGATTGCAAAGAACTGTGAATAACTTTAAAGAGGAAATTTGTTAGCACAAAAGATTTTTTGATATTCTGTAGGTAATCAAACCATCTCCATTACAATGGCGAGTATCTTGTAACGATGTGTCTTATAGGGCTTCTGGGAAATTTAAAGCTATTTGGTTCTCTCCAAATGTTTAAATACTGGAAGTATCATCTGACTGGTTAATGCCCACACGTAGACAGTCTAGTTATCAAAGTTGCCACGTGGGACAGAAAAAAGCTATTCCACACTTCAAACAAGTAGAAATGAGTCCCATAGTAAGAGAATTTAAATCCCTTTATTTACTAACAATATCGGCTTAAGTATCCGATCACGTAAGTTAAATTTGTTTACTAATAAAGAAATGATTAGAATGTGTTTAACTTTCTTTAACACAAATTCCCATGTGTACTTTAATAATTAGACCAACAGTATCAACCCTGTAAATTAGCTGTTCAAAAAATTACACATGCACACACATTCACACATATACTCTTTAACTATAAATATATGCACACTGAAAGTTAAAAACGATAAATTTAATTTGATCCCATTTCTTGAAAGTTTTCATTGCACAACAGAAGTGTTTATTTGGTTTTAAAGCAGGCATGACAGCCTTTGAAAAAGCAGGAGACTCACAAAGCAAAATCTTAAGGTAAACTTAGAATATTTGGAATTGACTCAAATAATCACTAGACGCTAATAAAATTCATCTTGGAAAAAGGAAGGTATGGAGGTAAATTTATATTGTATTTTATTATATTCTTTAATGTTATCTAATTTCCAAACAATGGACCCAAGGTAATGCAAATTCTACTTTATGAGAGCAAATTAAGCCTAGTTTGCATAAACACAAAGCACTATCTATTTTTTCAGTAAAAATACCAAGTCCCTGAACAGTATTTTTATGATACTACTTAACAAGTTTGTACTTCTTTGGCAAGAAGTTGTTTTACTTCTAAAGTATAAAACAGAAAATTTTAAAAAGGGAATAAAAAGCTAAGTGAAAATGCTCGATTCTGTGCAATTCATTCCAATTTCAATAGTGATTTTAGTGGTATTGCTTTTTTTCACCCTGCACCCACAGAGACACACTTCAAGTACTTGAGGCAGAAGGTCCAGCGTCCAAGAGGTGTGGAGGGTCCTTAAAGCTAACTATTGTATTACCTGTACTGTCTTTCCCACCCAGTTTTATCTTCCTTTTGGTCAAGGCAGTACATGCTCTAGATCAGTCCTCCTGCTAATAAGTGTGAAGTAGTCAATGCATGTTTAACACAATGCGGATGCTCCATTGAAAACATTAGTTGTTCCTGGGTGATTGAGTATTTCTAACTGATTTTCAGAGAAGATTAGGCATTAATGTAATATTGCCTAGCAAATCATTTCAGCAGAAGCAAGTTAGTGGAAGTCGTTATATATTCAAAATTAGGTTTTGGCCAATTGATTCTTAATTACACAATCAGGGGCTCAAGAGATCAAAGTTAATCGTCCTTTCTCCTCCCTTTAGACATATAGATACACACACACACACACACACACACACACACACACACACACCATGAAAAGTTCTAGCTGTTCTTAGGAATCAAAGCATATCCTGGCAGTATTTGTCTAAGAATAAAGCTTCAAATGTCTAAGCAAGACCACCTACAGTCTATCTGATTGTTCCCTTCAAGGAAGCCAGAAAGAATGTCGATTTAAGAGCCAGGAGCAGCAGCTAAGTGTAGTTTAAAAAGAACACATTGGAAACCCTCCCTATCTGTCAGGTTCACCATTTCTGTGAAAAAGAACACCAGTTAATGTGACTTCAAGAGACTCCAACTATTTAAGTAGCCATTCAGCTCAGGTACAAGGAAAAAAAAAAAAGAGTGTAGGATTTAAGGTTGGAAATAAAAGGACTGAAAAATATATGAAGAACCATATATAGATGTATAAACACATCCATTCAAGCACATGCATTCATTTGCTCTGGTCCAGCCACACATGCTACCTGAACGTGACAAATTTTCTTACGACACAGATCTTTTGAATTTGGTATCTTCTTGATGCATGAAATACTTTACACATGAATCTTTACAGAGCTGATTTCTTACCCTTCAGGTTATAGCCTAGATATAACCCCGCCTCTGCTAAGCACCATATTTAGAATCCTTTCTTCCTTTTCCCATTCATCCTCAGCATGTCTTTTCCTTCAGCTTTATAGCCCTTAGAACCCAGCACAATGCCTGCCTTATACTAGGCACTTGATACAATTTTCTGTTAATGTCAGGCACTCCCCTGAACAGGTAATTCTATTAGGACAGTGAATGACTACACATGCTGGAATATAATTTTGCACTGACTATATTCCAAATTGTTCTAGAGACTGAGTATATGCGGAATAAAACACTACAGAAATGCAGAAATAAAACGTGCCTGTCCTCGAGAACCTCCTGTCTAGTGGGAGAGGACACAGAGCAAACTACAGGCATGGTACAAGATAAGAAAGCACAGAGGGGGCCTTCCCTGGTGGTCTGGTGGTTAAGACTTCATCTTCCAATTCAGGAGAGAGGGGTTTGATCCCTGGTTGGGGAGCTAAGACAAGCACAAGCCTCGGGGACAAAACCAAAACATAAAACAGAAGCAATATTGTAACAAATTCAAGAAAGACATTTTTTTTAAATGGTC
>NW_011494510.1:799143-834708 GCF_000754665.1 Bison bison bison
ATGCTTTACTTAAAAAAAAAAAAAAGTCTTAAAAAAAATCACAGAGGATTAAGGGACTTCAGAAAAAAGAAGCCAAGCATGAGGCAGGCAAAATTCAGGAGGCTGGTGATAGATTAGGAGGGTCTCCAGAGACTGAGCTCAATAAAACAGAGCTGGGACGTGCTCTCCAGTCAAAAGAGAAAGCAAGTATGCAGGTCTGAAGTTATGAGAATTTTTTGATCTATATGAAAGATGAATTTATCTATATGAGTGTGGTGATATGTGGGAAAACAGCTAAACAAAGCAGAGCTGTATCCACATAAGAAAACAATATTGTCACATCCATCCATAACACCAATACAATAAAACTCTACAGTCCTTATCATTCCGGTCAAGGCTTGTCAATGTGTCAAAGCCTTTTCCCACCATGCCTGTTGACCTGCCATTCTGTAGAGATGCCAAAACATGTGAGAGACAGGAGCATGGGTTCTGAAGTCAAAATCCATGACAAGAATCTCAGTCTCCCACTTTTCTCTAACGCCACCCATTTGGAGAGTTATGGGCTCACCCTCAGTTCCTGCATCCATAGTCCAGGGTAAGGATGAACAGGAAACTTCAAAACAGTCTTGTGAAGCAAGGTGATGCATACGAGAAGATCTGCACAAGGAGTGTCACGTAAAACTCGATAAAAACATTCATCACTCTCCTGAACAACTTCCTTACTTTGTGCACATCTGAGGTTATTTACTAAAAGCAGTATTTCAAAGACAATTTGCTTATCTACTCAACAGTGTGACCAGGAAAGCTCTCCCTGATCTGGGCCTGACCAAAGCCCCAGGCACAACCCTTCACACTTCACTTTCACACATACTGTTTGCTATCTCTACCTGAAGTCCTTTCTCTCATTTGCCCAGCTCCTGATTTTCCTTGCTGTATGACACAGGGAACCCAAAGCTGATGCTCTGTGACAATCTAGAGGGCTGGGATGGGGAGGGAGGTGGGAGGGAGGTTTAAGAGGGAGGAGACATATGTATACCCATGGCTGATTCATGTTGATGGTAGAGGCCATCATGGTGTTGTAAAGAAATTATCCTCAAATTAAAAATAAAATTAAATTTTAAAAAGTCAGCTTGATTCTTGCTTGTCCCTGAAAATCTTCCTTGACTCCCTGCATCTCCCACCTCTGTCTGACTCCAGTGCCTCTAACACTATGCCCAACCATAGGTTACTTGTCACTGAGGAAAAGCCAGGGTCTACCGTAATGACTGATTTAAATATCCACGTCTGGCTGCAAACCAACTACATCATTTGTGATGCTCATTACAAAATGAAAACACAGAAAAAAAATACTAAAATATGAAAGGGCTTTTCTGGTGGCTCCAGCAGTAAGGAATCTGCCTGCAATGCAGAAGAGGCAAGTTCAATCCTGGGGTCAGGAAGATCCCCTGGAGAAGGGAAGGGCAACTCGCTCCAGTATTCTTGTCTGGAGAAACCTATGGACAGAGGAGCCTGGTGGGCTATAGTCCACGCGTGGGGCCACAAAAAAAAAATTAGACATGACAGCAACTAAAGAACAACAACAAAAATATGAAATATCTTCCTTTCTTCCACTTAGTTCTTGCGGCTTATATGCTTGCTCCTTTCTCTCACCAGACTTCAATCACAAAAATTAAGAATGCTCATATTGACATCAGAGAATGAACCCAGGAATGGAGGCCCCTTCTGAGCAGCAGAGACCTGTGTGACCCCACGGATTTTTTTTTCCAGTTTATTTAATTGGAGGCTAATTGCTTTACAATATTGTGGTGGTTTTTGCCATACATTCACATGCATCAGCCATGGGTGTACATGTGTTCCCCATCCTGACCCTCCCTCCCCCCTCCCTCCCCATCCCAACCCCACGGATTTTATGCACAAGAAACCAGCCCTGTCCCTCCAGAATCTTGGGGTGTCATGGCCACATCATCTATATTTTTCTGACTTCAGCACAGAGCCTATCACAGTGTAGCGCTCAATGCATGTTTATTGAAGATGTTTCTGAATAGTACATCATGACACACTGAATCCACAGCCTGTGTATGCCCAGTTGCTTCAGTCATGTCCAACTCTTTGTGACCCTATGGACTGCGGCTCACCAGCCTCCTCAGTCCATGGGATTCTCCAGGCAAGAATACTGGAGTGGGTTGCCATGCCCTCCTCCAGGGGGTATTCTAGACTCAGGGATCGAACCTGCATCTCTTAGGTCTCCTGCACTGTCAGGCAGGTTCTTTACTACCAGTGTCCCCTGGGAAGTCCACAGCCTAGTACTCACAAATACTCTAACGATGAAAGAAATGCAGCATGCAAACAGAAATAGTGGGTGAATTTTCTGCTACTTCAGAGCTGTCCCTGCTTCTTTACTCAGTCCGCGTGCTGTTCCCATCCCTTCCTTCTCTCCTGCCTTCCTGTATCATCCATCACTGACACACCACCTTGACTGTCTGGATCCTTGCGGTCAAGCTGAGCAGTGTACTTCACACTTTTAAAAACTATTGTCAGAGCTCTCTCTGATGGCTTTAAGAGCATTCACCTCACTTTTACTCTCTCTCATCCACGTCCTCTGAGGATTTGCATTCCTTAAAGTTCGGAGATGAAAGTGCTAAGAAAATCAGAGTAGCATCCCCAATGAGCTCCTGCTTCTGTTCTGCCCTCCGTACACTTCATTCCCCTAGAAGAGAGAATGACCTCAGAAAAACATGCATCGGATCTCTTTACCCTCCCACTCCAAGTCTCCAGTGGCAGCAAATCTCCACCACACATTTCCCAGTCACGTTCCTGTCTACCTCCACAGCCCTCCCTCCCCATCTCTCTTCTCTGCCTCACTCAGGACAATAATGAAGATCATGCCACCCCAATCTCTTTCTTTGCTTACGCACCTGCCTGGCTCCTCCTGGTCCTAGGGAAAGAGTTTCCAGTGCTTTCCTTCCAGCCTCTGCTCCGAAGTTACCACTTCACAGAGGAATTCCCTAAGGGCATTGATTGCTGTTTTTATCTTAATCCTGTCTTATCCACAGCACTTACATAAACAAGTACAGTTCTCTTCCCTTCCAAGGTGAATTCATTGTTTCACACCAAAATCACTTTGGGCATGACTGTCTCCTGCAATTCTGCATCCCTATACTGAGAACAATGCCTAGCAAAGAGCAGACACTCAGCAAAGATTTGTGAAAGTTGTTAAAGGTGGGAAAACTGCAAGTACTAAGTAAACATGTGTCTCTGAGAGAGTGGGGTTAGCCTTGAGTGCTCACTGGGTGTGGAGTTGGCAGGGGGGCAGGCACAGAGCTGTTGCCGTGACTGTGCCACCCTCAGCATCTCTCGTTTCCATCACATGACCCCGTGGATCTGCTGTTTGAGGAAATTCCTGGGCACATCAACTGCAAACCCAATTAGACCTGAGCTGCTAAAGCCCTGCTTCTAATACTGTTGAACGTAATAAGCTGTGACTTAAAATTGGTGTTCATTCCTTCCCTTCAAAAACTAAAAAAAAAAAATTAAATATGTGCTATTCCTTCTGTTTTTGTAAGAAAAGTATGGTATAACTCGACAAAATGGAACACGGGTATAAAATTGTAGAAAATAAAAAGTAAGCCTTTTCCCAAGTTCACCTCTCAACCCTGCCTGAGGCAATCATTGATAACTTCCCCCAAGTGCGTATTTCCAGACGTTTTCTGTCTTCATCCACGTTAGCATGCATGTTGCGTTCATTTTCTTTTAAAAATGGGAGAAACAAAGCACGCTCTTGCAGCATCTTTTGACCTTTTTGCATTTAATCGGCTTTAGAAATCCATTACCACACTGCATCCAGATCAATGTGGCATGTTTAACAGTTCTATACCAATCCAGTTCAGTTCAGTGGCTCAGTCCTGTCTGACTCTTTGCGACCCCATGGACTGCAGCTTACCAGGCCTCCCTGTCCATCACCAACTTCGGGAGTTTACTCAAACTCATGTCTGTACCACTCCATGATACACAAAAAGCATACTTTACCTTAAAAAGTATTTCTTTGACAAATATTCATCTTCTCTCCCCAGCCCCACTCCCATTAAGAGGCCGGGAAAATTTCAGAAGATTAGAGCTGTTTGGTATCTCGTGTTGCTGCTACTGCTATTGAGTCCTTAAGATATGTCCCACTCTTTTGTGACCCCATGGACTGTGAGATTTCCCAGACAAGAATACTGGACTGGGTTGCCATTTCTTCTGCCAGGGGATCTTCCTGACCCAGGGATTGACCCGCATCTCTTGCATCTCCTGCCTTGGCAGGCGGATTCTTCACCACTGAGCTACCAGGGAAGCCTAGTTGTTAACTCACACTTAATACCTTACTATGGGAATAAGGGGGTGGGGGCACTTCCCGAGAGGCTCAGCAGTAACTGTAAGGAATCTGCCTGCAATGCAGGAGCCACAAGAGACTCAGGTTCGACCCCTGGGTAGGAAGATCTGCTGGAGGAGCACCTTGCAACCTACTCCAGTATTCTTACCTGGAGAATCCCGTGGACAGAGGAGCCTGGTGGGCTACAGTCTATAGAGTCACAAAAAGGTGGACACAACTGAAGTGACTGAGCACGCACGCACCCATGGGAATATGGGAAACGGACGTTTTCCCCAGAGTAAAAAACAGAGGGAATGTAAGGAGAATTTGTTGTAGGGGACAGATACAAGAGTGGCCCCCAGCACACCCCTCTCCACTTCCCCACTATTCTAACAAGACGATCACAAGCTGACTGATGAAAAAGATCTAAAATGCTTCTTTATATTTGTCACATACCCATGTCACTTACAGCATTCTTATTTTTCTCTTTAAGTTGACTTTTTCCTCAAATTTATTTCACAAGAAAACTTTATGTCACTACTGTACAGGGAGGGAGAAGGGAGGAGGGTTCAGGATGGGGAACACAGGTATACCTGTGGCGGATTCATGTTGATATATGGCAAAACCAATACAATATTGTAAAGTTAAAAAAGAAAAGAAAAGAAAGAAAAAAAAAAGAAAATCTATATCACATGCCATAAATAACTGTAATAATAAAAATAAATTCCACAAAATCAAAGCAATGTGATTAAGTTCCATCTAGATGCTGTAGCCTGCCAACGTCTCTAAGAAAGGAAGCGGGGAACTTGAGGCCCAAGGATGTGTTTCAGTTTAGTTGCTCAGTCGTGTCCGATTCTTTGCGATCCCATGGACTGCAGCACACCAGGCTTCTCTGCCCATCACCAACTCCCAGAGCTTGCTCAAACTCATGGTGTTGGTATCCAACAATCTCATCCTCTGTCATTCCCTTCTCATCCTGCCTTCAATCTTTCCCAGCATCAAGGTCTTTTCCATTGGGTCAGTTCTTCACATCAGGTGGCCAAACCTTGGGAGCTTCAGCTTCAGCATCAGTCCTTCCAAGGAATATTCAGGACTGATTTCCTTTAGGACTGACTGGTTTGATTTCCCTGCAGTCCAAGGGACTCTCAAGAGTCTTCTCCAACATCACAGTTCAAAACTTTATGGTTCTTTATGGTTCAACTCTCACATCCATCCATACGTGACTACTGGAAAAACCATAGCTTTGACTAGATGGGTCTTTGTTGGCAAAGCAATGTCTCTGCTTTTAATACGCTGTCTAAGTTTGCCATAGCTTTTCTTCCAAGGAGCAAGTATCTTTTAATTTCATGGCTGCATTCACCATCTGCAATGATTTTGGAGCCCAAGAAAATAAAGTCTCTCACTGTTTCCATAGTTTCCCCATCTATTTGCCATGAGGGACGTGTTAATCTTTCTGTTTAACACTAGCCAAAGACTAACAATAAACTAAGAGTTTCTTCTCCACCGTGATAAAGACTGAAAGACAAAGGAAGAGGGAATGACTGACGAAATAAAACCTACCTATTTTCTCAAGTCTTTCCCAAGTTCCATAATTTCTGGAATTCAGGGAACCAAATATATCAGTAATGCTCATTGTTTTTTGTTTGTTTGTTTGTTTTCTTTATGAGAAACTTCTAACAAATCAGATGTAAGTGAATACTTAGAAAGCCACTTTTAAGCTTATTTAAAGCCTCTCTGTCTTGCTTATCTCAACCAAACAAGAGGCAGTTAATGGCAACACAATTAAACCCTTGGGTATTTCTCCCTGGAAAGTCCTTCAAAGCTCACCTATTTACAATGAGAACAGGCTTGGAGGGGAAAGATACTTGGCTCTAGTTCAGCCCTTGAGTGGGTCCCTGGCCCTGGCCAAAGCACTGCCTCCTTATGGGTCTCAGTCTGCCCCACAATATACAGGAAGTCGATTACCGCCTTACTCTGTCCTTCTCTATAAATTAGCATCAATGCTCTCTGCTGGGTTAACTCTTGGCCTTACAGATGGTTACTGGTTACCTTTCTCTTTCCATGCTACCTCTCTGCTCAATAGAATCAATCAATTTTTTTTTTTTTTAATGTAAAGTACTTTGCAACCTTTTTTGCCTAAAATTCTCCCATGGTTTTCCTGTGCACAAAGCAATAAAATCCGGATTTCTACACTGGTTACTTTGGTCTGCAAAACCTGGCCTCTAACACAAAAGTATTTTAGTTCCTCATATGCATCTAGCTCTTCCCTAACTGTCTCTGCCTTAAAGCCTTTGATCATGCTGTTCTCTATGTATAAAATACATCCCACCCCCATTCCAATCAGCTGTTCTTTCTACAGCATTTGGTGTTGAGGTTAGAGGCAAAAGTGTTCAAAATATAAGAAAAAGCATGGTCAAATTCCCTCAAATGGGCATCGTGTTCTAATTAAATGTCAAAAGTGATCCCTTTAAGACCACATCTAAACTAGACTATCCTGTTGTTTAGTCACTAAGTCATTTCCAACTATCGCTACCCATTGGCTATTTTCTATACACATCCTGTTTGTTTCATGGTCAACCAGCTTCCCATCCTGACACTTAACTTATTAATGTGCTTACCTTCCCTTAGGGGAGGCAGGATCCAAAACAGATCATCTTTCCTTAAAGGTTACAGTCACTTCAATATGGTAATTATGGAATCCCCCAGAGCCAGCACAAGACCTGGCACAGAAGAGCTGTTTCACAGATGCCCATTAAATGTCTCCAACAAGAGACACGCTTACCACTCCCAAAGTTCATAAGAGCAAAGTATCTCCTAAGTTCGATGTTTAGTTACTCAGTTTTCTATATGCCCTGGCTCTTAAAAGCCTTAACAAAGAATTCTAAAATGAGCTCATACAAACTCATGGTGACCCTTCCTTATCTTCTGCTACCAAGTAAATGTAATTCTAAGTAAAAGAAAAGTGAAAGAACCTATACACACACACACACACACACATATTTGTGAGTATGTGCAAAGTCACTTTAGCCATGTCCAACTCCTTGCAATCCATAGGACTCGCCAGGCTCCTCTATCCATGGCATTGTCCAGGCAAGTATACCGGAGTGTGTTGCCATGGCTTCCTCCGGGGATCTCCTCCAGGGGATCTTCTCAACTCACTGATCAAATCTGCAATCTCTTAAGTCTCCTGCACTGGGAAGCAGGTTCTTTACCACTAGCACCACTGGGAAGACCATATCATATATGCCTAGGATGCTCTTACAGGTGACTGCCTTTCTGCTAAAACATGCTGACAAGGACCAAGGGGGCACTAGTGGATGCCGGGGAGCACAGCCACTACACATTTCCACCTGGGTGTTCTCATTTGCAAGCAGGCACTTTCATGAAAAAGGCCCCTAATGCATGTTAATCCTTTTCATTCGCAGTGACTCTAGAAAAACATGCAGGGCAAATGCATATTTGTGAATTATCTTTCTGTTTACACAGGAATCCTACTGGCTAATTGTTCCTACACCTTGATCACAAATGTGACCCTATCAAAGGATTAGTAAAATTGGCTTCTTAGATGAGAAAACATGATTTCAAAATTCAGGATGAATTATCAATTGAAATGAATGTTCATTGGTTTTAACACAAAGGGCCTTGTCAGGCTGAACCTCTTCATTGGAAATGTTGCTTTGAAAAGAAGAGGATAAAGCAGTTCTCTATTCTACGTTCTTCTTATGCTTCTTTCATACAGACAAGAGGTGGGAGTAATTTGAGAGCAAACTAACTTGTCTACTGATATAATTTATCCATGAAAGGAAAACAAATAGTGTGGTTATTCAGAAACAAAGACACACACAAATGCACATACACAGGCCCACAGACACACACACACAACATGTACATAAATATTTAACTATATAGTTAACTTATCATCATCATAAAAATCTGTGTCAAAATAAGAATACTAAATAACACACTGAATCAAACCATCAAAATTAAGTCAATCAATTCTGTTCCAAAACTCAGAAACAAACAATGAGTAATTACTAATTTTTATCTTCTAGATAGAAAAGTGCACTCCAAAACATCCACTGCATTCAGGCCTCTGTGCTGGGATCTTTACATTATCTCATTTATTACTTAAAGCAATCATGAAAATGCAGGCAGACATTTTCACTTCAGAGAGAAGGAAACCAAGTTCTAGAAAGGATAAAATACAAGCCCATGTCAAGTCATTTGTAAAAGATGTTATTGTTGCTGTTTAGCCACTAAGTCGTGTCTGAATATTTTGCGACCCTATGGACCGTCGTTGCCTACCAGGCATTTCCCTGGCAAGAATACTGGACTGGGTTGCCCTTTCCTTCTCCCGGGTATCTTCCTGACACAGGCTCGAACTTGTCTCCTGCATTGGCAGGGGGTTTCTTTCCCACTGAGCCACCTGGGAAACTTGTAAAAGAATACACATGCTCGAAGATCCCACATATGGTTGACTTCAAATAATGTACAGGTTTTAGCTTTCTCTTTACAATACCATCACATTCCCACCCATCATGTTAATACTGATCATTAGTAACCTAGTGAGAATCTCATGCTGGGGTTAAAATATTCATATTACTTATATCACAGTTGGACTTAAGTAGAGACATGACTTTAAGGCCAGTGGTTTTTTAACTAGAACAAGACTTGCTTGGAGGATAGTTTTATGTAGATTCCTGTGATCAGCTCAAGAAGGAAAAAATAAGATGTGAACAGGAGTTCTTACATGTGGCCCAGAAACTACTCTGTAAAAACACATCAATGATGTATGCATTTGAAGGTTTTCTCCCCTCCTTTTATTTCCACTGGACTATTGATTCATAGGTCATGATCTTCTTTCCTACTCTCATTCACCAAATTCTTGTCACTCAGGGAATTATGCCCATTTTAAAGATGATAAAGGTTATCTTAACGCAGTAAGACTCTACCTGTTTTCAGGGCAGGTAAAGGGCATATAATCTTGAGTCCAAGACACTTTTATCTGACTGTAATCACAGCCCTCTCCGTCCGCACATCTTTACTCTCCCTTCCACTTAAAGGAGAGTGTAAAATAACACCGTCAAATAAGGAGAATCACTGCAAGAAAAGCCTCGCTTTGAGAGGAAAAGCTCTCATTGAACATGATCTGAATAGAATTTCTGCAGCTTAATTTAATAAATGAGGCATCGTCTTTAGACTCCAAGCATAATAAACTCTCATTTGCATTGACTGGCTTCATAAATTCATGCTGTTAAAAACCTGTTTCTGTCAGGGCTGGCCCTGGCCCCCACAGCTTTCACTCACATTCCAATTCTGAGCTGCAGAAGAGTTTGCCCATCACAAGCGTCAGCTATCATTAGTTCGTTTCCTTTAGCGCCGCTTGGAAAAGCGGCAGGAAGTCTGACAGGATGCAGGCTGCTCATCTCAAACAAGTTTTCCTCTGCTCTCAAAAAGGGTGGGGGGCCGGTCCCTGTCTCCCTGCACCACAAATTGACTCTTATTCTTGGCAAAAGACCACAGGAAAATGTTGAGAGTCCAAGATTTTTTGAAAAACACCTAGTTACTATTTGGATTTACATGCATTAAAAAAAAAAAAAAAAGGAGCAGGATGAATCTTCTCAGGGAGTTATGTATTTAAGAAAAGAGAAACATGAAGGTCATTGTGTTGATATGTGTTAAGAACCTTATTTTTCTTGCCCTTAAATTGCAATAATGATACAAATGACTCAAAATAAATAGACCTCCTCCTGGCGGAGTGATTGGTATGAAGTGAGGATTGGCATCTGACATGAGGGTTCTCAGAACTTACAGAAAGTAACCAGGCACAAACACAGAAAATCACTACCAAGAGTGAACTTCAGTGGCAGACCTGTTGCTGAAGGGATTTCTGAGCAGACTGAATCTTCCCTCCAAGCCGTGGAACACTAAAATGGATTTCTGTCTGTGTGATGTGGCAGGATAAAACATGAATTGTGATTCGGGAGAATAGATTTCATAGCACAGGGTGTTCCCTTATTAAAATCATAGAAGCACAGGCTTGAATCCCGACTCTGATGCTCACTAGTTGTGTGCTTTTGTTCAAGTCGCCTACCACTCTGAGTCACGGCTAAATGAGTCATGGAAACATATAGTAGTTTTGGTAATGGGGCTATTGTCTGTCTTAGCATGCGGCAGGTCCCTTAAATATTGCCTGCATTTTATTTTGAAATCTATCAAAAAATATCCAGAGTGCAGAGAGGTCCCTCATGGGTTTATCTGCAAAATGTACTGAATAACCTCCAGTGTCTCTCCCAGCTCCAAGAGACTAAAATTCTCTGAATGCCAGACAATAATTGAATTAGATTATATATATTTTACATTATATATATATATTAATAATTGCTTTCCAATGCATTCATTAATTAACAAAAGATTTATTGAGCATCTAATAGATTTACTGTGTACTGAACAACTGGTGGAGTAAAATTCATATCATGTCATTCCTGATCCCATTAGTGTATGTTGCAATCTCTTCAAGTTCAAGGGTATAAATATAAATCTAGTATATGGAAATTCCTTCTTAGCATCTAAGAACATGAATCAGGCACGGGTCTATTTTCTAGACAACATTATTTTGACCCAGAGATAATTATGTGATTCAAGGCTTCCAATTGTGCTTCTGTAGGACTGATATGTGCAGACTGAAAGGATAAGAAAGCCATTCTTGGGCTTCCCTGGTGGCTCAGTGCTGAAGAATCCACCAGCAACTAAGCCCGTGCACAACTGCTGAGCCTGTGCTCTAGAGCCCAGGAAACCCAACTGCTGTGCCCGCACGCCCTAGAGCCCGTGCTCTGCAGCAAGAGAATGCACCACAGTGAGAAGCCCTTGCACCACGAACAGAGACAGTCCCTCCTCGCTGCAACTAGCGAGAAGCCTGCACAGCAATAAAGACCCAGCACAGCCAAAAATCAATCAATCAATCAATTTTTTTAAAAAGCCATTCTTTTAGTTTGAAGTCCAAATGGTAACAGTAACTTTCTTCAATGCTATGTTTTGGGCCATCTGCTCATGATTTTACAGAGAGTATCTTGGATCTTCAAAACATTTCTTAAAGATATTCATTATTATCTCCATATTAAACATGCTACACAATATACCCTGTTTTCTACAAGATCCCCTCATTACTAAAGGTAGAATGCTGGACTTCTACCCAAGTCCATAAGATGCCTAATACATGTATTTTTAATTGCACCAAGATAGTTTGAGCTTAATGTACTGATGTAGATGTCTAGGTGGAGCCATTAGCCGTGTGGTTTAGAAGCTTAAAAAAGAGACCTGGTTTAGAGATGTGTATTTGTATGTCATCCTGATTGAAGTAAAATCCAAACTTCAGGGAAGGATAAGAACAGAAATTCAAGCAGAAAATATTGAAGAATGTCTCTTTTCTTAAGTGAAAGTTGAAAAAAGATTATCAAAGGCATTGGAAAATGAGAACCAAAGCAGCTACAATTGGATAAACACAGAATCTCCAAAACCAAGAAACAAGAAGAATGTAGTTCATCGAAGCAAAAAGAAAATGAACACAACTTGTTCACCTCCCTGAGGAGCAGCATGCTGGAACCTTCTATTTTTGTAGTTGTTTTAGTTTTGGGTGGGAGAGTATAAGCAACATGCATTATTCCTGAAGGCAATGGGAGGGCTGGTGAAAAGGTGAAGAGAGCAAAGTCAGGGTGGACTTCTGAGTGTCTCCTTTACTCTGTTAGCAAGAAAAAATGTCTTTTGTCTGAGAACACTGTGGGTCTGTGTATTTGATTCTGTCTTTTAAATGGGCCCGATTCCTACAATGTCCTAACTATTCCTTACCATAATAATGTGATTGAACTGTGAGCAGAGATGTCACCCAGTCAACAGTGACCAAAACCTTTCCATGGAATAGTCTGAGTGCTAGGTGATTGACACTGTATATATACACACACAGTAGCTGGTAGCTCAGTGGTAAGGAATCTGCCTGCCAATATGGGAGCCACAGGTCCGATCCCTGGGTAGGGAAGATTCTCTGGAGAAGGGAATGGCAACTCACTCCAGTATTCTTTCTGGGGAAATCCCATGGACAGAGAAGCCTGGCAGGCTACAGTACACAGGGTCGCAAAAGAGTCAGACGTGACTTAGCAACTAAACAACAACAACAAAATGTACAAAATAGATAACCAAAGAGAACTGACGGTATAGCACAAGGAACTCTACTCGGTGCTCTGTGGTGACCTAAATGGGAAGGAAATTCAAGGAAGAAGGAATATATGTATATGTGTGGCTGATTCACTTTGCAGTACAGAAGAAACTAACATCGTTAAGCAACTACTCTCCGATTTAAAAAAAAAATTAAAAAAGAATGCTAGGTGATAATAGACCTCACTTTCCTATTGTCTTTTGAGTTTGAAAGAAGAATCAAGCCTATAGATGTCAAGAACTCTCTCGTTCAGGTGCTTAGCAGAAGCAGTCTACATAAAGACATCCACTCAGAGAAAAAAGCGAAAATGAAACGTGGAGAAAAAGATACAGTGCTCAGCTGAGATATTAAACAATACAAGTCTTTGCAATTAGAGATGGGTCTGGATTTAGAAACTGCTTAAACCAGCTTAAGCCAAAAAGGTGACTACATAACTCTTCAGAGTCCTAAATTATACATATGTGATTTCCTGAAGCTTTTCCCACCTCTCCTTCATACCACAGAGCCCATGGTCCAATAAAGCCTCATGCACAGGTTGCTAAGAAACCTGGAGTGCAGTCTATGAAAATAACGTTGTGAAGACTAAATAAACCCAGAGACATAAATTCCTGAATGATGATATGAAGAAAAGACCCACAGCTTCTCAGTCTCCAGTTACAGATCAAATCAGCCTAAAATGTGTAATTTGTAAATTGATATCCAAAAATTCTATACTTACTTAACAATGTTTTTAAGTTGTTGGTGCATTAAGAACCCCATATCCCCAAAGCCCCCATCTCAAATATCTGAAATAAACTTTAGTTCTTGTGTCCCTCTTCCACCTTATCTGTCAGGTATGCCTAATTCTCAGACTCACCATTTTTGAGTCACTAAAGAAGGGCCGAAAATAAGCAAGCCATTTTCATATATTGCTCATCACAAGAGTTTTATTGTGTAGGTATCATTAGTCCCATTTTGAATTAAATAATCTGAGGTTTAGAGAGAGTAAATAACTTGACCAAAGCAGCTAGTAATGGGCCTACCTGACACTTCTACATAATAACTCAAGAGGCTATGAACAAGAGAAACATATTAAAAAATAAAAAAACGCACGCATGAAGTGAAAAAATATATTTGGGTTTCAATAAAGAGTTTTGGGAAAGGATGAGGGCATATACTGAGTTTTACAATAGCCACCCATTAGATAATGGAATGTTTATCAAGTGAATACAGACATCCATCTCTGAACCAGGCTGGTATTTTCATAAGAATGGGGGTGGGTACCAACCTGCAACAGGGATGAGAGGTCTGGATATATAACGGCATCTTTTTCAGTCTGTTAAGCCTGGCAATGCAGGGTACATCTGGCTCACATAAAGCAAGAACTAATGTGAGAAGAGGTGCAAGTAAGTACCAGGAAATCCAAGACACCCAGTTCTGAAAGTTTTGAATGACTCAGAACATTATGTGGCACTGTTGTTGTTGATATCACAGCTTTTAAGAAGCCTGAAAGCAGATTCAAAAGAAAGAAAATTGTAGATATTCGCCATCTTCTTTTTAAACTTCCAAAGCACATAATCCATTAAACAGTATAGAAAACATAGAAGCCATATCACAGCAAAGTATGCTTGGCACATCTTTTTTCTATTTTTTTTTTTCAGTGTCTTAAGTGGTACCTTTTTCATGGGCAGTAATTCTAGAAGTTATGACATCCAAGATGATAATACCCAGCGGATCTGAGCTCAGAGTGAGAGTGCTCAATCCCAATTCCATCTGCTTGGGCAGATGGCAAAATACACTGAATTTCTCCACATCTCCCAGTTCTCAGTGCCCCATCAGCACATTGATTTCCTGATAAGAACATACGGAAGGTTTTGGGCAAAAAAAATAAAATAAAATAAAAAGGGTTTTGTATTTTCACACTGAGTGTGTTGACAGTAAGTCCATGATTCTTTCTGACATGACCTTAAGAGTAATGAATGAATGCTTGTAGGATGACTCTCTTTATAGGAAGAAAGATGTGTATGACCTGAAAATAATAAAAGATGTCAAGTATATTGACGTACGGTACAAAGAACTTCATTTTATTCTCAGAGAAGCAGGAGACAATCTCAAGAAGCCATAAATCTCTTTGTCTCCCTTTGGATCATCAAGGTTCTGTGATGGTCTATGAGGTTGGGTAGAAAGTGTCATTGACATTAAAAAAAGAAAAAGAAAATAACCAAGCATGAGCACCCTCTTGCCTATTGAAAGAGACTGCTCAGCATTTTGACTGTGGATATCCAAAGTAGAAAATTCATACTGCTTTGGTATTTACTGGCAGACACGAACTTGTAGAGTAGGAAGAAAAAAACAAACAAAAAAAACTGACCACGAACATAGAGATTGGGCTTAAATTTCAGCTCCACCTAATACCTAGGAAAGTCGATTCTCTGTTGTGTTTCTGTCTGTCACATGATGGTAATGACCGATTCCCTTAGGAAGCCCAGTGTTGCAATAAGCCAAGCATACGGAATGGCATGTGGTAGGTCATTAGTATGAAGCTCTAATGGTAAGAAATTAAGTGGGATAAAAATAAGGAAGATGACCACATAGCATGACTACAACAGCATGGAAACGATACTTGTTATTTGATACTTGAAAAATTTAAAAACATTTTGAGGTCATAAAAATGGTATTACAAATAACTGATTTAATGAGTGAATTAAACATTCATTCATTTATTCATCCAATTCATATAGTCAATTGGATATATTCATCCAATTCATTTCTCCCAACATTAACAGAAAAGTTAGATCTAGCACTACACTTATAAGCTTTCCTTTAAGGTTAGTATTTCTGCTTCTAAGGGGAAATGACAAAGCTCGGAAAGACTGATCTCCCAAAGCTCATAATTGAAAGAATAAGAACATCTCTCACAAAGCCCATGTGCCTACCCAGCCCAACTGAATGCACGAGGGTAGAACGAAGGGGCTCTCATTGATAATCTGGGTTATAATAGCCAAAAGAGATTTGAAATGTGGGTTCAAGAGGCTGCAGGTTTCTTTCAACGAATGTAGATCAGAACTAATATTCACAACGTTGACTGACAGGTGAGTCAGTCTACTCCAGTGCCTGACAAATACACTCCTTTTCCCAGTCATTTCCTAAGGCTGCACTGTTAATCCCACACTTAAGACTGGATGGAAACTTTTTCAGGGAGGAAGTTATACTGAAATATATGATATTCAAAAGTTAGTTCCAGTCTTTTATTAGCTTTGCAAACTTGGAGAGGTTGCTTCAATTCTCTCACTCTAAGTATGCAAAACAGCAGTGAAAATCATCTTGCAAATATTTTTGTAGTAATGCATATATAATAGACCGTCTGTGCTTCATAACTATATATATTTTTTTTTTAAAAAACATTTTTATTGGAGTATAGTTACTTTACAATGTTGTGTTAATTTCTACTGTATAGCATAGTGAATCAGCTATATGTATACATACATACATCCCCTCTTTTTGAGATTTCCATCCTACTTAGGTCACCACCACCAGAGCACTGAGTGGAGTTCCCTGTGCTATACAGGAGGTTCTCATTAGTTACCTATTTTACACATGATATCAAGAGTATGTATGTGTGAATCCCCATCTCCCAATTTATCCCATCCTCCACCTTTTCCCCTCGGAATCCATATGTTTGTTTTCTACACCTGTGTCTCTATTTCTGCTTTGTAAATAAGATCATCTATACCAATTTTTCCAGATCCTATATATATACATTAATAAATGATACTTGTTTTTCTCTGACTTACTTCATTCTGTACGACAGTCTCTAGGTCCATCCACATCACTCTCAATTCTTTTAGATATATATCCAGAAGTGGAATTGCTGGATCATATGGTAGCTCTGTATTTTTCATTTTTTTTTAATTGGAGGATGATTGCTTTACAATATTGTATCGGTTTCTCCCATATATCAACATAAATCAGTCATAGGTCCCATAATAATATTTTAATACTACAAAGTTCATTTTAAGAATAGTCCAGGTTGATTTTGTAGTAGATCTATTCTCTCTCTCTCTGGCTGCACATCATATCAAGATCCCTCCTGTGATATCTTGGGAATCCATCATCACTCATGGATTTGATCGGGGATTCCAGACTTCTCAGGGTGAGTGCTGGAGGGGGCAGCACCAGGGCTGTTAGTTAGCGATCATCATTTCAGGATCTGAATATGCTCTCTGAGTGAGGTTCAATGAATTTCTCTTGGATTCTGTGAACCTCCTCATACTCTGCCATTATTTCTGCATAAGTCAACTGAAATGATTTTATTATCAACCAAGATTCCATGATAGAAACAGTACTGAGATAAGAGTGTATAATTTGGTAAGTGTTAGACTAAAAAGCTGACCTTTTCCAGTCAGTCCTGTGGTGTTGGAGAAGACTCTTGAGAATTCCTTGGACTGAAAGGAGATCCAGCCAGTCTATCTGAAAGGAAATCAGTCCTGAATATTCATTGGAAGGATTGATGTTGAAGCTGAAACTCCAATACTTTAACCACCTGATGTAAAGGACTGATTTGAAAAGACTTTGATGCTGGGAAAGATTGAGGGCAGGAGGAGAAGGGGACGACAGAGGATGAGATGATTGGACGGCATCACTGACTCAATGGACATGGGTTTGGGTAGACTCCAGCAGTTGGCGATGGACAGGGAGGCCTGGCGTGCTGCAGTTCATGGAGTCACAAAGAGTCGGACATGACTGAGCGACTGAACTGAACTGAACTGTGACTAAAAATACAATAGTCCATGCATAATGGACATTGGTGGAGACCTTAACTGTAAACCAAAGCTGGAAGAGTATGAGTAGCTTAAAGCTTCTTAAGCTTAACCCTTTGTTACCATACTGGTGGTAACCCACTCTCATGATTGGAGGATTCACTCCATGTGAATCTATGCAAACAACTCATATGTCTTTAAAAAAAAAGCATACTGATCCATTTGAGAAAAACAGTCTGGAATGCAGACATCCAGTATAAAGATCAGTTTTCAGAATACCTAATGGTACATGAAACCAATGGGCTCTTACAAGGCATAATATAAAAAAGCCAGAACTGTTAACAAAGAACACAAAGTCATGGAATTTGGGCAACATTTTTTTTTTAAGGTGAACTTTCACTGCTGTGGAGTTAAGTCACTTAAATTCTTTTCATAGATTTTACTATCTTCTCCACTCACACAGCAGTCAACCCTCTGAGAGATCCTGGCATGGCAGCTCCTTAAGGGCAGACAGAACACTATTTGTCTTTGATTCTCCAGCCCCAAGCAGTGTCTAGAGCATAGTAAACACTCAAAAATGTCTGTGTAAGTAACAACAACAAAAAAGAGGCAGGAAGTTGGGGAAGACAAATCTTAAAATTCATTGGTGGAAAAAATACCATTATAAGAAGGTATTATTTTATACTTCTTGAAGGTCATTTACTTTAGACGTCCTTCCAATGCATTCAAGTAAAGTGCCTCCTGGCCAGAGAGGGGGTGGAGGACTGGGTAGGGTGAATTGGGAAGTTGGAAGTGACATATATACACTGCTGCTGCTGCTGCTAAGTAGCTTCAGTCGTGTCCAACTCTGTGGGACCCCATAGACGGCAGCCCACTAGGCTCCTCTGTCCCTGGGATTCTCCAGGCAAGAATACTGGAGTGGGTATAAAATAGATAACTAATAAGAACTTATTGTATAGCACAGGGAACCCTACTCAATGATTTGTGGTGACCTAAATGGGAAGGAAATCTAAATAAGAGTGGAGATTTTATATATATACACACACACACACACACACACACACACACACACACACATGTGTATATATATACATATATATATATATACACATACATACATACATGCACACAACCAGTTCACTTTGCTATACAGCATAAATTAACACAACAATTAATAAAACAACAATTAACAAAAATTAATAAAAAAAATTAAAAAATGTAAAGGTGCCTCCTCTCCAGGACTTGTGTCTTAAAAAACATGATGGCTAAACTGTCAAGGTGATAAATTCTTTTCTATGAACAAGGTGAGTTTGAAGTTAAGGGTAATTGAAATCAGTGCCAGTATGATACATATAATGAAGCAGTCTGAAACTAAACAAAACAGCTTGGGAGAAAAATACCCCCGGAATTCCCATAAGAAATTTTGGGAGGTAAAGTGAATGGGTCAGGATAAGTTTCGTTTCATGTAAGCTAAGGGTGTGGAAGAGAAGAATAATCTTTAAGATCATGGAGAATGATTACGTGTATATGTATGGCTGAGTTCCTTCACTGTTCACTTGAAACTATCATTTTTAACAGGCTATATCCCAATACCAAAGTTTAAAAACAAACATAAATCATGCCTGCCTATAACACTGCTATAGGGCATCTGAACTCTCAGCTTCCAATATTGAATTTACCATGTCTGAACTGTGTGTTAATGGACACATTGTATTTATTAATTCATTTTTTTTCCTTCACAACCACACTGGTTAGGTTCTTGCCAGCTTATTAAAGAACTTAGCACACAGCCGGTACTAGCAAGCATTCAGTACATATTAGCTTTAGTGGCTGTTTGTCATTTTTATCATTATTTTTGTGGTGGCTTTCATTGTTATTGCAGTGCAGAATCATCTAAAATGTGCCAGTATTTTCAACAATGTTTTTTCAACCTCCATCCAAGTTCAGTTTAAACCCAGAATCTATAGATGCGTAATTTCTTCCTCTTTTGGCAGGGAACCCCTACTATCTTTGGATGCTCCAAAATTTTCTTCTGCTCTTCTATTAAAATCTTTATCCCACTTCACAAGGTATGCCAGCATTTTAGTGAGTGTATCAGGCCAGTAGTTCTGAAACACAAGGTTCTCATTATTTGTGTGTATGTGTGTGTACTTCTCTCTGTACAAATCAGGCTTTTCTTGACCCATTTGGTAAAAAGGCTAAGATCTATTGCCCTGACTATTCATACTGAGGGAAGCTACCAAGGATGGTTTTGTTGTTGCTGCTACTGCTATTACTGTTGGAGGTGGCGGTGGTGTAATGATTTTGTATGGTAACACATTTATACAAATAAAATCCTCCAAGATGTTTGCTTCAAACCAGTCTGAAACTGAATAATTCCAGTGGGCTTGTAAGTCATCAAATACTGTTATTGTTGTTCAGGTGCTAAGTCGTGTATGACTCTTGGCAACTCCATCGACTGCAGCACGCCAGGCTCCTCTGTCCTCCACGAGCTCCCGGAGTTTGCTCAAATTCACGTTTATTGAGTTGGTGATATTATCTAAGCATCTCATCCTCTGCTGCTCCCTTCTCTTTTGCCTTCAGTCTTTCCCACCATCAGGGTCTAGTTTCCGATTCTAATGTCAGGGTCTACTATTCATTTCTAAGGTTTCCCTCATGATAAACTGAAGAGAACAAAGATTTACTGATGGGCATCTACTGCATGCGAGGTTATGCATGTATTTTACATGAATTGCTCCCCATTTTGCAGATGAAGAAGCTGACATTCTTTGACCTTAAGCTACCTGCACAAGTTCACACTTCTTGTCAGTGATCCAAATTCAGATATTTTTGACTCAAAGCCTGTGCATTTTCTACTGGATTGACCCTCTGTAATGGCAGCTACAAAGGGCTACTTAGAGCTGATTTTTACTTACAACAAAGGAAAACTACATTCTCTGTAAGTGGAGCTCTAACACCCATGCTGCTTTTTGCCTAAAAGCCTCCTCACCTCCTTCCTGCCAATCTTTACCTTTTAATCCCTGTTTGAGCCTGCAAAGTGGAGAACTGCAGGCAAATATTTATTCATGAAATGAGCCATTTTCCCCAATTTCTAACCCATCCAAAACTGCTCTAGTTTCTCCTCAAACTTTTGAAAAGCAATTTGCTTCTGGGCTGAAAAAGAGCAGAAAGAAATAAAGACTCAGAAGCCCAGAGCTAGAGCCAGAAAAGATGAGCCCAAAGTAAAGGTGTCTTCAGTAAGGTAGGCACTTCAATAAATCTTAGCTACTGACAACACGCATTTCAGACATTAGAGGTGAGACACAATACAGGACTGTTAGAATTGGGGTAAAAGGCTTTCCTCATCTCCTGCAGACGAGCGTAAAGGGAACCTGAGAAACATTAGTAAGGCCAAGATAGAGGCCAGCTAGAGTTTGTCACTGACATGTTTTCTCACTGATAAGTAAAATAGAAATCTTTATTTAGAGAGCAACATAAATTCTAGTAAAGATAGATACTTGGCAGAGGTGCCCCCACTTTACCATCACACACCCATGGGAGGCATCACTGATCATTCAAGCTACTAGTTCTCAGGAGACCAGGATTAGCCTAAGCATTTTTATGAACGCAACCTTCCAACAAGCCTCTATCAATCACTGGAAGAGACACAAGGGGAAAAAAACAAAGCAAAACCTTTGTGCAAACCCAAACACAGAAGACAGGGAAAATGAATGATTACTTTTTTTTTTAACTTATTTTTCTTTTTTTTTTTTAAATTTGCCCTCCGTTTTTTTACATAGTATCAGTCATTGTTCTTTCTTTAGAGGTAAGGAATACATTTATTGCCTTGACTGTGATACTAGCTTCACAGGTGTAAGCATATGTCCATATGTCCAGACTCATCAAATTGTATGCATTAAATATGTGCAGTTTCTGTACATCAATTATACTCCAATAATCTGTTAAAAATGAAAAAAAAAGAACTTTAAAGGTAGGTGAGACGTTGTCTCATACATAGACTGGGGAAACAGAAGAAGGAATTTTCTTAAGGGCATCCAAATGTTTAATTACAAGTACTCATAGTTACATCCTCAGATAAGTGGATGATATCACACTAATGGCAGAAAGCGAAGAGGAACTAAAGAACCTCTTGATGAGGGTCATAGAGGACAGTGAAAAAGCCAGCTTAAAACTAAATATTATAAAAGGGAAATAACCCCCTAAGATCATGGCATCTGGCCTCATGATTTCATGGCAAATAGAAGGGGAAAAGTGGAAACAGTGGCGGATTTCCTCTCAGGCGGAGCCCTTTCTTGGGCTCTAAAATCACCGCAGATGGTGACTGCAGCCATGAAATTAGAAGCTGATTGCTTCTCGGCAGGGAAGCTATGACAAACCTAGACAGCGCGTTAAAATGCAAAGACATCACTTTGCCCACAAAGGTCCGTAGAGTTAAGCTATGGTCTTTCCAGTAGTCACGTGTGACTGTGAGAGCTGGACCATAAACAATGGATGCTTTTAAATGGTGGTGCTGGAGAAGACTCTTGAGAGTTCCTTGAACTGCAAAAGGAGATCAAACCAGTCAATACTAATGGAAATAACCCTGAATACTCATTGGAAGGGCTGATGCTGAAGCTGAAGCTCCAATATTTTGGCCACCTGATACGAACACCCAACTCGTTGGAAAAAAACCCTGAGGCTGGGAAAGATTGAAGGCAAAAGGAGAAGGGCATGACAGAGGATGAGATGTTTGGATGGCATCACTGACTCAGTTGACATGAACTTGGGCAAACTCGGGGAGATGGTGAAGGAAAGGGAAGCCCGGAGTGCTGCAGTCCATGGGATCAGGAAGAGTCAGACAAGACTAGGCTACTGAACAACAACACCATTCACATCTACTTACTGTCTAATCAGTGAATACTCTCTTCATTTCAGAAATGCTTTAAGACTATCAACTAAGAGGTGCCATTTAGCTATTTATTTATTTGGCAACATTTATTAGGCACCTGTTTAATGTCAGATACTTTAACATCTCCTGCAGAAGTCAAGATGAATCTTGCTTGGTTTCACCTTCAAGAAAAAATAATGTCGCTCATTTATATATCCCTTTATTGAAATCCAGCATGCAGAAATGTGCTTCTCTTCTCGCGAGCCGTTACATAAATAGTTTACAGAGAGTATGTGCAAAACTTGATGCACTCCATCCAGAGTCAATCCAAACATAGGAACAAAAGAATAGAAGGAGAAAGAGGAGCTGAAGAAGGTAGGCAGAAGGTACTCAGGATTGTATAACAAGGCACTGAAACCTTATAGACACATGAAAGGAAGCATATGGACCTCCAGGGAAGCCCTGAGGAATATAAGGACTGGGGAAAGAATATACGTTTAGAAGTGCTCATAGTATGTACCTTGGCACAGGGATTTCCTAGGAAGAACTAAGGATGTGTCCTGGGACTGAAGAGGCAGAGAGGAAGAGCTGAAAGTGAAAGTGTTAGTACCTCAGTCATGTCTGACCCTTTGCAACCCCATGGACTGTAGCCCACCAGGCTCCTCTGTCCATTGGGATTTCCCAGGCAAGAATACTGGAGTGGGTTGCCATTTCCTTCTCCAGGGGATCTTTCTGACTCAGGGATTGAACCCAGGACTCCTGCACTGCAGGCAGATTCCTTACCATCTGAGCCACCAGGGAAGCCCTACTCTCTCACAAATTTAGGGATTAGAATCTGGGACTTCTGTTGAGTCAAATGTGGGGACATCACGCAAATGGTGAGGACTACAGTCCTGAAGACCTCACACTCTCCTTCTATTGTTTACCAGTTATGAAAGTTTGGGCAATTTATTTTAACTTTATTCACCTCAGTTTCCTAATATGTTATACTGTTTCCATTAATATAGCAATACCTGCTTTTAAGTTTTCTTGCTTTTGTTTTAAGGATTATGGTGGTATTTGTCAACCCCTTCAAACCAGGGTCCACAATCGGAAACTCTTAGGCTAATGCTGGTCATTCCTTGTGAATAAAGATTTGTGGGGGACACAGATACACCCATTCATTTGCCTTGGTGGTCTTCACTCCCTAATGGCAGATTTGAACAGTTCCAACGAAGCCTGTGTGGCCCACAGAACCTATATGTACTCTCCAATCCTTTCTAGAAAAGTGGACTCCTGAACTCCTGGCTTAAAACACTGCCAGATTAGGTATGTTTCTGTTAAAACACAATATCATAAAATTATTATACAGTGCAGATGGACTCTCCTCTCAGACAAAATATGTCTAAAAGAACCAAAGCTAGATTTGGGAAGATCTGGGTTTCAAATCAAGTTCTGCAATTTACCAGCAAGATGACCTTGAATAAGTCACTTTAGCTACATAGTCAGTCAGTTCGGTCACTCAGTCGTGTATGGCTCTTTGCGATCCCATGGACTGCAGAATGCCAGGCCTCCCTGTCGATAACCAGCTCCCAGAGTTTACTCAAACTCGAGTCCATTGAGTCGGTGATGCCATCCAACCATCTCATTCTCTGTAGTCCCCTTCCCCTCCCGCCTTCAATCTTTCCCAGTATCAGGGTCTTTTCAAATGAGTCAGCTCTACACATCAGGTGGTCAAAGTATTGGAGTTTCAGTTGCAGCATCATTCCTTCCAATGAATATTCAGGACTGGTTTCCTTTAAGATGGACTGGCTGGATCCCCTTGAAGTCCAAGGGACTCTTAAGAGTCTTCTCCAACACCACATTTCAAAAGCATCAATTCTTCGGCACTCAGTTTTCTTTATATTCCAACTCTCACATCCATACATGACTACTGGAAAAACCATAGCATTGACTAGATGGACAATTGTTGTTAATCTCTATGCGTTTTAATATGCTGTCTAGGTTAGTCATAACTTTTTTTCCAAAGAGTAAGCATCTTTTAATTTCATGGCTGCAGTCACCAGCTGCAGTGATTTTGGAGCCCAAGAAAATAAATTCTGTTATTGTTTTCACTGTTTCCCCACCTATTTGCCATGAAGTGATGGAACCAGATGCCATGATCTGAGTTTTTTGAATGTTGAGCTTTAAGCCAACTTTTTCACTCTCCTCTTTCACTTTCATCAAGAGGCTCTTTAGTTCTTCTTCACCTTCTGCCATAAGGATGTCATCATCTGCATATCTGCGGTTATTAATATTTCTCCCAGCAATCTTGATTCCAGCTTGTGTTTCATCCAGTCCAGCATTTCTCATGATGTACTCTGCATATAAGTTAAATAAGCAGGGTGACAATATACAGCCTTGATGTACTCCTTTTCCTATTTAGAACCAGTCTGTTGTTTCATGTCTAGTTCAAACTGTTGCTTCCTGACTTGCATACAGATTTCTCAAGAGGCAGATCAGGTGGTCTGGTATGCCCATCTTTTTCAGAATTTTCCACAGTTTTTTTGTGATCCACACAATCAAAGGCATAGTCAATAAAGCTATGTCAAATAAAACATCTATTTTATTTGTTTTTCTGGAACTCTCTTGCTTTTTCAATGATCCAGCAGATGTTGGCAATTTGATCTCTGGTTCCTCTGCCTTTTCTAAATATATCCTCTGCCTTTTTCAGCTTGAACATCTGGAAGTTACTGTTGAAACCTGGCTTGGAGAATTTTGAGCATTACTTTAGTAGCATGTGAGATGAATGCAATTGCGCGGTAGTTTGAGCAATCTTTGGCATTCCCTTTCTTAGGGATTGGAATGAAACTGACCTTTTCCAGTCCTGTGGTCACTGATGAGATTTCCAAATTTGCTGGCATATTGAGTACAGCACTTTCACAGCATCATCTTTCCGGATTGAAATAGCTCAATTGGAATTCCATCACCTCCACTAGCTTTGTTCGTAGTGATGCTTCCTAAGGCCCACTTGACTTCACATTCCCGGATGTCTGGCTCTAGGTGAGTGATCACACTATCGTGATTATATGGGTTGTGAAGATCTTTTTTGTATAATTCTTCTGTGTATTCTTGCCACCTCTTCTTAATATCTTCTGCTTCTGTTAGGTCCATACCATTCCTGTCCTTTATTGCGCCCATCTTTGCATGAAATGCTCCCTTGGTATCTCTAATTTTCTTGAAGAGATCTCTAGTCTTTCCCATTCTATTTTTTTCCTCTATTGCTTTGCACTGATCACTGACAAAGGCTTTCTTACCTCTCCTTGCTATTCTTTGGGTATATCTTTCCTTTTCTCCTTTGCTTTTCACTTCTCTACTTTTCACAGCTATTTGTAAGCTGTGAAAAGTAGAGAAGCCATTTTGCATTTCTTTTTCTTGGGGATGGTCTTGAGGGATAATAACATTACAATGCCAAAGATAAACAGGAGAGCATTGCCAAAATATTTAATCCAGTTTCTGGCATGTGGAATGTACTAAGGAAGTATTAGCTGTTAAGATTGTTACGAGTGATGCCTCTTGGCAACAGAACCAATCAGATTCATGAGAATTTGAACAGTGAAATAAGAAAATCTGGAAAAAATGTCTGAGGAATGCAAATGATAACTAATAGTACCATATCCACTAATTTAAGACATGATAACTATCAATGACACTGCTTTTATTATTAAGCTATTTCATCATTTTCTTATAACTGTAACAAACACTCATTATTGCTTTCCTCAACCTAAATTCCTCAAGAAGACTTATTTCTTAGTACAGTGGTTTCTGTTCTGATGGTCTATAATCAAGTGCTGGACACGAGGTTTCCAAACTCAACATCAATTAGGGGATACAGAGAAAGAGCCTGTAGCTATTCCTCTGAACTCCTACTACTTGTGTGAGCAACAGTCTTCTCTACTCACTAGCTGTGGAAAATTGGGCAAGTCATTCAAACTTTCTGAATTTCAGCTTCCTTATCAGCAGAAAGGGAATGGATAATAATAATGCTCTCTTCATTGAGCTGTGGCAAAGACTCAATAAATTAATGTGTGCTAAGCTTGAGAAACCTATATGCAGGTCAGGAAGCAACAGTTAGAACTGGACATGGAACAACAGACTGGTTCCAAATAGGAAAAGGAGTACGTCAAGGCTGTATATTGTCACCCTGCTTATTTAACTTATATGCAGAGTACATCATGAGAAACGCTGGGCTGGAAGAAGCACAAGCTGGAATCAAGACTGCCAGGAGAAATATCAATAACCTCAGATATGCAGATGACACCACCCTTATGGCAAAAAGTGAAGAGGAACTAAAAAGCCTTTTGATGAAAGTGAAAGAGGAGAGTGAAAAAGTTGGCTTAAAGCTCAACATTCAGAAAACAAAAGATCATGTCATCTGGTCCCATCACTTCATGGGAAATAGATGGGGACAGTGGAAACAGTGGCTGACTTTATTTTGGGGGGCTCCAAAATCACTGCAGATGGTGACTGCAGCCATGAAATTAAAAGACACTTACTCCTTGGAAGGAAAGTTATGACCAACCTAGATAGCATATTCAAAAGCAGAGACATTACTTTGCCAACAAAAGTCCATCTAGTCAAGGCTATGGTTTTTCCAGTGGTCATGTATCGATGTGAAAGTTGGACTGTGAAGAAGGCTGAGTGCCGAAGAATTGATGCTTTTGAACTGTGGTGTTGGAGAAGACTACTGAGAGTCCCTTGGATTGCAAGGAGATCCAACCAGTCCATTCTAAAGGCGATCAGTCCTGAGTGTTCTTTGGAAGGACTGATGCTAAAGCTGAAACTCCAGTACTTTGGCCACCTCATGCGAAGAGTTGACTGATTGGAAAAGACTCTGATGCTGGGAGGGATTTGCGGGCAGGAGGAGAAGGGGACAACAGAGGATGAGATGGCTGGATGGCATTACCAACTTGATGGACGTGAGTTTGAGTGAACTCTGGGAGTTGGTGATGGACAGGGAGTCCTGGCGTGCTGAGATTCATGGGGTCACAAAGAGTTGGACACAACTGAGCGATTGAACTGAACTGAAGCTATTTAAAAAGTGCCAGGTCCATAATGACCACTTAATAGACATAAGCCAGTCTTATTTCTAGACATAACACTAACAATTTTAGCTTTGATATATAACATATAAGGATTATTAATTTACTAGGACAGAAATTTGAGCACCAAGAACTCTGAGTCTGAGCCTGTAAGAAAAAGAACTAAACTAGCATGTTGTTGTTATTTGTTTGCTAAGTCAGGTCTGACTCTTTGAGACCCCATGGACTGTAGCCCGCCAGGCTCCTCCATCCCTGGGATTTTCCAGGCAAGAACACTGGAGAGTGTTGCCATTTCCTTCTTCAGGGGATCTTCCTTACTCAGGGATCGAACCCACATCTCGTGCATTGGCAGATGGGTTCTTTACCACTGAGACACCAGGACAGGCTCTCAAATTAGCATATCTTTTAGCTTATGAGTGAGCCTAGAGGTTCTCTGCAGCTGGTAAAGAACTTTTTTTATGAAGCAATTTATATTCTGCCATAGAAGTGTGCTCTTTTTTTAATATTTGCTTTTATTGTGAAATAAGCTATCTATACACAAAATATATGCATCACATATAAAAGAAAGGTTAAAGAATAATACTAAAAGGAAATTCATGAATTAGTCAACCACATAAAAGTAGAATGATCCTGAAGTATTTGAAGTTTCTTATATGACCCTACAGAACAGCATCCCATCCCTCACTAATACTATTTCTCCAAATTCCATGTTTAACCCCTCCTCCTTTTTTTTTAGAATTCAGCCTCACGTATACTTCTTGGCTTGATCTTCTTCAACTCTTGTTTTTGAGATTCACCCATGCTCTTGGTTTCAGTTTTAGTTCATTCATTACACCAAATTATCTTAAGACAACACCAGATCTATCCACTCTACATTAGTGAAAATCTGAGCTATTTACATTTTTTAACATTAAATGCTTATGTGGACCTTTTACTTGAACTCCAGTGCCTGTGTTTAAGAAGAGTTTCTAGGGCATTTACCTAGGAGAAAAACTGCTAGGTAATAAATATATCCATAGTTTCAGTCTTTGTAGTTTCCATGATAATATTAAATTATTTTATAAAAGAGTTTTATAAGCTCACACACTAGCTATCAGTTATAAGAACTTACATTGCTCTATATCTTCATCATTTACTACTGTTCAACATGTAATTTTTGCATTGTGTTAGATACACAACACTGCTGCTGCTGCTGCTAAGTCACTTCAGCTGTGTCCTACTCTGTGTGACACCATCGACGGCAGCCCACCAGGCTCCCCCGTCCCTGGGATTCTCCAGGCAAGAACACTACTTAACTGCAATTATTAATTTGCATGATACATTTAGAGTAATTCATGTTTCTCTTTTGCATCTTTTATTTATTTTTACTTATTATAATAATTTTTTGCCAGTTATAAGCAGCAAATACCTTTTCTTTTTCCCATTCACTTTTTTTTTAACTTTATGATGCCTAAATCAAAGTTCTTAAGTTCTTAATTTTGTAAAAATTATTAATTTTTCTTTTAAGGCTCACAATGTATGTGTGCATGCTCGGTCTCATTTGACTCTTTGAGACCCTATGAACTGCAGCCCACCAGGCTCCTCTATCCACGGAATTCTCCAGGCGGGAATACTGGAGTGGGTTGCCATTTTCTACTCCAGGGGACCTGACCCAGGGATCAAACTCAGGTGTCTTGCATCTCCTCCACTGACAGGTAGATTCTTTACCAATGTGCCACCAATGCTTCCTTACCAACAAGGACATAAAGAGTATTGATGCATGATAATGCAACCACCCATGTCATGTTTTTCTTCAAAAATGACTGTCTGTTTCAAACGTGGAGACTCTTAGTGATCCCAAATGTCTCTGCAGGGGTGGTCTGAAATACTCTTTGGCAGTTAAGTATCTTTCCAACAAAACCATGATACGTTCTAGACCCACTACATTCTAGAGCCACTAGACATGTGGACAATTAAATTTATGTTAAATAAAATTAAATACTCAGTTACTCAGTCACATTATGTTCCAAGTGTTCAATAACCATAAATGGTTAGTGCTATCATACTGGGACACACCGATGTGGAACATTTCTATCAATCATCGGAGAAAGTTTTATCAAACAGCATCTTGATACAGAGCCATTGAAGGAAGTTGGTTTGTTCACTTCTAAAGAAAACATTGCAGCGATAAACCCAGAAAGGTCTTCTGATTTTCAATGCTTTTTATCTGGTTTTTGGATTTTTAAAAAATCTCTACATGTAATGGCTTTGTTGCTGAATATAACTATCCTCATCCCAACAGGTAAAGAGCTGAAAAATAAAAGGGTACTGGGTTGAAATATCCTAATAGTCTCAAGAGCAGGTGAGAGTTCCTCCATGGACTCTCTCATCCCTTTCCACCTTTTTTATATCCCCTGGGTAACCTGCAGGATAAGAGATCTCTGCTTACACATGCCTGGTGATAAGAAATTCAAATATCTTCCTAGGGTCTCTCTATTTGCCCTGAAACAGCTCTAAAAGTCAACAAGGTCTACCTACCCTATGCTTTTTGGGGATAACAAAAAGAAAGAACACATGGTATTTGGCATGTTTAAGTAGTCAGATTAGGTCCAGGACAGAGCTGCTCACACTTGCTCACACATCAGCAAACAAAATTTTTCCTTAATTTCTATGCTTGACTCTCCCAGAAAAGGAAGTCCTACATCAACCAGTCAGCACTTGCCAGCTCAGCATAGTTGCCTACCTGGTTCCACGGCTGCCCTTTCCTCCATATAAGGGGAGTAACCCTGCTTTAATTGGCCAACATCCAGTATAACTCCTTTGTTCTTACTCACTTTGGTCTATAAAGCTCTCCTGAATTGCACAATAATAGACTGGATGTTCCTCAATTCATGATTGCTGAATATAGCCAATAAGATATTTAAAATGTACTCTGTTGAATTTTATTCTTTAACAGGTGTTTAATAAAAAATATTGTCCAACTCATGCCTGAAATCATGAGAACTGAATACAACTAAGGACTGGAGGCTTGTACCCAAGGTCAAAGACTCTATGCTCTCAAAGCAAGGGGCCAGGATTAGATCCCTGGTTAGGGAAACAGATCCTGAACACCACAACTAAAAGATCCTGCATTCTGCAACTAAGACCCAGCACAGACATATAAATGAAAAACAGTAACAAAAGAGGCAAGAATATACAATGGAGAAAAGATAGTCTCTTCAGTAAGTGGTGACGGGAAAACTAGACCGCTCCATGTAGAAGAATGAAATTAGAACACTTCCTAACACCATAAAAGTTAAAGTTAGTTGCTCAGTCATGTCCAACTCTTTGTGACCCCATGGACTGTAGACCACAAGGTGCTTCCATCCATGAAATTTTCCAGGCAAGAATACCAGAGTGGGTTGCCATTTCCTTCTCCAGGGGATCTTCCTGATCCAGGGACTGAACACAGGTCTCCTGCATTGCAGGCAGACTCTTTACCATCTGAGCTACCAGTGAAGCATCCTTACACCATACACAAAGATAAACTCAAAATGGATTAAAGACCTAAATGTAAGACCAGAAACTATAAAACTATTAGAAGAAAACATAGGCAGAATACTTTATGACATAAATCACAACAGGATCCTCTATGACCCATCTCCGAGAGTAATGGAAATAAAAACAAAAATAAACAAGTGGGACCTAATTAAACTTAAAAGCTTTTGTACAGAAAAGGAAACGATAAACAAGGTGAAAAGACAACTCTTAGGATGGGAGAAAATAATAGCAAATGAAACAACTGACAGAGGATTAATTTCCAAAATATACAAGCAGCTCATGCAACTCAATACCAGAAAAACAAACAACTGAATTCAAAAAGTGGGCAGAAGACCTAAAGAGACATTGCTTCAAAGACATACAGATGGCTACAAAGCACATGAAAAGATGCCCAACATCATTCTTTATTCAGTTCAGTTCAGTCGCTCAGTCGTCCGACTCTTTGCGACCCCATGAATCGCAGCACGCCAGGCCTCCCTGTCCATCACCAACTCCCGGAGTTCACTCAGACTCACGTCCATCGAGTCAGTGATGCCATCCAGCCATCTCATCCTCTGTTGTCCCCTTCTCCTCCTGCCCCCAATCCCTCCCAGCATCAGAGTTTTTCCAATGAGTCAACTCTTCAAAACTACAGTTAGATATCACCTCACACCAGTCAGAATGGCCATTATCAAAAAAATCTAAAAAGAATAAATGCTGGAGTGGGTATGGAGAAAAGGGAACCCTCTTGCACTGTTGATGGTAATGTAAACTGATACAGCCACTGTGGACGACAGTGGAGTATTCCCTAAAAAACTAGGAATAAAACTACCATATGACCCAACAATCCCACTACCGGGCATATACCCTGAGTAAATCATAATTTAAAAAGACACATGTACCCCAATGTTCACTGAAGCATTATTTACAACAGTTAGGACATGGAAGCAATCTAGCTGCCCATCAACAGATGAATGAATAAAGAAGCTGTGGTACATATATACAATGGAATATTACTCAACCATAAAAAGGGACTGTATTTGAGTCAATGTGTTCTAATTATGGTGCATAATTAGAACCTAGAACCTATTATACAGAGGGAAAGGAGTCAGAAAGAGAAAAAACGTAGATCGCATATGAACACACACATGTGTACTCTAGAAAGATGGTAATGATTAACCTATTCGCAGGGAAGCAGTTTAGATGCAGACAAAGAGAACGGACTTGCGGACATGGAGTGGGGGAAGGAGACAGTGGGACAAATGGAGAGAGCAGCGTGGAAACATTCACACTGCCATATGCAAAATAGATAGCCAGCCAATAGAAGAGTGCTGTGTGACTCCGGGAACTCAAGCTGGGGCCCTGTGACAACAGAGGGATGGGACGGAATGGGAGGAGGGAAGGAAGTTCAAGAGGGAGGGGACATATGTCTACCTATGGCTGATTCATGTTGATATACGGCAGCAACCAACACACTATTGTAAAGCAACTACCCTTCAATTAAAAAAAAAAAAAAAGTAACAGGGTCAGGAGGTGATTAGACAGCTCAGAGGTGAAACATCTATGTGGCTGGAGGCCAGGGAGTCCAGGACTATGTGAAGGTCGATCAGAGAGTTAGAATAAATAACGTAGAAGGTCCTCACACAATCATGGAGTCTATGGGCCACTGGCTGTGAAAAAGCCTTCAAGCACACCTTGGATACTTTTGCCCAGAAGGCCATTTACAACTAAATGGGTCCAGAAGAGGCATCAGGATATGGAACACTGAGATTTGTCTCAGCATCTTAATGTTCTGACTCCTCAGGAGCAGACTGATTCTTTAGGAATAAATCTCAGGTAGGCTGGCCTGCCTATCATCCACAACAATAATTGATAAGTAATGTGACTGGGCTTTCAAACAAGTATCTCTGCCCCTAACTCCCAGGAAGTTCAATAAAACTATGTTATACGGGAGGAAAGAGGTATTTCCATCGCATTAACTCACTCTCTGATACTAATTCATAATGAAGAGTTTAAAGGAGAATGCATAAACAGTAGAAAATGTATTGGGTTTTCACTATGGGTCAATACAGTTTGGAGATAGCATCACTTAATCCTAACAACAGCCCATAAAGATAAGGATTATTCCCTCTCTTTGGTGGGAGAGAAAACTGAAGCTTAGCTAGTAAGTAATGGAGCTGAGATTCAAATATATACCTGGGTGATTTTGTGGTCTCATACTTTTTTCACTACAATATGATGTCAAAAACATGAATTTTTGCATTATTCAAAGTATAACCAGTCTGGTGTTTTAGAATGGCAAAAATATTCAGTCTCTGAAAACTGTTCGCCCTTATAGATACATCTTATTTGGATATTAATACTAACAGCATTTACTAAGTGTTAACTTCGTTTCAGGGGCTTCCCAGGTGGCTCAGTGATAAAGAATCTGCCTGCCAATGCAGGAGGCACAAGAGATATAGGTTCTATCCCTGGGTGGGGAAGCTCCACTGGAAAAGGAAAAGGCAACCCACTCCAGTATTCTGGCCTGGGAAATCCAATGGACAGAGGAGCCTGCTGGGCTACAGTCCGGGGGTCACAAAGAGTCGAACATGACTCAGCGACTAAGCGTACAACTTCATTCCAGGCACTTGTACTTTATATAAACTGAATTATTTAATTTTCTCAAAAACCTTATGAGGAATAAAATACCACCTTTATAACTCTCCAAGTTGAGAAAAATCTAACAAGTTTCCTGAATTTACATTACTAGTAAATGGCCCAAGCCTCTCTAACTTTGTACCATTATAAGCCCAGGTTGTGATTATCTACTCTACATTTACTCTCAGAGAATCAAGGTATTCAATTAACAAAAAATCTCCATCACCACAAAACTCAGAAGATTCAGGACACTACTCTTTTCTGCTTCTTATTTCTCTAGGTAAGATCTGTAGCAAACTTCCTGCAGGAAATTATTTTTTAAAGACAAAAGGAAAATTAAACATAAAATGTTATATTAAAAACAGAATGTATAGAATAATTTCATCTTTTAAAAACACATTTAGGGAAAAACATACACTAAAATGTAAATAATAATGACTGAATTAGTTATTTTTATTTAATGCTATTTTTAATTTTCTTCTTTAAATCATTCTTTGTTTTCTGAATGTTTCATGATGAGAATGTATACTTTGATATATTATTTTGATAATAAAGGAAATATTTTAAAAATTAAAAAAAAAGAAAAACCTAACTCAGTGCCCAAGCAAACCTTAGTAGATAAATATTTGTCCTAAAATTTTAACTAGCAGTCCAACAGAAAACAAAGAGTTTTCTGGAGAAAACTCTTTAGAACAGACAGTAATCAGGGACAGAATTGATATGCAAGGCACCTGCTCACCCAGTGGCATATACAAAATACGACTTTTTAGCCTTGATTAAACAGGTGTTCTTTAAACCAAGCCCCACATTTTAATTGTAAATATTTTTGTAATAACAGTATAAAACCACTCCTGATAGCATGCAGCCCTTACTGACGAGGCAGCTGTTTCCCTCTGCCTGTGTTCATGAGCTATAAAAAAAAAAAAAAAAAATTCAGCGTGCTCAGATGATAGAACCTCCTTTATTAAATAAACACAAAGCAGATCGAATTGCAGGTAAAAACACATTTACGGCATCTGTTGTAACACAGTCAGGCAGGAAATTTTCACTATGGCTGGGCAGTTTTTTAAATGCTGTTTTGTTATTAACCCAAATAAGTAAGTACGGCTGTCAACCAAACATTTATTGGCAACGTTGAAATCTGTGGCTCAAGCCCCTTGAAAACGTGAAAGGTTATTCAGGAAATCCCAACGTCAGTCTGTGCAGCAACACTAAGAGAGATGCTGAGGCCAGAAATATTCACACGTGAGATCACTGCATCGATATAATTTCATTCCCAAAAGAACTGGCTTTTTTGTCAAGAAAAAGAAAAAAAAAGGGTCAGGGTACAGATCAGACTTGGAAAGAGCTCCTGAAAACACTCCTGCAATTTTTCTTTGGTCTGTATTTGGGCTCACAGACAGAGAAAGTTCCTTTGATTCTGTCAGACCTTCAAGTAACTGGAGACTTCTGCAAAACCTTGGAAGTGAATTGGTTTAGAGATGAATTCTAACACTTAAAGTCAGATGGAGAAAAATAAAATGGATAGAATAAAACTAAAAGGGATGCTGAAACTATAGTTTCACACATCTATACTCTTTGGACAAGGGTGGCTACATGCTATCGAAGCATTGTTATTTTTAGACAAAGAAGAGTGGCTCAAAATATTCCAGATAAGTCAATACTGTGATTGATTGAAATGAGTTTCCTTACACAGGGTGGCTGGTTAGTGGCAAAGTGCTGATGTTAGGGTTTGGGCAGCTTTGATGGAATGGTAACGTCTCAGGCTGTGTGCCGATACCAAGAGTCACAACTTCAACTCAATGCCCTAAAGAAGGCGGAGCATCTGAGCCCCAGGAGAGCAACAGACACATTCAGAGATAAAACCAGTGCCAAGGGCCCCATCTCAAATCTCTTGGAACATATTTTTTTCAGAGATGTGCCTGTATAGCCAATAGCCCCAGTTACCACAGTTACTAATCAGTATAGTGGGTTCAGATTGCCATCCTTAGCTCCTATGATTGATCAGGGAAGCGATGAAATAAATTCACTGTACTGAATTGCATTAGAGCTCAGGGAATCAGAAACATGTGCTTGTTTCTGTTCTTTTTTTCTTGTATTCCTTTTGAAACAAATAAGTACTCCATAAATATTAATTAAGACCTCGTCATCTGTTGCAGAGAAGGTGATAGCACCCCACTCCAGTACTCTTGCCTGGAAAAATCCCATGGATGAAGGAGCCCGGA
>NW_011494510.1:834902-848456 GCF_000754665.1 Bison bison bison
ACAGAGTCGGACACAACTGAAGCGACTTAGCAGCAGCAGCAGCATCTGCTGATATTGCACTAAGGATATACTTTTCTTTACTCTCTTTGTTAAATTTAGGAGCCTATAATATTATATGATTTGTCCAAGGCAAATAATTTTGTCTTTAGAAGAACCCAGAATGCAGGCTTCTGGGTTCTTCTAATGCCTTTAGAAACGCAAATATCACATGCTAGTTAGAAGCCAGCCAGGTGTCCAGAGATGAACAAGGTGTAGAGATATCCAATCGCTACACCTAAAATTACCAGACTTTTGACTATAAGTATGTATATAATCTCTTTATTAACAGATTAAGTTATCTGTACTACTGCTTTTCCCATTTTTGAGATAAAGCAAAAATGTGGCAGTTAACACAGCATTTGGCACAGATGTAGTGATCATTAAGTTCTTATAGAGTGGGTGTTAATGCCAGATTATATTAATTAATATCATGTATTCTATTTATCAGTGTACCTATTACTAGCTGGATCCTTTAACAAATAATTGACATATTTTGGTTCAAATCCTCTTTACATCCTGTTAAAGTCAATGGTATTCACTCCCATTTTACAGAAAAGAAACAGAGAGTCAAGCATAAAAGTGCACACTGGCAGAATAATCCTAAACACAGTGAGGGCTGGACTCCTTGCCTCTGTGACTTCACTAGCAATATGTCTTTACTAACAATACTCATGTACAAAAAGCATATACTCATACGCTAAACCAAACTGGCACGTTCAGAAATGCAATCTTCTGAAAACAGACAGAGTTAGCATCCCTAAGTCGTTTTAGGTAAGCAGAGGCGGAAGGAAAGGAACGTATCTATATAGGTACAACCATCTGCCAGGTGGAGTGCGAGGCACTTTGGAGAACTCCGTCTGCACTACAGATTCTCCTTTTTTGTAAACGTCTGTTCTCATTTCCCCATAAAAATCCCAAAGAGCAGGAATGTAAGACATCATAACCTTCCTGTTGCTCTTAACACCTAATGCTAATGCGAGAAGACTCTGTGTAGGTGGGCAATAACACGCCTTTAAGTTTCTGGAGCACTGGGGACATTTACACAATGCTTTCACATATTTCATACCACATATTTCCATACCACTGAAAATGTGTGGAGGCGGATGGAGGATATAGCATCATCTGTTTTGCAGGTGAGCTGGATAGAATTTCTGAAACAATAAGAGTTTTGCCCAAAACAATACAAGTTAAGGAGAAGGTTGGAGTTCATGCCCTTTCAACCATTTAGCTAAATCAGAAAAATTGGGAGTTAGCCAAGTTTTCTCTCTCCTTCTCTCTCTCTTGTCTAATCTGATTCCTCAAACTGGCAATCCCCAAACCTATCTATTGCTTTGGAGAGGTAAGCTGCTCTTCGTAGACTCTGGGGTGTCTAATGCTTTGCTTTCCTAACTTGTCAGCCCGTCAATATATTGAATGTATGCTGCAACCACCTGCTTCCAGCAAAGTATGAAATAGAGAGTCAAAGTCTTAGTTGCTCAGTCATGTCCGATTCTTTGAGACCCTAAAGACTGAAGTTCACCAGGCTCCTCTGCACATGGAATTCTCTAGACAAGAATAATGGAGTAGGTTGCCATTCCCTTTTCCAAGGGATCTTCTCAACCCAGAGATTGAAACCAGGTCCCCTGAATTGCAGGCAAATTCTTTACCATCTGAGCCACCAGGGAAACCCGTCCATGGTGTCTGACTTTGATTTTTCGGGCAAGAATACTGGAGTGAGTTGCCATTTCCTCCTACAGGAGATCTTACTGACCTAGGGATTAAGCCCACATCAGCTGTGTCGCCCACACTGCAAGAGGACTCTTTATCTGCTGAGCCACCGGCAAAACATATGTTAAGCCTTTTTTGTGTGGGAGTCATCTATGCAGGAAATAGAAGGGAATAAAGGCCCCTCTGGGGGCTATGCAATAGAAAAGCATATACTCCATTCGGGCTCTATACCCAAGTGATTTACATAACTTTAATGTGCGGGTCAGAGAACAAAAGTTCAACAGGGGCAAGAAATAAATTAAAGCCCTGTGATTCATTCATCTGATAATATTTGTGAGCCCTGACCTAGGAAGTGCTGAGGATATGAAGGAGAAAAAGAAATCCTTCACAGTCAATTTGTTTACTTTCTGCTAAAGAAGATACATTTTGTTTTGCATGTACTTAAAAAGGTTCCAAAGATACTTTTATATGTATATAGTGACTTTAGAAAACATCTGGGTTGTATAACCCTTTCAGATCAATTATAAGAAGGACTTCCCTGGTGGTCCACTGGTTAAGACACCTCACTTCCACTGAAGGAGGCACATGTTCCATGATCCCTGGTCAGGAAACTAAGACCCGCACACCATGGGGCATGGCCAAATATATGTATTTTGGGTTTTCCTTGTAGCTCAGATGGTAAAGAATGTGCTTGCAATGTAGGAGACCTGGGTTCCTTACCTGGGTCAGGAAAATCCCCTGGAGAAGGAAATGGCAATGCACTCCAGTATTCTTATCTGGGAAATCCCACGGACAGAGGAGCCTCAAGGGTTATAGTCCATGGGGTTGCAAAGAGTCAGATATGACCGAGCAACTAACACACACACTCTGCATATAAAACATGTGTATATATATTTTAACAGTAATATTTTTCCTCTAAGATGACTTGTTAATAGTCGTCATAGTGGTAAACATGTATGATAACAAAAGTAAAATGAGTATCTTAAAATCATTTCAAATAGTACAAAAAAGCATACAAAGCATTAAATATTCTTCCCATTACAGACTCTCTCCTTTAATGCCTATATCCAAAGGCAACTATTGCTATCAAGTTATATTTTGCATGTTTGTGCATGTAAATTATTCCTACACATAAAAATACTATAATCAAACACAAGCATATGTTAATGCAGACATCCTTTTCATTATTCTTTGCACACAAATGGAAGCAGCTGATGAACAAAATTCTGTATTTTGTTTTAGAGGCAATCCACAGCATAATGCTACCTTATACTTTTTCACAGCTGCATAAAGTTCCACAGAATAGATATAAAGTATTTAGACAATAATAATGGGAATCGAATTTCATTACTCCCTTGTTTAAAACCTTCAAAGTCTGACCCTCCCACCTTCATCACATACATAATAAAATGAAAACCCCTAAGAATGCTAGGAAAAACTCATGGCTGGGAACTGAATAGTGATTAAGATGGGGAAGAAGCAAGTTTCTCAACAATATTTCATGTTCAACTTCTACTGAATGGTTCATTATTTTAAAATTGCATTGTCATTTTAATCAGTTGTGCCTTTAACTCTTATCTTTTTTGGTTTTAATACTGTCCCTCCATCTAATAAATCCTATATGGTATTAAAAACTCATTTTCAATTTTTTTTTTAAATTGAAGTATGTATAACTGCTGTATGTTGACCTGTATACAAACCAAGAAGCAACAGTTAGAACCAGACAAGGAACAACGGACTGTTTCCAAATTGGGAAAGGAGTACATCAAGGCTGTATATTGTCACCTTGCTTATTTAACTTATGTGCAGAGTACATTATGCGAAATGCTGGGCAAGTTGAAGCACAAGCTGGAATCAAGAATCCTAGAAGAAATAACAATAACCTCATATACACAGATGACACCACTCTTATGGCAGAAAGCAAAGAGTAAGCAAAGAGCATCTTGATGAAAGTGAAAGAAGAGAGTGAAAAAGTTGGCTTAAACTCATCATGGCATATGGTTCCATCAGTTCATGGCAAATAGATGGGGAAACAATGGAAACTGAAAAACTTTATTTTCTTGGGCTCCAAAATCACTGTGGACGGTGGCTGCAGCCATGAAATGAAAAGACACATGCTTCTTGGGAGGAAAACCTAGTCAGCATATTAAAAAGCATAAACATTACCTTGCTGACAAAGGTCCCTATAGTCAAAGCTATGGTTTTTCCAGTAGTCATCTACAGATGCGAAAGTTGGACCATAAAGAAGGCTGAATGCCAACGAATTGATGCTTTCGAACTGTGGTGCTGGAGGACTCTTGAGAATCCCTTAGACAGCTGGGCAATCAAACCAGTTAATTCTAAAGGAAATCAACCCTGAGTATTCATTGGAAGGACTGATGCTGAAGCTGCAGCTCCAATACTTTAGCCACTGATGCAAACAGCTGACTCACTGGAAAAGATCCTGATGGGAAAGATAGAAAGCAGGAGGAGAAGGGGATGACAGAGGATGAGATGGTTGCACAGTATCACTGACTCAATGGACATGAAATGGCTAAGGACAGAGAAACCTGGCATGCTGCAGTCCATGGGGTCGTAATGAGTTAGACATCACAGAGTGACTGAACAAACACACCAACATAGTTGCTGTGGAATATTATATAAGTTACAAGTATACAATACATCAATTTACAAACTTTATAGGCTATACTCCGTTTATAGTTATTATAAAATATTGGTTATATTCCCTATATGATTCAATATATAAAATTATTTATTTTATACTTAATAACTTGTATGCTTTACTTTCTTACCCCTATATTGACCCTTCTCCCAAAATCATTTTTGATTTCTGCTCCCTAGAACTTTGCCCTGGTATAAATTGAGGCCGGTATGAATTGAGGCCAGTAGGGCTCTAATCGGAGAAGGCAATAGCACCCCCACTCCAGTACTCTTGCCTGGAAAATCCCATGGACAGAGGAGCCTGGTGGGCTGCAGTCCATGGGGTCACTAGAGTCGGACACGACTGAGCGACTTTACTTTCACTTTTCATTTTCATGCATTGGAGAAGGAAATGGCAACCCACTCCAGTGTTCTTGCCTGGAGAATCCCAGGGACGGGGGAGCCTGGGGGGCTGCTGTCTATGGGGTTGCACAGAGTCGGACACGGCTGAAGCGACTTAGCAGCAGCAGCAGCAGCAGGGCTCTAATACATCCCCACAGCAAACCAGTACTAACTTCCATTAGATTGTTTATTATACTGTACTGAGAAGGCTTTTCAGGTCTCATCAGTGGTAAAGAATCTGCCTGCCAATGCAGGAGACATAAGAGATACGGGTTCAATCCCTGAGGCAGGAAGATCCCCTGGAGTAAGAAATGACAATCCACTTCCAGTATTCTTGCCTGAAAAATCCCTTGGACAGAGGAGCCCCGAGGGTCCATGGAGCTGCAAAGAGTCAGAGACAACTGAAGCAACTTAGCACATATAGCACACACTGAGATTGTGGATGTCTTTGTCTCTCCTAAAGTTGACTATCAATCTCTTGGAATATAAGGCTGATTTATTAATCTCTTTATTAATAGTGCATAGCACATAATTTACTTATCATAAGCCAGGAAAATTCACCAAGTGACTAATTTAAAAAAAAAGCTTCATGGTTCCAATCTAATCCTCTCTCCACTACAGACAAAAGCTACTGAAATGAATGTATTTTAGGGATATATTAAGAGTACTGGTACTGAAAATCTGGTCCTCTGACCGGCACTGGCAGCACCACTAGGGCACTCATCCACAATGCAAACTCCCATGCTCCACTTCAGAGTGCAGTCCACGGGGTCGCAGAGTCAGACACGACTTAGCCACTGCAGAACAACCTCAGAGGCACTGAATCAGAAACTTTCAAGGTGGGGCCCAGCACCCAGACTTAACCAGTCCTCCAGGTCAGGGGTCCCCAACCTCTGGGATCTAATGTCTGATGATCTGAGGTGGAGCTGATGTACTCAATCACACAATAAGTGCAATGTGCTTGAATCATCCTGAATCCATCACCCCATCCCTGGTCCGTGAAAAAAAAAAAAAAACCTGTCTTCCATGAAACCAGTCCCTGGTGCCAGAAAGGTTGGGGATACTGCTCTATGTAATTCTCACGCTCACTGAACTCTCAGAAGTCTAGTGTGTATGTTTCCTGATTCTTTTTTCCCATCATCTATCCTCCTGCAATCAATTTAGCTCCCCACATTGGAACCAGCTATTGGGAAAAGCAGCGGAACCTCACCACTCCTGTTTCTATTTCCTTCTACGATCTTATTGAAGTTCTAATTGTGCCCCGCAATACTGACTTTCCGCAAACAGATCTGTCTGAAGGTTAACTCAAGGTCCCAGGGAGATTAAGAAAAATGAACTGAGTTTCAGAAAAGGTGATTACTTGTGAGAAATCGTGCTGGCTCTCTTGTTCCTAGCCAAGTCACTCCTGGGTAAAGTTTTATTAAAGAGGGAATAGGCCTAGTATACATACAAAGAAAACATGCTGCTCTGTAACACAGAGAGAGCCTTTCTTGTGAGAGATGATTATGAATGAGAAAACGTCCCTACCTAAAGCTATAATAAAAAAGGAAAAAGAAAACACGAAAACAAAACAAACAACGTTAGAGGTTAATGTTAGCAATTCCTGTCTTCTGACAAAGATCATCTCGTTCTCAGATTCTAAGGCAGGAGACATAAGAGACGGGGGTTCTATCCCTGGGTCAGGAAGATACTCTGGAAGAGGGCATGGTTGCGCATTCCAATATTCTTACCTGGAGAATACCATGGACAGAGGAGGCTGGCTGGCTTTGGTTCATAGGGTTGCAAAGAGTCAGAAAGGACTGAAGTGACTTAGCACACACACAAGGACAAAGACAGGCTTTATTCAAATAAATTGGACCAAAACAGCTTCTACTAGGCAGATTGAGTGTTTATAACCATATTTAATAATATGTTTTTCATTATTGTTCAATCCAAATTAATGTGTATTAAAAAAAAGATAAAGGAAAAATTCTTTTAATCTGACAAGTTCTCATCTTATACAGCTCAGTAGATATAATCCATCCACCCTTGGTTGTCTCATCTACTTATTCTCCCAAAAGAATTTATGGAATCTTCAGATGGCTTATACTGACTCTAATCCTATGTGAAAGTTTCCAGTGTTCTTAAATCATGCTGAAAAGACAGTCCAGCCTGCAGCTTTAAAGACATATGTCTCTTTCCCCTAGAGACAAAGAAAAATAAACCTAATCCATCCTCGCAGATAAATTCATCAAAACTCAAGGCCTGTGGAAATGTTTACTAGTGTGCTCTCTGTTTCTTAGTTTTGAGTATCTGGAAGGGACCTGACAGATCATCCAACCCAATCCCCGGAAGCGGAGATAAAATAACAGCATCTGGACTGAGGTTGAAACCAGGATGGAAGAATCATGTCTTCTAATTGAACAACACAGTCCTTTCACTGCCACCACGGGGAGTGGCAGACACTGGACACGGGGGCAGAGCTGGCCTCTGTCAGAGGATGACTGCACTTAAAGATGCTGTCAACCTGCAGGTGAAGCAAAAGCTTGCCTTAGCATCTTCCTTTCCTAAAAGAGCATTAATGCATTCCTGGGAGACATTTAAAAAGTCCTTTTAAGAATGCTCAGCTTGGGACTTCCATGGTGGTCCAGGTGGTTAAGAAGTCACCTTCAAAATGCAGGGGATGTACATTTGATCCCTGGTTGGGGAGCTAAGTTCTCACATGCCACAGAGCAACTAAGTCTGCACACCACCAAATACCGAGCTGCTTGATCATTTTAGATCCCATGCACTGCAAGACCCCATGGACTTCAATAAGAGAAGCCCACATGCCACAGCTAGAGAAAACCCTCACACAGAAATGAAGACCCAGCATGGCCTAAATAAAAATGCTCAACGACGATAGGTTTTACTTAGGAATATATGAAGTTATATAATATTGCCTAAAGCTGCATCAGCTTTAACTTTAAAGTCCAAAAGATTCCCACAAACACAGATCTAGATTAAGATGGTTGCCAAGAAGTAGGGAAACTTAACTGAAACCCACAGTGGTAATTTATACTATGAAATAATTTTAAGGCAGCAAACTGAATTATATCATGGCCATAAGGTGGTTTATTAGATCCCTAATGGGTCTACAATTTAAACAATCCTAAGATGTTAGGTAGCTTAATCCCCACTTCACTGTCTATCATAAATGAGATTAACATTCTTCAGAAAATATTCATGACCATAGAGATTTTTGTTTAAGAATAATCCCTCCCAGATTTTGTAGTTTCTTTGTTCTTTGTCCTAAAAACTGTTCATAATTCTTTTAATCTTAAACTTATTTGTTTGCACCGAGTCTTGTTTGTGGCATGAGGGATCTAATTCCCTCAGCAGGGACCAAAGCCGGGTCCCCTGCTTTGCGAATGTGAGTCTTAACCGCTCAAGCACCAGGAAGTCCCCTCAAGACTGCTCATAATACTTATGTTAAATATCCTTTCTAATCTATAGTCTCTAGAATCTACTCTGCTGATTGCCGCATTACTCTGCCTCCTGCCTTAAGCTATACTGTCTGAACTAAAAATTAAGACATGCTATAGAAATGAAACATAATGTGTGTACCTCTGCTGCCCGACCCAGGTCGTGTTTCAGACACCATCCAAATAGCTGGCTAGGTAGCCTTACACGGCTTATTTACCTAGGCACTTAAGGCACTGACCCCAATGCTTTCTCTTGCTCCTACTGTGACTTCCCCCCAATAGAACAGTCTATCAAATGACCATGAACTTCCTGAGAATAGAATGCTTATTAATAAATACGAAAGGAATAGCAGAGATACCAAATCCCCCACTGATGCTAAAACTATTGAATGGAAGTCTGATGAAGAATAACATTTTCAGAGTTTCCCTTCCAACAAATCACTTATTAATTACTAAGTGGAAAATAGTAATGTTACAGTGGGAGACTTGGCAGACACCATTTTAACCAGGTGGGCAAATTTAGCATCATCAATCCTGAAACAGATAGACTTCACACACCGTATGGTATCATGTACAGAGAACACAGTGCCACTTCTCCAGGTATTTTATCCAAAAGTGCATAACAGGTATATACTCACAAGGAACTATCAGATTGTTCCTTCAACAAATTGAAAAGCATTCTACAAAATAACTGGCCAATAATCCTTAAAAATATAAACCTCAGGAAAAACCAAGAAATTGTTTCAGATCAAAGGAAACTGAAAAGACATGACAACTAAATGCCATATGCCATCTTGATCGAGACCAAAAATGACAAACATTTATAAGGAGAATTGTTGAGACAACTGACAAAATTTGATACAGGAAAACAGTATTGTGCCAATGTTATATTTATTGATTATGATAATTACCGTGTGGTTAGAAAATATACTGAAGTATTTTAGACAGACCAAAATGTCCCTAACTTACTCTCAAATGATTCAGAAGAAAATACAATATGTGCTAGTAGATAGATATTAAATGATAAAACAAATTGATTAAAGTGTAAACAAAAAAATAAAGTGTAAACAAAGGTGAATATGGGAAGATCCATATTACTCGAACTTTCCCATCAAGTTGAAATTATATCATAATAAAATATGGCTTTCTGTGACAAATAATAACTCAAGCTGTTTTTCAAATTTCTATGAGGTATCATTTTCCTCACTTGAAAGATGAATACTCTGAGGTTCAAAGAGATCAGGTTATTTGCATAAGAACACATGGTAGCTAGGAGAGTTCATTTTATGCATTAATTTGAGTGGGCTAAGAGATGTCCAGATAGAATGTAAAACAGTATTTCTGGGTGTGCTTTTGAGGATGTGTCTGGAATAGCTTAGCATTTGAATGAGCTAACTGGGTAAAGAGGACTGCCCTGTCCAGTATTAGTGGGCATCATCCAATCCCCTGAGGACCAGAATAAAACAAAAGTGTGAAGGAAGGGTGGATTTGCTCTCTGTTTAATCCAGGATATCCATTTTCTGCCCTCGGACATTGGCATTCCTGGTTCTCAGACTTGGGACTCAGGCTAGGACTCGCATCATGGACTCCCCTGGTTCTGGAATTGCATCACTGGCTTTCCTGGACCTCCACTGTATAGATTGCACTTTGGGAGACTTCTCAGCCTCTATAATTGTCTAAACCACCCCCTTATAACAAATCTCTTTCTGTATGTCTCTATATGTTATATTGGCTCTGTTTTTCCATGTAACCCTGACTAATACAATGACAGAATCAGAATTTTAACCCAGGACTGTCTAAAAATCAAAGACTCCCCAATCCACCATACTGCCTTCAATCAGAAACCCCTATACCTAGACACAGAAGAAGCTGATATGGACTTCAGTGCAGCCCTTTCCTGCTGCTTCTTCTATGCTCTGCCTCAGTTTTCATCTTGTAAATAAATGAATCATGTCCATCGTCTGTTTGTTGTCTGATATTCAATCTTAGCTTTTGAATCAAAGGACTTCTGTGGTGGGTCATTGTGTTGGTTCCCACGTGGAAGGCAGCTATCATGTAGAAAAGATAAGCAAGTCTCTTCTTCCTCCAGTCACTTACTTGATCTCAGGAATAAAACTACATTCCTGGTTCCAAAAACTGCTTTCTCTTAAGACCAGATTTTTTTATTCCAGTGACTCACTGTTTCAAAAGGTCTAATGAAATCAATACAGAAGGGGGAAAGATTCAGTACTAAGAAATAAGGAGGATAAATATTATATGAAAGCTAAAACTATGACACTGGGCCATGACAAAGCAGATAGTTCAGTTAAGTACAAGAGTCTCATTAGCAAACAGAACCAGGATGAAAATCCTAACAACTCATGGTGCAGCTCTATGATCTCATTATTAACAATAATCAAGAGAATATGAATCATAATAAGAGTAGCTACCATTTACTGAGTGCCTATTGCATGAAAGATGCTGTGTGAGGTGCTTCTCGTTATTTGCTGTTTAGTTGCTCAGTCGTGTCTGACTCTTTTGCGACCCCATGAACTGCAACCCACCAGGCTCCTCTGTCTATGGGATTAGAGGCAAGAATCCTGGAGTGGGTTGCCATTTTGACCAAATATTTTACAACTGAACAAACTGAGCTCAGAGAGGTTGCACTGAATTTTTCGTGGCCACAGGAATCCAACACACCACCACCACGATTTTGCAAGGTAATCCCATCTTTTAGAGACTGGAGTTGTTGAAATGGAGGACTGAGATCTGGAGGCAGAAACTCTTGGAGTAAAACGATCACAGACGTTACAGGCTACTTCTAATAGAAGCATGATGTAGGAGAACAAGATGAATGTCAGCACAGCTAGATCTGTCTTTACTCCATTGGAAATTTTACTTTTCCTCTTGGAATATACTGGTTTCTCATTATGCAACTGAGATAATAACACCTAACTTTTAGGTTTATTATGAGCATTAAATGAGATAGTGTGTGTAAAACGCCAGGTAGTGGCAATGATGTTAAAGACTCCTGGAAAAGGTTATATACATACACACAACTCTGCATGTGTTTCTGACATTGATATTATGTTCACTGGGATACTGTAAGGAAACAAGTGAAATGTTCTCCACCCCCACCACATAATTAAAAAAAACAAAACAAAACAAAGAATTCCTTCCTTTTCTGGGAAACACATGGCTTAAGACAGCACCTGCTGTGCCTCTTCAGAGGAGATTGCTTTTCCAAAATGCCAAGAGAAAAAACTAGAAGAAAAGAGAATGTGCTTTTATTTAGTACCCACTATTGTTAGGTGGTTTTGTTAAGTTCTAACAAAAATGATACACAGATATCTCAATTATCAAACATTTACTGTGAAGCCACAATCTGCCAAAAACTGAATAGAGAGATGCTACAGTGGACATACCCGTACGGAGACAAGACAAAGCTTTTAACTGAAATCTTAACTGAAGTTCTTTCTTGTTCTTGTTTCTCTGAGCTCAGTCTCTCACATGACTGCTGAGAAAAGTTAACATATTTTTTTTCTCATCTGTAGACAAATTCTGTGGTGTTTTTAGCAGCAGTAGTGGTAACGCTAGTAGTAACAGTTATTTGTTGGTGAATAATAGTTACTATTTTCAGGACTTCCCTGATGGTCCAGTGGTTAATAATCTGCCTTCCAATGCAGGGGACACAGGCTCAATCCCTGGTCGGGAAGCTCTGATCCCACATGCCCCAGAGCACCTAAGCTTATGCACTGCAACCACTGAGTCTACACGCTCTAGAGCCTGTGCTCCACAGTAAGAGAAACCCACACACTGCAACAAGAAGTCCACGTGCTGCAACGAGAGAAGCCATCACATCACAAGAAGACTTAGTGCGCCGAAGTAAAATAATTTTTAAAAGTAGTTATTTTCATTGTAATTGGTACAGTTAACAATTTACAGAGCAATACTGTGCTACATGCTAAATGCTACGTGCTATTTATTTCCTATCAACTCATTTAATGTTTTCAATATTAAAGGTTCAATGAGTCCCCTAGCATCCCATGATGGTTAACTGCTGTTCATGGAGGCTAGGGAGATTTTTAGGAGTCAACTACATAGGCAGAAATTTTACACGCAGGGGAATAATCTGTTCAGTTTTGAAATTTAGGGGGAAAAAAACCAACTTAAATAAAACAGAGAAAGTTAGGTGGAAAAACAGATTTGACCACCGACAACCCTACAGGGAAGGGCTTGAAAAAGATAAATTTAGATAATTTCCCATATCCCACCCTACACTTAAAAAGTAAAGAGTTCGTCAAATAATAACTCATTCTGGACAGAACTTTCACTTTATCTCACTTTCTTGGGATATCTGGGTTAGGATGGAGAGATGGGTTATCACGAGTCCAGGGGAAGGCTTCCCTGGTGGCTCAGTGGTCAAGAATCCACCTGCCAATGCAGGAGACACAGGTTGGATCCTTGGCCTGGGAAGATCCCACATGCCGCAGAGCAACAGAGTCTGTGCACCACAACTACTGAGCCTGCGCTCTAGAGCCCAGGAGCCACCACTGCTGAAGCCAGCGTGCCCTGGAGCCCATGCTCCACAACGAGAGAAGCGCCTTCAATGAGAAGCCGGTGCACTGCAAATGGGGAGTAGACCCCTCTCGCTGCAACTAGAGAAAAGCCCTCACAGCAACAAAGACCTAGTCCAACCAAAAATAAAGAAAATTATTTTTTAAAGTAATTAGCCTCCAATTAAAACGAATAAATTCATATTTTTTAAAACTGCTACAAACAAAAAAAAATAGTTCAGGGGATACTTTAAGCCTTGGAATTCAGTTAATCCAGGGTGACATGAGCATAATAATGTGTGTGTGTGTGTATCAACCTGCTGTAAGTATTTCATCTCAAATAGTTACCCCATGGAGACAAATAGCCTGAGGTAAATACACAAACTGTATATTCTGCTTTTGACTAGAGGCTTAACTTGTCAGGAATAATGATTTACATAGTGATCCCCTCTCTTCCTGCATAGGAAGTTGCACTAGCTGCAAGCTATGTGCTCTGTTAAGAGCCGTAAGGAGAGAAATCCTTCCTATTTCAAGCTGGTTTGATTGCTCATTCCTTTCCAGGGCTGATGTGAAATCTGGATAATGTATGTGAACTGGTAGCAATGCTATAGATAGGATAGAAAAAAATAGGTAAAATTGTTTTAAAGAGTGAATAGCCCACTCCTGAATATTTCTACCTTGTTTTCTTCAAAGTGAATGTTGATGTCATCCTGAATCAGAGCAGGACCCTGCAGGGCCCTCCTAGGTAAAAAAGCGTTTCCATGTCCCATTTTTCTTGTTTGTAGAAA
>NW_011494510.1:848556-882807 GCF_000754665.1 Bison bison bison
TTCCAAAGAACAGGTTCAAGGTCAATGATTAGGATACAAGAATCAGAGGACTCCTAGCTCCTCCCGAAAGGGTAGAAAGGAGAATCTGATGCATATCTTTGAGTTGTTCTATGAAAACTAAAACCCGTCTGCCCCCAGATGGATGATGGTGACTACATGACTACATGACCACAAGCACCTAGACCCCAGACTGGTCGGAACTAGAAATCACCCTGTTACTTCAGCATCAACCAATCAGAAGGTCCATGAACTGATCACACATCTTAAGACCCTCTCTCCTGACACTGTGTTTAAAGACCTTAGCCTGAAAATCACTGGGGAGTTTGGGTCTTTTGAGCACAAGCTGCCTGTTATCCAAGCCTGACCCTTGCAATAATCCTTTTTCTGCTCCAAACTCCGACCTTTTGGGTTGTCTGGCCTCACTATGTGCTGGACATACCAGCTTGGGTAGGACAACGATACACGGTCCTTGCCTCTGTCTTAATCATCTCAGTAAAGGTTCTGGCACATAGTATGTTCCCAATAAATACTGCTGAATAAATATATTAATCTACTTTTACCCAATAATTTGTCAGCACTTCAGAATAACACATTAATCAATTGTATTGATTTTGAAAAGAAAAAGTAAATAAATCTGTGGAACATCACGTTAGTTTCTAAATTCTATGTATGCATGTGCTTGATGAAATGTGAATACTTTACCCAAGAATTTAAACTATTTTATGGGAGATTATATATTAGGAAAGTTCAAGGGCAAAATTCGATGGCAAATGTATTTATGTCTGCAATGTGATTCAGCAACATTCAGCTGCCTGACTTCACACAAATTATATAACTTCATGAAGTCTGTTTATATCTACAGACTGAAAGGTATTACAGGATGGACCTCACAAGGATTTCGTGAACATTAAATGAGATGGGCCATAGTGTTTATTCTAGTCCTAGAAAAAAGTGTTCAAAATGTTAGTCCTTAGAATTAGGATTAATAACAATGAAATTTCCTATTTTCTTTGAGAGCACTATAAGGATGGAAAGTGTAATACCTATGATACAATATAGTTTAAGATGAACTTCTTGTAAAACATCTCATTTTCACAAAAACAAAGTTAATTACAAAAGTGAGGTGAACTTATAAGATGATACAACTCATCTTAGGTAACAGATTTAACCATCACTGTATCTAAAAACAAACTTATCAGAAACATTCAGTACAATAATTATCCATTAGTAAGAAAGTTAATAATTGTTTATCTGAGTAGGTGTGAGATTTTGGCAGTATGCATGAGTGGAAGGGGTGTAAAATGCATAAGTAATTATGAATCTAAAGTTTCCTTCTCTTCAATACTTATAAAGTGTGCCATTGAAGATTAACTTCTGTTTCAGTGAATTTCAGATACTAAAATAATAGAATGTTTTTTGCTTGTTCAAGAATTTGAAAATCAAGCTCTTTTGAAAATTTGCCCACACAAAAAATAGCAATTTAATAGCACTGTTTCTGCAATGTTACAGCTTTTATCAAGTATGTTTTAATAACGTTCTTTTCATGCAATCTCCTTACCAGGTATTATAAATTTAATATTTCATTGTAATTTATATTATTATGATGACTGTATTCTATATGTATATGCCAAAAATACTTCACAATGCCTGATTGTATTTGTTTTTCAGAGAATCATTTTTATTCTTATCAGCTCAAAAGAAAATAGTCTCTCTAATCAGTGTTGGTCTTTGGGTGGTCTATATCAAAGCAGAACTCAGTATGTTCAACATCACTCCTTAATAAGTGGTGGAAGCTAAAAGCTGGTTAATGTCTTCAGCTCACCCTTCCTGACCTTCAGGTTTCTGCAGTGTGTTTGTACTGTGACATTTTGAAGACTGGAAATGTGTGCTTATCAATATGGAATGTGGATATCCATCATTTGATTCTGAATTTTCTTCTCCTCCCTGATATCAAATAGAGAGTCACAATTAAGCAGGTACTTTCCTCCATGCCTTCAGAAAACAAAGCACTCATGTTAAACAAGCACCAGCTCCTTCTATTCCATGAGATTTACTCCTTCCTTACACTCAATGTTATATTTGTTTAGATGACTCAGAATTATATAGAAACAGAATGTTGGGTTTCAGAGGGCCCTAGAGAGCCCTGAAGTCATCCATGTCAATTTCCAGATGAGTAACGTATGGCCATGGAATATAGGGGCCTCGTAATTTCTAGGGAATAACAATCAGAAGAAAATTTTAACTAAAGACAAGTCAAGTCCAAGGTGTAGGCTACTTAAAACAGAACCAACTTTTATGACATCATTTAGTCCCCTCTAAGTGAATGAAGCTTTCATATGGTTTGGGGGATCCTAGAGGAGAATAAGTCCTTCAAGCTAATTTTCTAGATGAGGAAACTGAAGTTCAACAAGATTAAATGACACACAAGGTCACAAGCTGCAGTGTATGACTGTTTTGACAAGATTTAAAATCCAGCTTTGTCTAACTTCAGAGATGAACTCCTACCACAATACTCTAGGCTACCACAGTTGTCATTTAAAAGGTAAGAAGCCTGTACTTTTCTTTACATATTCATTTTATTGACTAATTTGGCTGTGCTGGGCCTAGCTGAGGCATCTCAGATCTTCAATCTGTGTTGCAGCATGCAGGATCTTTCTAATTGTGCCCTGCAAACAGTTGCACCATGTGGGATCTAGTTCCCTGAGCAGGTTATCAAACCTAGGCCCCCTGCATTGAGAGCACAGAGTCTTAGCCATTGGACCACCAGGGAAATGCCAGGAGTCTATACTTTTGACCAAGAGAGGTCAGTGTAGGTGATGTGAGGTACGGTGAACCGAATAAGCTATTCATCATAGGGGATAAATACAGGACAACAAGCTAGCCACTGTGGTTATAACAACAAAAAAAGAATGCAGGTTGTATTGAAAACTTGCTAATGGTTTCAGAAATCTGTACTAAACATTATTCCCTAATTTTGTGTTAAGTGTGTTTCTCTGTTCATACAAGGCTATTTCCCTTCTAGAGCTGTAAACCTAAATCTATGCCCCCTACAAAGTTGGTTTGCTTGCAAAAATATACCTTAAATAGTAAACTGTAAAATAGAAAATGCAAGTCCTTTAACAGGAAGGAGGTTCAAATGAAAATTTGCATAGGTGGCTCAGATGGTAAAGAATCCACCTGCAATGAAGGAGACCTGGTTCAATCCCTGGCCTGGAAAGATCCTCTAGAGACGGGAATGGCAATCTACTCCCATACTCTTGCCTGGGAAATCCCATGGACAGAGGAGACAGGCGGGCTACAGTGCATGGCATCGCAAAGCGTCAGACACAACTGAGTGACTACACTTTCACATTAATGTTTAGCTTTCAGGGGAGGCAGAATGGAACCTAAACTCAACCCCTGCCCTGACCAGGTTAGAAGAGTTTTCCTTGTGTTGACACTTAATAAAATTCAAAAGAAGAAATCAGAACCGTGTAGTGCTTATAGAGCAACAGAATTAGACAATTCTGCATTTGCAAAGGCTCTTGGAAGTCTCCAAGCCCAAAGTAGGAATCCTTTCTTGAAATACCTCAAAAGTTCTCTCAGGAGAGAAAAGCCTTCCAACACAGACTTTCCCTTCCTTATCACATCTCAGGGAGCAGTCTCCAGGAATGATGATTTCCCCTGCAAATGTAACAAAGTTTCTCTGCCAGGTCATGAGATAAAATTGGATTCCAGGGCCTGAATTACCAAGTGGCACAGACCTGGTCCCACCCAAATGGAAGCCTGGTGAATATTTTTTTTAAAAAGATTTGATTGCAGTGATCTTCCTCAAATGTTAACAAAGGAATTCTCTTCTTGCAATCATGGTTTCTTAGCCTGGACTATGCATTATTGGGAACTTGGGATGCCAGGCTCTAGAAAGAAACACAATCTTGAATAATGTGAAGCTAAGAGGTCACACAAGGCAGGGCAGGCTTTTCACAGCCTCATTCAGTAACATCTCCTGGGAGGATGACTATGATGAATCCACATTCTCAGTCTGCATTTGGCAGTGTTAGGAGGCAAAAAGCACAATTCTTAGATTTAAAAGAGACCACATAAACCAGGTGATGGGATGGGATACTTTTAAAATATCCCACCCAGGCCTTTGCTAGCCCTCAGCAGTGGCAGGCTGCAGGATTTAGGAGTCCGAGTCTTACTTAAGTCAGTGGTGCAAGTTAGAGCTGCAATAGTAATCTCAACACACTTCTTGATGGAGAGGAATTACCATAAGGCAAGGGCTTCCCAGGTGGCACTAGTGGTAAAGAACCTGTCTGCCAATGAAGGAGATGTAAGAGAAGTGGGTTCGATCTCTGGGTCAGGAAGATCCCCAGGAGGAGGGCATGGCAACCCACTCCAGTATTCTTGCCTGAAGAATCTTCAGGGACAGAGGAGCTTGGAAGGTTACAGTCCATAGGGTCGCAAAGAATTAGACACGACTGAAGTGACTTAGTACCCACCACAAAACAAACCTCTCTAAGGACCATGAGCAGGCAGAGTGATGATTAGCGCAAACACTGAACAAAGTGCCCGAGATTTCACTTTGCACCATTTCCAGCATGGGCTGAATACCATCCCAGTTTTCCTTCTTGGCTCCCTGGGTTGCTGGAATAATCAAGAAAAAATATTTGGAAGAGCTAATTGTGTTGTGTAAAAGTAAGAACTTTCCCCCTATTCTGTAAGAACATATCCATGCGCAAGGAAACATATGGAAGAACCAAATAAAGTGAGAGAGGAGGCAGAGCAGTGTAGGCAGAAAGAAGCATAGAATTTGGATTCAGCTGCTTCTGCATTCTACTCCCCATTCCCCACTTTCTTGGCCATTCTAGGACAGTGACTAAATCTCTACAAACCTAAAATTCTTTATCTGTTAAAGGAAGCATAAAGGTGATGTTAACAGTACCCTCTCTCACAGGGTTCAGGTGAAGGCTAAACAAGATTTTGTACATCCTGGGAGGACTAGGTATTTAGAAAGTGTTACTTCCCTTGGTCGGACCTATACGTAATCTTCAACTTTCAACATATAATTATTCAAATATATTTGCAAAGTATAAATAGAGAAAATCACCTCAGCCTTCTCTATGGCCATTTTAGGTTATTTAAAATTACTCAGGACTTCCCTGGCAGTCCAGTGGTTATGATTCTGAACTTCCAAGGCAAGGGGCGCAGGTTCAATCCCTGGTCAGGGAACTAAGATCCCATGTGCTGTGCACATGGTCAAAAATAATAATAATAATAATAACTTTTTAAAAATAATAAAATAAAATTAGTTGCCAAAAATTAAATTGTTTACATACTGGAAATATAAATTTTAACAAAATGGTATATTTCTTTCAATGTTTTAAAAGCCCATTCCATAATTTTAGAGAGCTTTAGAAAATATAAATTGTACAAAGGCTTACTGGTAATCCTTTCCCTCTTTTTCACTTGGTTTATAAGCTACTGCCACGATTCCTCATATGGATGACACGATGATTTCACTTAAAGACTCATTATTAAATTATGTTCCATAGCTAATTTGAGGTTAAAATCCCTTGATTTAGTCTCTAGCATCAATGTTAGAATGTGTATACTTTTAAAAAACAAAACTGGGTCTCAGGCAAAGTTGAGAAGAAAGATCATCATGTCTGTTGGTTCACTCAAATTATTCTGACTTCAGACCCAGTCCTGCCAGCCACAGTTACTCAGCAAATGTCATGTGTCAGAATCAAAATGCACTTATTTTCAAAAAACAAGACCCATGTGATCAGAAATGCCATAAAAGTATGCATAAGCCCATCTGTCCAGGGGCTGAAAGAAATTAGCCTCGGCCTAGTGAAAACCACTTGCTGCTGCTGCTGCTGCTAAGTCACTTCAGTTGTGTCCGACTCTGTGCGACCCCATAGACGGCAGCCCACCAGGCTCCCCCATCCCTGGAATTCTCCAGGCAAGAACGCTGGAGTGGGTTGCCATTTCCTTCTCCAATGCATGAAAGTGAAAAGTGAACGTGAAGTCGCTCAGTCATGTCAGACTCTTAGCAACCCCATGGACTGTAGCCTACCAGGCTCCTCTGTCCATGGGATTTTCAAGGCAAGAGTACTAGAGTGGGGTGCCATCGCCTTCTCTGAGTGAAAACCACTTAGCAGACCCCAAATCCTCTCCATGTGGCTTTTCTTCACACACTAGCCTCCTATCTCCACCACCCTACTTTCTCTCCCTCTCTCAATCTTCATCCTCACCAAGTCTCAGTTTTCTTCCTCATGGTTTTGGATTCTCTATTTCTGTGACAGTCGCTCACTGTCTATGAGTATATGCTTTCTGTACATAGGCTCCTCTCTTATGTTGCAACAGTTATGTAACTTTCTGTCTATAATTGAGGCTTTCTCTCTTACTGTCCATTTGCTGCTTGGTCCTGTTCTTTGCATCTCTTTGACCCTGTCTAATCACCTCATTCTGTGTGTGTCTGTACTTATGTGTTAAGGGCAAGTGTGCTCAATGTTTCTTGTTTGGTCTTTTCACTGCAACTTGTATCTTTTCTTCCACTCGTGAGATGAAGGAAAAACTAGGAACACTGAAATGCATTCCCAATAGTTTTGTTTGGATATGGAATTTGGTTTCAGCTATTAAAAAAAAAAAAAACTGAGATGTTTACAGCATGAATCTAAGGCAGAGGAGAAGATGAGGACAACAGAAACTGTAATCAATAGGACCAACCACTGCAAAAGTCTAATGATTCCTGAAAAGACTTCACAAGGCTGATTACAAATGTCCCTGCAAAGTCAGGGTCATAGTCAGAGCATGAGCCCTGCCAAAGTAACACTGCTCTAAGAGGAAAAATAATAGGACAGTGCACACGCCTGAACACACACACACACACACACACACACACACACACACACATACAAAAGGCAAACTGCAATGAGAAATTCATTTATACTTTCGGATTCCCAGAACCACATAAAAAATAAAAGCAAAGAAAACTCCACTATAAATAACCCTGCCACATTCTAAATAAAGCCTTTGACTGGCTGGGGAGTCTGGCTTTGTTGGAGGAGTTACAGGATTTGGTCATTTTTAATAGCCATGTTTGCTCTTTCAGCAAATTACTTTTCCTCACGGAATCTGCTAAAGGCATGAGGGGGTTATTCTCAGTGGTCAAAGTGCACCCATACCAAAGGACATGACCAGAAGTGTCCAGAGGAAGGTCACTGTGGTAAGAGCTAGCAAGGAAGAGATGAAACGAGAAGCACATGTTCATTTGGAAAAAGATTCTTGGAGCTGCAAAAGGCAAATGGAGAGAGGGGAGGTCACTGAAGAGAGCTAAGTAAACCATAGATTCCACCCTTAGATCCTCTGTAGTGCTGTCCACCAGTTCAGTTTCCAGGTGCAGAGGGAATTGTTACTATTCAGCACAATTAGTTCAAGCAACTGGGAGGTACAATTCTTCTGTCTTCTTTTAGCTCCTGTCTATGTATGCAAGATTTTCTTTTCTATTCCACTCAACTATTCTATGCTTCTTTCTACTGTTCTGGTGATTCTCAGTTCAAACACACACACAGAAAATTGCCCAGTTGTGGCAAAGCTTCCAGTGAACTAACTTAATGATACAGCTCTGGAGTACTTAAGAACTTTGCCCAACTCAGAAAATAGCTAGAATCATTTCACCATAGTCACCTAACCAATCAGAACTCACTTCAGTTTCAGTGTCCCAATTGTCTTACCTGCAAAATGGAAACAACAACATCTTTAAAGATATTTAATGCACAAAGTAAGAGGTCTTAAAGGCTCAATAAAATTATTCTTCTCCTCCTCCTACTACTCCATCATTTTTCTCCTATTTTATCATCATGATCACCTTAAATGTGTATCTGTAAATGATAGAGCCAAAAAAAACAGATACTGGGCTGGCCCCCTACATTTGGAGAAAACCCCACAAGTTGCTTTGTACATGGTACCATCCCTGCCTAGGACCAGACTGAGGCAGTTTCTCTCTCCATAAAGGAAATAAAACAGAGGTACCACATGCATTAGCCTCAAGGATATTTTTTTCCTTTTCTCAAGGGGTTTGTATTCACTCCTGTCTCTTACTTCCAATGCATAGAGAGATATTTGCAAAGAAAAAGGTGTAGCGGCTTTGCAATTGAATAGAAATCTCTAAATGTCTATTTATATCTTACTAAATGTTTTAAACAGGCTTCCCAGGTGGCTCAGTGGTAAAGAACCCACCTGCCAATGCAAGAGACATGGGTTTGATCCCTCAGTCAGGAAGATCCCCTGGAGAAAGAGATGGCAACCCACTCCAGTAGGGAATTTTTGTTTTTATTTTAATTGGAGGCTAATTACTTTACAATATTGTGGTGGTTTTTGCCATATGTTCACATGGGAGAATACCACTGAAACATGTATTATCATATGTGAAACAGATCACCAGTCCAGGTTCGATGTATGAGGCAGGGTACTCAGGGCTGGTGCACTGGGATGACCCTGAGAGATGGGATGGGGAGAGAGGTGGAAGGGAGGGTCAGGATGGGGAATACATGAACTCCCATGGCAGATTCAGTGGGGAAATTCTTGCCTGGGAAATCCATGGGCAGTGGAGCCTAGCAGGCTAGAGTCTGCAGAGTCACAAAACAGTCAGGCACTACTTAGCGACTAAACAACAAACAGCAAACATTTTACATCTAGTCTTGAGATGCTACCTTGATTAACCCCAGAGAGCCTCACTTTTCTCATCTGCCAATTGTGGTGGCAGCCTAGCACATTGAGCCCCTCCTCTATGAGGTTCAAATGTGACAATGTGTTTCCAAGATTACAGAAACAAGTTATAAGATCACCATGCCTAGGTTTGATTCCTGGCTTTATCACTTGTACACTATTTGTCTAACTTGGTAAACTCTAATGCAAATGACTCTTCTCTTCAGTGAATCTCTCCAGGTCTGGACATGGGAATAATGGTAGCTTCATCAGGGAGTTGCCATGAGGACTGAACGAGAAAACTTCATAAAGTTAAGTCGCTCATTCGTGTCCAACTCTTTGCGACCCCGTGGACTGTAGCCTACCAGGTTCCTCCATCCATGGGATTCTCCACGCAAGAATACCGGAGTGGGTCACCATTTCCTTCTCCAGGGGATCTTCCCGACCCAGGGATCGAACCCAGGTCTCCCACATTGCAGGCAGATGCTTTAACCTCTGAGCCACCAGGGAAGTCCCATAAAGTGTCTACCACACAGTAAACATTTAATAGAATTAAGATGCCTCTGGCCAATGTCATCAAGTTCACAATCTCAACTATACATTTAAGGAAAAAAAAAATCTATGCAACACAGCCAGATTATTTTAAGATTAGAGAGAATAGAGATAGGTATTCAGTAATTTATTCCCTGCTGTTCCCCCAATATTCCTCAGCCCTTCTGGTTCATTTGGATTCCACTATTGTGTCCCATGGAAGCCCAGTGACATCTGATACTCTTGCAGATGTCAGAGCACATCTACCATTGTGGTAAATAGACGCAGGAGAAAAAAGAAGTCAACACATCTGAGCAGGAGAAAATTCCTGTTAACTAATCCAGCTTGGTGGAATCGGGGAGTTCCACAGGCAGTAACCTCCTCTTCTGTCACCTGTAGTACAGTGGAGTCCCATCTGCAAACTGATGTTACAGCCTGCTGTGCAACATCTACCACACAAGATTGAGGCTTCTACCCACAACCTTGCCTGGAACTCTTGCCAATACAACCTCCAAGACTTTTCTTTGATTGAGTTGTATTCAAAACGTACTCTGTCTACAGACAGCAAAAACCACGACTTGCACTGTCCCTGGATTGATTGATTTATGATGGATTGATTTCTTCAAAAACAAGTTTTCATTTTAATGCTTTCTTGGGTGTATGAGTTCCCCAGGGTTTATTGTGAAAATGCAGATTCTGATTCAGTAAGAATGAAATTCTATATTTCGAAGGAGCTCTCAGGTGAAGATGCTGCTGTTGATCAGCAGACCCTCACTGTGACTAAGCAGAATGGAGTATGCTTTAGTTTTCCTCCTAGTTATGATGTCTAAAAAGAATTCTAAATGCTTTGAAATGTGAGTGAGGCAGCTGGTGCTTATGAGAAAGCATATCCCTACTTTAACGAACTAGTCAGATCTTTGAATATTGACAGCAGTGTCATACTAATATATTTCGAAATATTCAAGGACTTGCTTAGGAACAGGAATATACATAATCAAATTATGCCAAGGAGTGAGTGTGTATATGTGTGTGTGTGTGTTGTTGTTCAGTCACTCAGTTGTGCCCAACTCTGCAACCCATGGACTGCAGCATGCTGGGCTTCCCTGTCCACTATCTCCCAGAGTTTGCTCAGACTTATGTCTATTGAGTTGGTGATGTCATCCAACCATCTCATCTTCTGTTGTCCCCTTCTCCTCCTGCCTTTAATCTTTCCCAGCATCAGGGGCTTTCCTATGAGTAGGCCGTTCGCATCAGGTGGCCAAAGTGTTGGAGCTTCAGTTTCAGCATCAGTCCTTCCAATGAATATTCAGGGTTGATTTCCTTTAGGATAGACTGGTTTGATCTCGTTGTAGTCCAAGGGACTCTCAAGAGTCTTCTCCAGCACCACAGTTTGAAAGCATCTAATCTCTGGCACTCAGCCTTCTCTGAGGTCCAATTCTCACATCCAGACCTGACTACTGGAAAAACTATAGCTTTGACTGTACAGACCTTTGTTGGCAAAGTGATGTCTCTGCTTAATACACTGACTAGGTTTGTCATAGCTTTTCTTCCAAGGAGCAAGTGTCTTTTAATTTCATGGCTGCGATCACCATCAACAGTGATTTTGGAGCCCCCAAATATAAAGTCTCTTACTGTTTCCATTGTTTCCCCCTCTATTTGCCATGAAGTGACAGGACCGATGCCATGATCTTAGTTTTTTTAATGTTGAGTTTTAAGCCAGCTTTTTCACTCTCCTCTTTCACCTTCAAGAGGCTCTTTAGATCCTCTTCACTTTCTGCCATAAGGGTGGTGTCATTTACATATGTGAGGTTATTGATATTTTCCCAAAAAATCTTGATTATAGCTCGTGCTTCATCCAGCCAAGCATTTCGCATGAACATACACATGTAAGGGGTGAATTTAAGTTAACTATAATGGAAATAATATATGCAGATAAAAAATGCTGAAATGCTAAAGAAATTGCTATGTAGAAAACATGTCTGGCCAAGCCAAATGAGATCTTGTAAATCCTATAAAACTCTTATTTTTCTTAAATAACCTAGTATCATAAGTAACATTTCTAGGCTATTCTCTTTTATTGAAAGGTTACAAGCAACATGAAGGCTGACTGCATTACTTAAAGACTCCAAAGGTAGTTCCCACCTTCGAGGTCAAATGCAAAATCTTCATAAGATAGTTTCCCATTTGAAGGCCAAATCCAAAATCTTCATTTTTCATTAATATGTGGTCTGTTCCAGGGAAATGAAACTTATTTAACATGCATTCAGCAGGACAGCAGGGCTGTGGCTGTTCTTTCTCTCTTTATCGTTTCATAAAAATGATTAAATATTGCTAGCACTTTAATTTATTAATCGATGAGACTGAATTTCCAAGGGTTTAATAAGGTATGGTTTAGGAAAAAAAAAAAAGATTCTATTTACCAAATGAGTTTCACATTAAATCATGGTCCCCAAGAATTAACTATGAATAGATGGCATTGTTTTTTTAAAAAACTGAGCAATATAACACTGTCGTTTGTTTTTCTCTCATTTTACTATGTTTTAAAATGTAATAATAGCTTACAAAATGAAATATAGGAAAATTAAAAAAAGAAAAAGATAATCCAACCACATGTACTGAAGAAAAAATGTTATAGTATATTGGTATATTTCCCTTTATTGATTTGTGGTACAGTTATTAATGGGGCTTCCCTGGTGATTCAGACAGTAAAGAATTCCCCTGCAATGTAAAGAGATCCAAGTTCAATCCCTGGGTTGGGAAGATCTCCTAGAGAAGGGAATGGCAACCCACTCCAGTATTCTTGCCTGGAGAATTCCATGGGCAGAAGAGCCTGGTGGACTATAGTCCAGGGGGTCGCAAAGAGTCAGACATGACTCAGTGACTAACATACTTATTAATATGAATTAATGTCAGGAATTTTGTTTTTAATAGATTCAGTTCAGTTCAGTTCAGTCACTCAGTCGTGTCCGACTCTTTGCGACCCCATGAATTGCAGCACACCAGGCTTCCCTGTCCATCACCAGCTCCCGGAGTTCACCCAAACTCTTGTCCATCGAGTCAGTGATGCCATCCAGCCATCTCATCCTCTGTCGTCCCCTTTTCCTCCTACCCCCAATCCCTCCCAGCATCAGAGTCTTTTCCAACGAGTCAACTATTCGCGTGAGGTGGCCAAAGTACTGGAGTTTCAGCTTTAGCATCAGTCCTTCCAAAGAGCACCCAGGACTGATCTCCTTCAGAATGGACTGGTTGGATCTCCTTGCAGTCCAAGGGACTCTCAAGAGTCTTCTCCAACACCACAGTTCAAAAGCATCAATTCTTTGGCACTCAGCTTTCTTCACAGTCCAACTCTCACATCCATACATGACCACTGGAAAAACCACAGCCTTGACTAGACGGACCTTTGTTGGCAAAGTAATGTCTCTGCTTTTGAATATGCTATCTAGGTTACATGATTATTATTACTCATTAAATAGAATCATAGATTTGTGATTTTTATAATCATGCTGTTTTCAATTAGGCAAGTTTTTATATCAGAAACAATGGGTGGTGATTATAGATACAATTAGGATTCTCCTTACAATAGGTTTTAAGATCAAAAGTATTGACTTTGTATGAAAACTATTAAATATGGTTGATCAGACTGAGAGGTACGCAGAAATTGACTTTTTTGCTAATGTTTGATTATATTATTTTATGTACCCATACATATAATAGCTATGTATCAGATATTATTAATTAATATTATAATTATTTTAATTTAATATTATAATGATTAATATCTTATTATTATATATGTATTAGATATATATTAGATATCCTGCTCTATTAGATACAGGTACTCTATTCATATCACACATATATTTTAAATTATATTCTCTACACATTTTACATCTTGCTTCTGATATTTACTCAGTTGCAATTATGTTCCCATGTCCTACATTTTAACCATTTTGGGGTGATTCATACTACTCTGCTGTGTAAATACACAAGGAAAGCCTTCCCAATTGTGCAGCCTCTACATCTGCCAATTCTTCTCTCTGAGCTTTGGCCCTACATTAGTGGTAGGTATCAGTTCTCTGTTTGCTTTCTTTTTTTTTTTCCACATTGACTGCCTCGATGCCATTTATTCATAAAATAGGGTTACTTAATCTGGCTTTTTCAGCCATAAACATAGACTTACTAGTATTTTGCTTCAAGTGGGAAAAGTATGTGTCTCAGTGAGGAAACTCTTAAAAGAGGACCAATAAAATGTATAAGACTCTTCTTCTAAGAAGTCTGCATGAATTTATTTTTCAAGACATCTACAGAGACAAGCAGATTGTACACACTCTTACCTGGCCCCTTGGTAAGGAACACAGATACAATTTGCTGGGCCCAAGAGAGGCTGTGTGACTTTTCCCTCCAGCTACTTTTATAGCAGAAGTGGGAAAAAAAGAAAAGAAAACATAGTGAAAGTCTAGGGGCTACCAAGAGAAAGAATTAGGAGATGACTTGGGATTTTACTCATGTAGAAAGTCAGCTAATAGACTGTGAACATATGTGTATGCATGTATATGTGTGTGCATGTGTGTGTGTTGAGGGTTTCTGCTAACACACATGACTAATACTACTCCAGTTTTTTATATCAGCACCAAAAGATTTCCAACAGCCCTGGGATGCCTGTCATTTGTAAGTCGGGACATTGGGCAAAAGGCAGACAACCCTTGTTGTTTGGCCAGATTGAGATGTGCAATGCTGACTGCATTCCTGCCAAATTACTGGTGCACAAGGTTCTATCTGAGTAGGCGGGAGCCTCACAAAACTGACAGTGAATTGTTCTCGCAAGGCCGAAGATACAATTTGGCTGCGGCTGCGCAACCCAGTGCTCTTAACATGCAAACAGCCAGCAAAAATAATGGCATGTCAAGTGCAATTTTCTCACCAGCTGCTGACACGGTAAACTGTAATACAGTGTAATTATTTGGCATCCCATGACCTTCATACTAAGCACCACCCAAACGATTTCCAAGTTATGGTGAAGAGGGAAGGTTAGAAGGTCAATTTTAAAGACAGAAAATGAGTCAGTGCCTTGGAGGGAGAGAATTATAAATAGACGTGGCATCACCAATGGGAGTTCTATCCAAATAAGGAGTTGCTCAGAAATCCAGGTAGGAGGGGAAAAGAGAGGAAAGAGAGCTGAGGAGTTTATGTAAGAAAGAAGATTTAGGAGAGATCTCTGACCACCTGGAAAGCAAACCGTATTTTTTTTCCCCAAAAATAAAGCAGTCTGAGGAACAGTGGATCACAGAACAAGAGCTCAAGGAACTTGGGCCAAAAATCAATAGATGTTGCACACATTTTTTATATTGCTTTCTTTTCCTGTTCCATTGGGGATTTGTAACTTAAATATAATTCCATAATCCACTATACAAATTACAAGTGAGGAAACTGAACCTGAGAAGTGTTGCATGGCTTTCTCTTCCAGCTCCTTTAGAGCAGATGGGGGAAAAAGACAGAAGCCAGATCTCCAAGAGATTCTTGCTCATCTTTCTACCTAATTCCAAAGCTCTCAACACAAGCTCTCTGTCTTCCAGTTACCCAGACCCAGTCTCAGCTCCTTAAATGGCCTTGTGCATATACTATGTCTTCTGGGTCAATGTTGTCTTCTTCAGCTCTGCACCCTGTTCACCTGGTTATGGGAACCTTTAGGGAAGCTTCCATCATCCCACCAAACAAAATAGCTTCCTCTGTATGGGCTTCCACACCAGAGTACTGACCTCAGTTTTAACCTGACATATGTTTTTGTGATTGTTTTCTAAACATCTGTCTCCCCCTAGTAGCCCATTCTGATAGAGGACATGGATCTATGTTTGCTCAGGGTTAAGAATCCATAGACAAGAACACTTAGGAGATAGTAGCTGCTTGATAAATATTTGTGGAATGATCTGATCAATCACCCTCCTGACTCACAGGCAAGAGCTTTCAGGATGGCATCAAGCAGCCCAGCTTAAAGAATCCATGCACATTTCATCCCAAGGATGATATTTTTGTCTCAGTTACAAGACTTACGAAAAACTACCATGGGTTTTCCATCTTTCTTTTCTAAGACCAGAGCAAATAAGAATACAGGGTGAAGGGTGTACCACATTATTCTCTTCCAGAACTGGCAGAGAAAGTCAACACAGGAGGTTCTGGGCAGTATAGAAGTCAAAGTATTTATGTTTATACCAACAGGCTCTGAACTACCTTGCTCCACAGAGAGCTGGAGGCAGGAGTGGAGTCTGTTATTTGCTTTTCAGATATTCAGAAAGATTTTGGGTCTAGTTTGTGACATAAGTTTCTAGATGAATTGGAAGATAATGGAATTTCCAGGCTGCACTGCTTCATGCTACGGCTAAGGGGACAACCTCCAAAGAGAATAATCTGCAGTCTTCATAAAAAGACTTGTTTTAACAAATTTGTTGTTGTTGTTTTTTAGTTGCTAAGTTATTTCCAACCCTTTGCGACCTGACGAAGTGCACCCCGCCAGGCTCCTATGTCCATGGGATTTCCCAGACAAGAACACTGGAGTGGGTGGCCATTTCCTACTCTAGGGGATCTTCCTTACCCAGGGATCGAACCCATGGGTGGTAGGTGGATTCTTTACCACCAAGCCACCAAGTATTCTTATCACTATTACTATTTCAAAGAAAGACTTAAAATCAATGTCTAGAAACAATGTTTAAACTACCTAGCAAGTCCCTAAAATCCCAACAGGAGTGGATAACATGAAAGCAATGTATTGTCTCCTAATTGAAACATACTATTGATATAAAAGCTGATCTAACTTATTTTATAAATTCCTCCATTTTTAGGTGAATTACTCATTCACTTATTCATGCAAAATATTTACGAGCTCTCCCCATATGCAGGCAGAGTTCCAGGATCTGGGGATATTTAGTAAAGAACAAAGAAGACAAAATCCCTTTCTTTGTAGAACTTACATTCTAGTAGGTGACAAATCAGAAGCAAGATAAAGTATGGTGATGTGAGATAGTGGTCTTCAGGAAGGAATAAAAATAAAGCATAGTCAAAGGGTTTGAAATATCAGAGATGGAACAGTTCTATTTTAGACAGAATGGGGCAGAGAGGGCTCTGTAAGAATACAAAATTCAACTTCTTTTTAATTCAATGGAACATATGCGGGCTTACACTGCTTGTGATGAAGGGGACACTCAGTCATCCCACCCTATTCCCACGACGTTGCATAAACCTTTCCACCCGGGAGCGGCTCCTAACTTCCTACTCCAGCCCACGCCACTAAGCTAAATGACAGTTACCCTTCAAGACACATGGAGATATCAACCATCACCTTCATCCTAAGCAACCTGGGCTCATTGAAAGGGCCCCTCATTAGGCTCCCAGAGTCCTGTGCTCACCTAGTGATGTAGTTGTAGTTTCTTTGTCCATCACTCCAACCACACACACACACACACACACACACACACACACACGAGCACATTTAAGAATACAATCATGCCTACAATATGTACAGGCACTATGCATGCCTTATTTTAGCCATTCTTATCTACTTGTATTTACCTTATCTGGCTAGCCCTTGAGGAGCTTGGTTACTTTCCTAGGCTAAATATCCAGAAAGTGGCAAAGCCAATACTCAAACCTCTGCAGAGTCCAGCTCTAAGACTTAGTTTTTTCTCTGCATCCAGCTGCCTACCAATAGAATATAAACAGAAATGAAGGATGTGAGGGTGTATGTGAAACTCTGAAGAGCCAATCACTCAAACACTGACTCTGCCCTTGAGCTTGAACTCAGTCTGCCAAGCCCGAGGCTCCCACTATGGTGACTCGCAGGAGGGCCTTTTAAAGAGCAGGTATGCTCCTAAGTAACTACTGCTTCTCAGCCAGTTCCTGGGGAGAAGCTCAACAATGAAGCAGTTCAGAGTCAGATGTGGAAGAGCATTTAGACAGACGTGGAAGAGCGTTCACAGAGATAAAACGGTATAAAGCGCCGGTGGGCACCCCGATACGGATCATCCCCACACTCAGCTTGCCTCATCACCTGCAGCAGTCACCTGAAATGCATTTTTAGACTCTGCTACAACCTAAGTCCCTCAAAGGCTAAGCCATAATAACTCAGGAGCAATTTTCTTTAAGGGGAAATATACATGACTGGAAATGTTTGCAGGAAAAGTTCTTCAGAAAAGAGGATTAACTCAGACTGAACAGTCGTTTAGGAACTGGCCGTGTCCAGGATTACAGAAAGAGGAGTACATCAAGGATCAGAATCATCTTGGCCATTTCAAAATCCGAGGGTTCGGGACTTCCCTGGCAGTCCAGTGGTTGAGACTTTGTGCCTCCGATGCAGAGGGTGCAGGTTTGATCCCTGGTCAGGGAACTAAGATCCCACATGCTGTGCAACACCGCCAGAAAAAAAAAAAAATCCTAGGATTTACTAGCAACATTTCTGTCCTTGAAAGAAGCATGAATTTCTCAAGTACTGTTGCTGCTGCTGCTGCTGCTGCTAAGTCGCTTCAGTTGTATCTGACTCTGTGAGACCCCATAGATGGCAGCCCACCAGGCTCCTTTCTCCCTGGGATTCTCCAGGCAAGAACACTGGAGTGGGTTGCCATTTCATTCTCCAATGCACGCATACATGCTAAGTCATCTCAGTTATGTCCGACTCTGTGTGACCCTATGAACAGCAGCCCACCAGGTTCCTCTGTCCACGGGATTCTCCAGACAAGAATACTGGAGTGGGTTGCCATTTCCTTCTCCTCTCATGTACTATTATGTCACAAAAGGATAGTAAACACTGCATTGTTTGCCTCTCTCTATGGCTACATTTAAACAATGGAGGTAAAATTAGTCATTAGATCCTGACTCCAAAACAAATCCCAATTTAATTACTTTTTATATTCAGGTAAAAATGGCAAGTTCTTCTGGGGATAGCAAGTTTGTTTGTTTATATTACGCAAGACAGCAACAGTGTGATAGACCTCCATAGAGTTAACTAACAGAAAACAGGCAGAAAATATCCATCAATTATGTATGTGTGCATGTATTGTATATCCAGAATTTCATATGGCATGAAAATGCCTTGTCAGAGGGCTGGATAAGAAGTCTGAATATCCAGAAAGTAAGAATTTAAGAACTCTGCATTCTATACTCAATAATTCTTAAGTGCAAATTATGGTTTAAAAACATGGTAACTAGTCACTAAAATGTAATCGGATCCAGTGGATAAAATTACGGCCTTGGGAATCCTCAACTTGGTTCAGATTCAGATCATTTACTAGTGCTACAATCTTGGTTTGCTTTATTAATCCAAGTCTCAATTTCTGCACTCACCAAAATAAAAGAGAGAGAGAGAGACAGATAATGTGGTCAAGAAGCCCCTGTGCAAAACCCACTGGGCCAGATGTTTTGCAAATGAGAACTTTTCACATTTAGAAACGTTTTAAGGTAGATAAACTGTATAGTAAGTAAAACCTTCAGCAGAGTCTGGGGCAGTAGCCTCTAATCAAACACATTAACATTTCTGCAGGGAAATATATGAAGTCACAGTAATGGGATGTGTTACGACTATAAATAGCCTCCAGTCAGTTCTGCTACCTGAGTGTGCATCAGGCATGCAAAAAAATCATTTTTGTATTTTGACAAAGAAAGGAGCGTAGATGTGTTTTATTCATATATTGTTTGTATATGTGTATATATGCACACATAAACACATATATGTATACATGGTCGGGGGAGGGAGCTACTGTTAGAATCAATCAGGACTGTGCCCACAGAGTGCTTTAATAATAGTGCTCAATACAAAACAATATTGACCAGAATGCAAATTCCTTGAAGGCAGGGGCCGTTGGTTTGTTCATCAACAGGCCCCTATCCACCTAAAAATGTGTTTGCTTCAATAATAGGTGCTCTCCGAATGACTCCTGACACCATCTCCTCCGGATTTCCCTTGCCCAAGTGAAACTACATGAAGTGAAAAAGCATAATCCTTGGGGAGGCTCAACCTGCTTTGCCAGATGATGAGGTGCGAGCACAAATGGGATCAGAAGTTTCCAGTGAGACACCAAGTCTTGAAGCTCAATATTTAATTCTTTTTTTCTTTTTTAATCACTGCATTTGGGAAACGCAAAGTATTGGCATGATTCACTTCTGAATCTGACTTATCAGGAAAATCAGTGCTTGGCAGGCTCATAATTGGAATTCTACCTACAATGATGGTATGTGCCCAAATTAACAGAAGTGTATGAATAATTCTGAGGAAAAAAACATGTATAGTCTTCAACAACCCACAGTGAGACTGTGTAAATCAGGCAGTGCCTATCATCAGAACAAGGAACACCTGTCTAACTTGCCAACAGCAAAACAAATGTAAACCCAGTCTAACACATACATGCACACGCACGCGTGCAAACACACACACATCACCAAACCAAAACTTTGATTCTATCCATTTGATTCCACCTGCCAATGAATAAATCAATATCCTGTTGCAAAATCACTGAATGACCATAAGTACAAAGCACTGCTAAGCACCCACTCCAAGAATCGACCTTTCTCTATCCTAGGTTAATAACTGAAACAACAAATGAATAATAACAAAAAAAGGAGAAAAGTCTACCTGCAATTGGAGATACACAGCCTCAGAATAAAATGGGACAAAATAACATCTTAGGGATCCAGGTGGTAGAAATTCAAACTGAGCAAAAATGCATACATCTTCCAAGTCCTGTAAGCTACAGAAGAGGTTTGGCATGCAGACTTTTTATACGAAGTGAGAATGAGAATGCTTATTTGTGTATGCATTACACAAGTGTTATTATAGCTATGATATAATAGATGGGGAGGGCGGGAGAGGTGGGGAGGATGAGCTTTCCAGAGAAAAGCAATTTGTCTACATTTAAATCTGTTACTGTGGGATTATTCATATTCCTAAAGAAACCAAGAGGTAAATGAACTAACCATCTGGCCAAAAGTACTTACAGCTAAGTGCAGCAACAACTGTGACAAGCCTAATGTTAAAAATCTAGAGACCAGTAGGATCCCAAAATTGGGATCTTAAAAACGAAGCTTACCCGGCCAACAAGGATCGGTTCAGGTCCAGAAAACTCTTCCAGGACAAACATTTGATTCCAAACCCAGCCTCTTTTGGAACGATTCAAAATCCGCTGTTCTTCACTCAGCCTGTTTAGTTCCAATGGGGATCCACTCATTAGAACCGGAGACTGATTCATCGGAGCCGAGTAAATACAAGGGGGAAGAGTAATCCATAATATTATTAATGGAGTCCAGAGATCCAAGAGCATTTCCGCTAGCCGTTCTGGCATGGTCCCACCAGTTAAGCAAATCACCACGAAAATGAGACAATTACTTTTTTTGCCTCCGGTCTGCAGCCATCCAATTCATCATGCGGTGCTGAGCATTTACTTACAGCCCTGCCACGTGTTTACAGCACAGGAAACAGACATCATCTACGCAGTTTTTCTAAGACCACGATCCATGGGCTGTCCTTCTCATTGAAATTTCCTGCAAAAACAAGGAGGGAGAAAAATAATGATCCACTGCCAACAGGTTTTAAAACAAAATCACTGCTTTTCAAAAGCATGTGAATGAACATTTCCCACAGCCTTGAATTAAGAAAGTGGATCCATATAGATTGAGAATAAGTAGGCTCACAGGTCTTTTTATCCTTTAAGCTTTCAGATATATTCATATTAATTTTTGTTGGCTTCCCAGGTGGCGCAGTGGTGAAGAATCTGCCTGCCAGTGCAGGAGACACAAGAGACATGGGTTAGATATCTGGGGGTGCGGGCAGGGGTGGGGGTGACCGCGGTCAGGAAATCCCCTGGGAGAGGAAATGGCAACCCACTCCAGTATCCTTACCTGGTTACTACCCTGGACAGAGGAGCCTGGTGGGCTACAGTCCATGGGGTAGCAAAGAGACACAACTGAGCACGCGCGCATGTAAGACTGGACAGGACTTAGCAACTGAGCACCGCAGCGCAACACAACGTTAATTTCTGTTATCTGCTATTTATCAAAAACTGCTTCAAGTCCCTGAAATTTGCTTCTCCCTCCTTGTTTTTTTTCCTTCTTTCTCCCTTCCTTCTTCTTTCATGCTCCCTCCCTTTTCTCTCTCCATCACTTTCACTCTCTTTTTTCGCAGTCTTTGCTTGTAACGCAAGTGAGGGTGTTGCCAGTGTGGCCCTCCTGCATTCTTGTAGAGACTGCAAGTCTTTCTTCCTTCCTTCATGTCTTCCTGCTTTTCTTCCTTCTCTTCTCTGTCTCCTTCCCCACCCTCCAGTTTAAAGAGAAGTTCTAGTTCTCTTTGGGCTGTGCTATGTGAAGAAACTAGCTTCAATGGTTAATTAAAAAAAAAAAAAATCTACAAATGAGAACAGGAAGGGAAATAGCCCCAGTTGTTACCGTCTTAGCTGCCACAGCCCATCAGAAGGGATTGTCCAGCTCAGCCTGCAGAATACAATTCTCTGCCAGGATGCTAATAATGAGTGAATAAAATTAGAATGCTCCCAGAGAGAAATTCTGTAACGTCCAGCATGTATGTTATTATCAGGACAGTGTCAAGGCTCCCATTCCAAATGTACAGTTGAACAGGAGATTTAAATTATGAAAAGCTCCTTTGGGAATGAAATATGGTAAAAATACAATTTTCAATTGAGGAGATTTCAGAAAGGGATGCGCAAAAAAAATCCCCATTACCTGAGGTGTCAAATACATTCTTTTGCTTACCTTCGGTGTGGCAAAACGTGTTTCTTCCCTCTCAAAAAAATTATTTTTAAAGAAATAATGTTCCCCACACATCCCAGAGAGAAGTCTAGCTGAATTAGATGAAATGGGAAAATAATTCCTCGGAACACCATGGGGAATAGTTTGGCTCAGGGAATTCATAATGGGGTAGGGAAACTTTCCCCTGTGTGTCCCTGGTTCCATTCTGGCTCAGAATGGGAAAGCAAGAAAGTCCTTAACATTGGCTTAGCTAGTGAGTGGTCTTAGCAAAGCCAGATGTAAGGGGCAGATTCAGATCCTGCTGCAAAGACAGGCAGGATCCTATCTAACAAGGTGGTGAATAGAATCGCCCTGCTTGTCACTTTTCGCCTGGGCTCAGCTCCACCACTGGGACTCTCTTTGTACCTCAAAAGAGGCTCCACCCTGATAGGGGCACAGGAGAACCCCTGAAAACAACAGTTGCAATGTAAACTGAAGGCAAGAAAAACTTTCAACAGGAAATAATTCAGAGCAAAGAGAGTCCAGAACAAGGCCCCCAGCTTTCCCTAAAACTGCAGCACCAGCAGGGAGATCAGCCTTCCTGTATAGCAGATTTCCATGAAGACCTTGTCTCATCCCATCTGAGAACAGACCTTTCGAATTTAAAACAAAAGTTGAAAGATCTTGATAAAAAAAAATCCCTTCAATACCAACAGTTTTCTAAATGGTCGTGTGCGTGTACAGCACACCCATCACATGCCATGCAATCTCCTAAACATGGGGCAGGAACAGTGATGCAGGATTAGTGTGTTACTCCCCAGACTGTCTGTTTTACAGGCAGAAAATCCTGGGCTTGAATCCCAGCTCACCCGACTTGCTGTCTCTGTAATAATGGGAAGAACTACTTAAGTTCTCTGAACTTCTGTTTTCTCTTCTGCAAAATGGCAATAAGAAGAATTCCTAATTTCCAAGCAGTAGGGTGATTCAGAAACAAGACTCAGATGAAGCACCCAGAACCTGGGAAGCACTTACTAAGCTGTGATGCTTGTTCTCCTGAGCCAGACTGAGGAAGTGGTCCTGACACCATCTCTGCCCTTGAAAAGCTTCAGTTAAAAAAAAGTCAAAGGAGCAAAGAGTTAATAAGCTGTGTGACCTCTGCAGGAAAGGTAAAGGTATGAGAGTTACAAAGGCAGTCAAGAATCCTCCCTAAGGTGGGATGTGGGTGGACGAGGGTGATCCTGGTGAGAGAAGGGCTGGACCATATTGGATGGACGGGAATACTCATTTTAATCATGGAGGCTCAGCCTAAACACTTCTCAGGGGCAAGAAGACTTCTCTCCGAACATACCCTGCTTCATGCTGGGCCATACCTAAATGCTCGAGAGCCATGTAGACCATCCTCTGATGGCCTGAGTGCTATAGAGGGAGAACCATGAGATGGTTGTGAGTTTCCTCTAGCTCCAGCCAGCCTGGGGTTTGAATTCCAGCCAGAGAGACACCATTATCAGTTGCATAACTAGGGGTCAATTAAAAAAAAAAAAAAAACTAGAATGGTATTTACCTAGCTGGTTTATTTTGAAGATTACAAATGATAATTTTGGTAAAGTGATTAAGAATGCACAGTTATTTTTAAATTGTGCCAAATACTCTGCAAGTATTCTCTGGCATCTGCTCTGTTGTTAATGATTCTGGGATTAAAGCAGTTTAATCCCAATTTAAAGTCCTAATAGACACTTCCCTGATGGAAGCCACCAAGCAGATAGATTGCCACCAACCCACTTGGGATGGAATGTGACACAATTCCTCCCTGAACTCGTCAGAATCAGGTAAAAAGTAACAACAGGCCCTGAAACTGCATTATACAATGGCATAGCTTCACTAGTTAGAATAAAGGGATTAATCAATCAAGAACATATGCATAGCCCCAAATAGTATCCATGAACACAAGATCTTGCAGTCAGATAAAACTTACTGTGCCTTTTAAGTTTTGTTACAAGGCACAGTACTTATAAGACACAGTAAGTCTTATTCAAAACTGAGGTGCAGAGCAATGATATGACTTGCCCAAAGAACACCTCTAGTAAAGAGAAAACAGCTGTTTGAATCTAGGGAATCCAACTTTAGAATTCTTTCTTACCACAGTCCCTCCTCTTGTTATCTAAATATTTGATGAGCTTATACTGTGGGTCAGGCACGGAGGCAAGAGAAGCAAACATATCAGAATTCTTATCTTCAGGAAGCCAAGAGCCAAGGTAAAGACTAAGAAATGAATACTTGGAATATCCTATTAAGTCTGAGAAACGTTAGGGTAGTACAGAGTGATGGGTATGCCACTCGTCTTCACTGCCTTAAAGAAGGCTTCCTGGGGGAAGCATCATCTAACCATCGAAAAGGAATAACCCAGAGGGGAGGGTAAGTACAAAGTGTCGTTTAAGTCAATCAATGAACAAGAACGAAACCATTCACTAAGACAGGATTTGTGAATGAATTAGTACCGAGGGTAGTTTTCAAATCATTTCTTGTCATATTATCTAATCCATGGCCATGGTATCCTCTTGCTACCCACCACGTCATTCTAATTATGGTCTCTAGACTACATGTCAAATTGACGTCCTCTTCTCTGCCAGAGCTTTGTGAAGAGAAGAGTGTGTTCAATTTCGAAAGCTCTAAGGCATAAAAATCAGTGCCATTCCACAATGATGGTATGCTCAGTCATGGCCAACTCTTGTGACCCTATGGACTGCAGCCCACCAGCCTCCTCTTTCCATAGGATTTTCCAGGGAAGAATACTAGAGTGGGTTGCCATTTCCTCCTCCAAGGAATCTTCCCAACCCAGGGATCAAACCTGCGTCTCCTGAGTCTCTCGCACTGGCAGACAGGTTCTCTACCACCGAGCCACCTGGTGAGAGTATGGGAGACAGCAACTGGAAGCACAGTGAGATTGGTACTTTAAATAATGTTTAATTTTCATTTAACTAAATAGAGGTTGTGTCCCTCTTTGTCGAAAAGGAAGACAAGCAACAGTTAGAGGCAAGGGTGTGCAGTTAAATATTTACCAAGTGGCTATCTGAAAGAAAAAAAATCCCTGATTTTTTTATTTCCATGATATAAATACTTCCACCGTGACCAATTGCAAGTTTTCAATGTGATCACTAACCAGGTATGGCAATTGGTGAAAGTTTCTAAACCAGAAACAGCTCTGGTTTAGTCAAGTAAGAGATTCCTCCAGCATACCCCTAGGTGATGCTTCTCAAACTTTAATATGCATACAAATCCTGGAAGTTTTTCTAAAATGCAGATTCTGATCCAGTAAGTCTAGAGTGGGGCTTGCCACTCTGCATTTGTAATAACCTCATCTGTGAGGCAGGTGCTGTAGCTGGAGAAGCCTAGAGTTCGCAGGAATAAAACTACCTAACTCAGACCTCCTTCTTATGAAGGCTTGAAAGATTCAGTGGTGTGGTACGAAAGTTACTTCCTCCTCAGTGTCATTAAATGGCATGCCCATAAAATACTTCCTACCTGGGAATAGACATATATCAGACTTTGGGAAAACCAGCCATAGAATGTATGAATAAATGAGATTTTGCATGATGTCATAACTTTTATACTTAACCCACTCCACATGGGACACTGGAAAAACGGCTCCAATAAGCAGTGTGTTCCCACGCATGCTATTAGGGGGTGTTGAGACTTGACTTTCACTTCGGTGAAGTCTATTACTAGGAGAGAAATGGGATTCTCCTGTGATAATCAGAACTGTACTGTTTATATGCGGGGCTCTGCCATGGGCAGAGCTAATGTTGTCCTCTTAGATGATCAGAGAACAGCTTTATAGGAATTCTTGAGATGCAACCAAATGTCCTGTCACTGTTATCAGAATTAATAAACATTGTAATAGTAGCTGCATACACAAACTGCTTAACTCTACGCAAGGAAGAAGAAATTGAGTGAGGTTGTAAAGCTTGGGTAAAAAAAAAATCAATGTATTTTTAGGTTTTCTAACCACAGTATGTATGTCTGGCCAAGCAATCCACTTTATTATAATGCTGCTGCATTGATTTACACCCCGAGAGTGAGATGAAGAGATTTTACAGTCCCTCTGGAATTCTTACAAAGAAGTAACTAGAATTCCCCCATTAAGAAGATGTTTTGTCTTAGGTAAGATACTTACAATCCTGCTTTTCATTCACACTTACATTTTAGAGATAGCTTTAATTACAGCCTGGTCTGACCCCACTGAGTTCAACTTTTTTTTTTTTTTTTGAGGTTAAAAAAAAAAACTTTCAGATAAGTCATTATGCAAAAATATTACTGCACCATTGACTTGGTAAACAACAAAGATTGCAGTTTCCAACGATAAGCCACACTCTGAAGCCTAAAATAAAAACGGGCTTTTACCGACACTTCAGAATTCAATCCTGCAGATTATTGTGGTTGACAGGAAATTATGCTTTTATTATCCACTGGGCTTAGTGGCCACAATATTTCATGGAAGCAAAAATGACACACAAGACCAGAGAGTTTCTATTAAAAATGTTTCTGACCTTGAATTTAGAGCCATTAGCAGGCTGCTTCAAAACAGGTAAATGCACATTGAATTCAAAGTGGTGTTTCAGCAACACAGGGTACGCGATTCAGCCCGCGGCCCAGTGCGATTCATGCCAAGCCCTGGAGAACTAGAGACAAACAATACTTGTGTGTGTCCAGATATAAATAATGCAGGAGAATTACCTTTCTTAAAGCCTTCAGAATGCCCTGACCAAATTCCCTCGGCAGAAGAGAATTTAATTTTTTTTTTCATTTACACACACACACACACACACACACACACACAGAGGATTATCTCTCCTCTCAACCACAACACTTCTGGACATCTTTCTTTGGCATCAAATCATACATTTATCCAACTGTCTATCCAAAAGCACATTATTTGCTTTGTTTTACCACCCAGAATAATAGCTGTCAAATCTACTCTACTTTTTGCTATTATTGACATGCTATTGTTTTTTTCTACTGGAAGCTTTAGTTTTCTTTAAGTTTGATAATTACTGGTTACCACGGCAAAGACAGATAGCTCCTCATCCTTTCCCAAGATGGAGTCAGAACTCTGTCCTTCACGTAGAAGCTTTCCTGCTATAGACATCTCAGAACTGGGGTAACAAAGACAGGAGGGTCAAGTTTCTTTTTCTAGTGTTTACAGGCTCAGAAATTTATTTAATGAACTTTCTTAGAATTATAAGGTTAGTTAAGATACTGAAGCTGAATCTATCCTGTTGGATCTTCTTCAGGCAGAACTGTCTAGAAACCACCTCAGAACGATGAATCTAAGACCCACACTTTCCTTGCCTATAAGAGTCATGCCAGGAAGTCATTTCTCAAGGGTAATCTAAATCCTTCCTTCTCCATTTAAAAGCCACATCCTTTGCTGTCTTTAAATCAACCTGCTCAAAGTTTAACAGCCAAAGACCTAATGAGGGAAAACAATTTGTGCTGGCCCTCCGCTGGGGGAGGTCATGGAGGAGCTGTGACCGCAGGTTCATCCATGAGCTGGACCCTGGCAATCAAAGGCTCCTTACCCCTCCCTGTCCTTGGAATGCATGTCCTGCCCACTGTGTCTGCATTAGCAGCCACTTCAAAGATGTAGCCTTGAGAGAGTTACGTGTTATTGAGATTATCTGGATGGTAAATGAGACTGAATGCTACAAACATCTCCGTGTAAATGAACTTTAAGATTCCAGCAAGCAGAGGCAGAGATCTTGTGGTTGCCCAAATCAAGCCTCATATGTAGTGTCCATTCCCTTATTTATTAAAACTGCCACCTACCAATCTGGAGTGGCTTGCCTCTTTCTTCCGTCTCTCCTGGAGCTCCAAGTATAAGGGTCGGCTTTGAATTTCACCCCCTACCCCCTCTGCAAACTCCAAGGTTGCAAACCAACATGCCTTTAAATCAGAGTAACCACCAGGAAATCAATCTTACCCTTAACAATCTTGTTAACACAACTGAACTGTGGGGGCACAGATGCTGAGAACCTTGACTCTGGAGTCAGAAGTTCTTTGAATCACAGTCCTATCATTCCTAAGATAAGTGACCTAGGCAAATTTATCTTAATAGTGGCAGATGAAGGAACTGACTTGAAGGATGGTGAAAAAAATTAAATGAGATAAGCTTTGTAAAAACCCTTTTGTCAATGTAACAATGATAGTTACAATTTATTGAATGTTTCACCTGCTTCACAAAGAACCTTGACGAATTTTTTAAAAACTATTTGATGTCAATTTCTTGCTGGATACATCAGTGGGGAAAATTTTGGTGCTCTGTGTAAACAGGTAATAAAATAACTTTTTCCAGCTTCTTTTTTTTTTTTTTAATGTCATAAACCAAGAGGGATATAAGTAAAACAGCATTTCACAAATAGCTTTTCCTATCCACAGTTACTATACACTTAATGTCTTCAAATAATTTTATGAGGCCTCTAAAGGGTGGTATATTTTTAATTATTTAAGTACAGTTCATTTATAACATTGTGTTAATTTCTGCTGTACAGTAAAGTGATTCAGTTTTATATATATGTATATGTATATATATATATATTCTTTTTCATATTCTTTTCCATTATGGCTTATCATAGGATATTGAGTATATCTCCCTGTGTTATACAGTAGGACTAAAGGGTTATATTTTTAACTTTCCCCCACCCTGGGGTCATCCATGTCTCTCTTTTCCAAAGAAGACATGGCATTGCCCATCATCATTAATCTTAAAAGGGCAAAGGGTAAAGTGCAAAGGACAAAGTACAATTACACATCCACACCATAACTACTTACTTTCAAATTGTAACCACTCACTGAAACACTCTTCTCTCCTACAAGAAAAATTCCATTGCATGTCATAATCATCTAGTGTATTCTCATGGGAATGGTTCAAGTGGGAAGCCCCTATTAATTCAAAGATGAAGACACAGTGACATCTAAACACTTCTCAGAAAGGAGTTGAGAAGATAATCTTAACTAGAGGTTGCATTTAGGTAGTGTCTTCTTCCAAAAAATATTTAGCAAATTCTTGATGTGTTTCAAGAAATTTTAGTATTATTGATGATGGTTAAAAATTAGAAGCTCTCCCTTCCTGCTTAAAGAATGTGGAAATAGCATTGTTGTATGGAAGAAACCAATACAACATTGTAAAGCAATTTTCCTCCAAATGAAAAGTAAATTAAAAAAAGAAATGTGGAAATGGTTAAAATCAGATATAACACATAACCAGGGCTACAGAGTCTACAATACTGAAACTGGAATGCAGCCAAATATCCCAGCCTAATAAGTCAGGATTCTGCCAATTAGATTATACTGTGCAGTAACCACCCTTACTTCCATTCTGTCATGTTTCAAAGACTTTATAGCTTAAAAACCACCCACAAGCACTGTTACCATGAACTCCACATGGACATAGATGATGGGTAGGTAAATGGATAGCAAGCAATCATTTGACAAAAATGATATTTAGATATCATTTTGAATGTATAGTTTCTGAAAATTACATTGCTTATACAGATTCTAAAATAAGTGTACCTCCTTCAGCTGTTATATTTTAGTGAAATTCAAAGATCAAGCCTGTTTCACTACTCCAATAAAAATAGATTTGAATTATTTTTTCATAATTCTGAGCATCCCCATTTTAAAGATGCCAATACTTGGGACACAGAGAAGTTAAATTCCATTTGTCAAGCTGAAACAGCAATGGCTAATAAACAATGAAATGTGCTCTTGCAAATTTTACATTATATTTTGGAGATAAGGCTCCATAGATAAAAAAGAAAAGCATTCCTTAATGATATTCATATTATTCCCCATCTACTTATTTTATGTTATTTGTGTTACATCAGGAATCAACTAATCATATTTTATGCATGAATTCATTTAGAAAGAAACAATGCATGGAAAATATGGTCCCTACTGCTAATAGAATATGAATATAGTATAATAACATTTTCACTTAATGATATAGAAGAATTAAGAAGATTCCATTTAATATTTCTTTGAAGTGCATTCCATTTGCTTAAAATATCAGTAAGTACATCCATGAAGACTTTCTGATGGAACTTTTTTTTCCTGTGTGTATTTGTGAGGGCCAGGTATCCTGCTGATTAAAATCAATATAGAGGAGTCTTCTAACAGACATGGAATTGCAATTCACATGAGGTTGATGCCAACTGTTCAAATATAATATATATTAAAAAATTAAAGAAGAGAGGGAGGGAGCAAAAGAAGGAAAGAAGAATTAGTTTCCTCGTTGGGTTTTTGTTTTTGTTTTTTTTTTTTTAATAAATTCTCCACAAGGGAAAGGTACAGATACTGAGTTACACATGTAAGACTTCCATAATTAGAGCATTTTTCCCAATAAAATATAACTTCCTATCACACAGAGTTTAAAAGCATTCTTGATGCAAGTCTAGTCTTAGAAGTATTCTTAATTTTTATAAGTCCATATCATTTTAAAAATGATTTTGAGGGAGAAATAAATGCTTTGTGGAACATGAATAAAAATGACTTCTTAAAAAAGGTAAAATCTGGGTCTAAGAAAAAACTTGGGACAATTTATGAAATTTCTGTAGAGAAAACTGAGGTAGATTGTCACAATATTGGACTTTAGATACACTTGTATCCCTCCCTCCCCTTTACTGACAATATCCTAGAAAAAAAAAAGGCACAGGGCTTGTTAATTGTTAATGCATTAAATCAATGTTGACTTAGCACTAATTCCATGCTGTACCCCCAACCAACCCTCATCTTAGCATTTGTAGTTGTTTTTGACAAGCAGAGTAGGGAAGGAAACTGCAGGTTCCAAATACAAGTGTTATTCTTTTATGATGGTGTCCAAAGAGATACAGAAAAATCACTTCTGTGCATTTCCTCCTACTAATAGAACTTTACAAAAAACAAGACTTCTAAAGTTAAGAAGGTGGATGATATTTGTGATAGGGAATAGCACATGACATTTAAAACTCAGGAAATAAAAGCTTGGGACATGAGAGAGAAAGGAAACAGCGTTGGCCTGGATGCTCTGCCATGAAGAGGCAATGGAGATTTTGTTCACAGCAACGTATGGGAGAAGCAGCTGAATGGCATCCGTTGAACTTATTTCTTTTCTGACCTTTTGAAGTTGCCAGGTTCAACTAATTTTCTCCCCCTGGTTACATCTGGAGGCAGGTTCCAGAGGCAGGAGCCAACAGTGCAGCTGAGATACACTGCACACTCCACATCATCAGCAGCTTTCCATGGGACTCAAAAGAGAGCAGACGAACGGCTCTTTGGTTAATTAAGCCCCATGACATCAGTGGATGGCCTCGGACCATCAAAATATTCTATTCCACAAATATACATTTATGAGATTCTGTAAAAAAAGTCCTCCCACACCACAGACAGATGTGTTTGCTTTAAAAGACTAGTCGATATATGAATCTAAGAAGCCTAGAGGGCACATCAAATCATCTAAAGCAGATGAAAGGGCAAAGGGAATCTCCTACTTGAACCATTAAGTGAGTTAGTTATCTAGGGACATTTCCAGGTTTTCTAGAAGTAAGCAGTGTGTGTGTGTGTGTGTGTGTGTGTGTGTGTGTGTGTGTGTGTGTTTGTAACACCTAATACAGAGCAAAGGAATCAGCCTTGGTTCAATTGTATGCTCTGTAGGAGGTATACAACACACCAAAGACAGAAGCCTTTCCCAAACTAAAAAGCAAAGTTAGTCCATTTCACCTGTGAATGCCAACAGTGTTGAAAACAGAAAAACTGCATTTCCCCCACGCCTTGCTTCTCTGAATAACGTTGTAAAAATACAAAATTATTGAAACTAGGATCGACAGCACCATTGAGCAGAATAGTTTTGAAAAAGTCTTGGGACCTTAGTTTGCATCTATAATTTAAAGGCTAGTCTGTTTTGCTTCTCCCTTGATTTGTCAGACACAAAACGTTGCTGATAGTGTAAGAAAGAATGGTTGGCAATACAAACTGAATGTCGGTTTATCCATGAAAAGCTTTTGTTTGTGCACGGCAATTTTGCTCAGATTGGAATGTTGATAAAATTGTAAGGTATACTAGCTTAATAGAAAAATGATGAAGATTATTAATTTTGTCTTTAGAGAATTAGTTACTTCTAACGATAAAGTTACTTCTGAACAGTTGCCAATGAAGTGCAGATTCTAACTTTTCTGTCTGTGCTTGATCCTTTTTCCTCACCCATAAACAGAGAAAGGAACTGTGAGAGGAAAGCCCTGAGGTACAGTTCCCTGAATAGAATCATTATACCCTAATTCTTTGGACTTTTCTTGCTTTGTTCCAAGAATCAGGTGCTCCCCGCTAACCAGGAGCATCAGACCTTAAATCTGTTCAGTTTACAAGGAAATGTTGCATCATGAGTTTGTTTATATAACAGCCTTTACAAAATGCCTTCTCAAGTGGTCTACTGCATCCTGCAGAGAATGTTTCACAGATTGTTTTGTTGTTTTTTTTGTTCATTTGTTTTTTACTTTGAGCGAACTGCCATTGGCTACTTCTACCGTGTTCAGTGCTAAATTAAGCGGTGGCTTTAGATGAATACTGTCTTGACCAGAGAGGAGCATATAATGCCCACATAAAGTTATTTTTTCAGGTTAAAGACTTCCTTCTTTATCCAGTTGATACATGTACAGCAGGCCAATGGAGCTGCTATTCCAGTGAGGGTTGCTACAAAACTGTTCTTCAGTTAAATTCTTAACACCTTCAGGAGCTCAAGAAATGTATCTTGGACACCCAAAATGCAGCCAAAATATGTTAAGTGATTTGGGTGGAGAGATTTCCTCATCTGGAGTCTTGAGAGTTTTAAGAGACTATAGATTATAAGGCAGAAGAATTGATTTTTAAATAGTAATAGTAATTGGAAAATAGAAGATCCAGGTTGAAGGGGGGAACAGTTAAAAAGTTTGCATGACAACATTGCAGCACACATTTCAGAGAACATTAGCCAGTGTCTCTGAAACATCAGGCTTGTTTGTGATGGCTATGGGATACCTGGATGCCCATGTGGATGTCGTGGGGGACAGAATGAAGAGTGCCAGCTGCCACAGAGCAGCCCTGAATGAAACAGTCCCCAGGGCATCTGCGGGGCCTCCTCTGTGTTTTCAGAATAGATTTTCTCAACTCCAAGCCCTCTTCAGAGTCCAGGGGGAAAAATATATATCTATATCTATATTTATCAAAGATGATTTAAAATCCTGCGATTGCTCCAGCATGAAATGACTATGCGATTGGGGGGCTTCCAAACTGCTGAAGCAGATTTACAGAATATTAGTAGTAGTATTATTATTTAATAAGAGGGAGAGCCCTAGAATTTCTTTCAGCCACAGAGCTCAGGGAAGTGGAAAAACATGTCTGGACAGGATGATTATGGAGAACTCCCTTTGAGGGATTTAAAAAAAAAAAAAAAACCCTCAGAGAACATCCTCTAAAGGTCTCTTGGTTAAAACAATCTCTTACACACACACACACACACACACACACACACACACGATAAACCCCCTGCAAAACCGGACACGACTGATGAAAAGCAAAAACGAGGCAGAAATTTCAGTTGTGTTTGCCATGAACGACAGGGCTCATTTTGCATGCAGTGAGGTACAGCGGCCAGGTTGAATGGATGGAAAATCCCACTTTCGAATCTTACATAAATATCTCCTTCCAGCACATAGTTTTCCAGTTGAAAAGCTCCTATAATGAAGCCTGAGGTGACAGCCTAGGGAGGGTTGTTAACCACTGAGATAGCTGTCAGGAGTGCTGTAAAGAGGGCCGGCGCTTCCTAGGGGCCCCAACCTCCCCCCTACCCCGTGCCTCCGATCTGTTTCGCGGTGGTACCCATTCGAGAGGGCAAGGCCAGTGCACCTTCTCCTGCGTCCGGGTTCCCATTCTCGGCCCACAGATACTGTGAAGCCAGTGAAAGAAAACAGCCGGCTGATCGGCTGAGCAGCTCCGGCGCGCTAAGGGCATGGTCGAATCTTGCCTCTTAAAGAGGAAACTCTGGAATCTTCAGGAAAGGGTGGTAAAGTTGAAAGACCCCTTCTCCCTTGCCTAATTATCAGCTCTATCCTTTAATTGGAGCCGAAGTGAGCAGCTGCCAGGGTGGTTTTCCATTACTGACTAATGTGCGTTTGCAACAATAAACAATTAATGTTTGATTTCTTACATGTAGCAGCCCAAGCAAACTGCTGCCATCTCGGCTCGCGGAGACGAACGGCTCGTCCCGGACCTGCTGCCGGCTCTGTGCCTACAGGGAAGGGTCTCGGG
>NW_011494510.1:882907-883314 GCF_000754665.1 Bison bison bison
GGTCTCGGGATCACGAAACTTTGAGGTTTCTACCAGATTGGATGGGGAAGGCTCTGGTCTTGCGGAGAGGGAAAGGCACAGTAAACTGTGGATACCTGTTGGCATCCTCGTTGGCGGCGGCAGATTTTCACTGGCTCCCAGGCTTGGCTGGAGCCTGAGAGAACGGGGATCAAGTCCCTTATGAACCTGTTACGCGCTGCCAGAACCCGGGCAAGAATCCGCTTTTCCTCAGGTCCCGCGAGGGGCGCAGCCCGCCCTCCCCCGCCCCCACCCCACCCCAAGGGTTCGCGGATGGGGAGGAGTGAGCTGTCAGAAAGCGCAGCTCTGTGCTCTGGCGGCGCTAGGAGAGGGAGTCCGAGGGAGTCCCCGGCTCGGCTCAGGAGGCCTCTGTGAGCACAGTCTGGCGG
>NW_011494510.1:883482-884158 GCF_000754665.1 Bison bison bison
CGGCGCCTGCCTGTGTCGCGAGGCGGCGAAATCGCCAGGCGACCGCAAGAAAGGGAGCCCGGCAGGAAAGCTGGAGGGGCACAGCCTGCTTGCTCTTCTCCGGGATCTGCTGTCAGAGCAGGTTGCAAAAATGGTCAGGTAAAACCCTGAGGTGATCCCATCAGCTGCGCATAGCAGGAAAGAAGATACAGCTCAGCCCCACACTGGGGCAGCGAACCCACACGCACCATTCGAATGGAAGGAGGCGCGCAGGGTGCCGGAAGGGGCAGGGGTATTCCTTAAAAAAAAAATACGGTCCCTTTTGGGTCCTCGGGGCATGGATTAAAACGAGGGGTTTGGGTGGAGGATCACTCACTCTTGAGGGGCTCCGCGCGGGCGAATTTCAAGCCTCTTGGTTCACTAATGGCCGGAGGGGTTCGAGGTCTGCTCCCGAGGGCGGTGAACAGCGAGCGGTCCCCGCGCGCTGGGCAGGCGTCTCCGGATCGCGTTCATGCCTCTCGGAGCTGCGGGGCTTGGTGCTGAGACGCGGGGCGGGTGCGCCGGGCTCTGCGTGTCTGTAGCCCAAAGTGCAGCTTCGCTGGGTGGACGCTACCGTCTGCGCACGAACCGGCGACAGCAGATGAGCTTCGGGGAAGCAGGGAGATTCCAAATAGATCCACTAATTCTGGGCTGAGCG
>NW_011494510.1:884283-918395 GCF_000754665.1 Bison bison bison
AGCCCGCCTGCCTGCCAAATGTAACTGTGAAGTGATGTGGAAAAGTGAGTCGGGTGCCTCCCCTGACGGATCTCATTGGGCAGAGCGCAGAGGCAGGTCTACCACTTGGAAATTCATGTAAGCGGGCCCCCTCCCGCCCCTCCTTTCTCCCCCACCGGCGCTCTGGCGCGCTCGCTCCTCGGTTCTCTCCCGCTACCAAGTGGGCGCACAACTTTTCGCTCCTCGCTCTCGAGCGCGCCCAGCGCGTCTCCGCCTCCGGAGCCACTCGGTGAAGATGCGCCCTTCCGTGCGGTGCGCGCCGCCCGCGGAGGGCCAGGCTCCAGGGTAAAAGAGCTGGCAGACTACAAAAGGATGCGGACGAGTGTACCCGCGAGCTTTCTCTCTGAGTCTTCCCGGAGCTCTGGGGCTAGCGAGATCTTGAAAAGCGTCCCGGTGAACCACGGCTGTTTTCCTTGGGAGGAAGAGGACGCGACAGGGCAAAAGGGTGCGCGTGGGCGTCTTGTCTCCTCTTTAAGCCAAGATCCTCAGGCAGACCGAGTGGGGTGTCGGTGGGACCAACGCCTGCTGCTCAGACGCTGTGCTTTAGAGGCACTGTGTCGCGGTCCTGTGGGTGGTGCGCATTCCTCATATCCCCAGGCTTCTACTTCTTCAGGGAGATGGGATGAGGAAGCGCAGACGGGCAGACGCAAGGGACGCGTAAGTAGGTGTGAAAAAAGCAGAACTTGCTTGGGAAATAAAAGGAGAGACTGCTAGGTCTTCTCAATGTGCCCTTGCCTGGAAATCTCTCGGGCACCAGACTTCAAGCTCCTTTGCTTCCGCCACGAGATGCGCTTTCGAGTCCTTTGATGGACTCCACTCAAACGTTGAGAATTGCCCACCATGGATCAAAGCCCATGCAAGAGGAGGAATCATGAATCAGGAGGTCCAGATTTCTTTTCGTCTCATCAGCGAGGCAAACACGTAGAAATAGGCAGCTATTTTTAATAAAATTTGTGAAATTACTACGAGCTAATCCTTATTCCTTTGTTTAACTCCCCTCCACAGAACACTTAGTCCATTCTCTGTGCACTAAAGCTGAACTTTGAGGAAGGGTTTTACTATCCGGGAACAAAGTCAGGAATGGAAAAAGAAAGAAAGGGTATGGAGAACCAGACAAGAGGTCCGTAAAGCTTGTACTGTCTGACTTCAATTAATTAGAGAGAGGAGAATGAGAAAACAGACACAATATGCTTATAATAGTTATGCAATTTTGACTTTTTTGTGTCTGTTGCATCTACCATCCCATTGTGAGATGTTGAAAAGGATGCTGACTATAGGTCTAGTATCTGTTTCACATTCTAGGTGATTTAGGGAAGAAAATTGAGTTATTTCAGAGCAGGGAGAAGTGAAGAGAAGCAGGGGGTATTTTCCCACGAGACAGTCACTAAGTAACTGATCTCATCTCAGACTCTGTTTACAGGATATTCAGAAATTGGCTAATTTTGTCTTGGGAAAAGGAACAGTAGTCATGCCTCAGTCATATTATAACTGCCTCTGGACAGGACAGTCCCAAATGGATAGAGAAATAGATCACACCTTGGACTATGCTTAATTTTCAGACATTCATTTTCACTTTGAACAAATGCTCTGAACCTTTCCTTAGGGTACCTTCTTACGTCTATGAGAATTAAAGCAAAGGTTACGTATTACTGAAGCCTGGGAATTGTTGCTAGTAACAAAGTCACCTCAAAAGCAAGCTAGAGTGGTAGAGCTAAACAGTATCCTCAAATCCCATCTTCTTAATGGTGAAATAAAACTATTTTAATGACAAAGTGAAGAAGGTCAGAATCCAATGGCTTTAGTTCCCTTGGGTTAGAATGAGTTTATTCTGACTCACCTTATCCAAGTTTATTCCCAGAGCAGTTAAATACACTGTCCTAGCTGACTTTTGGCCATCTAAATTTCAAGGTAGCCCCTTCTCTCTATATATTGCTAATCTCTACTCAAAGCACTGCAGTAGGAATTTCTTACTAATTTTCTCTTGATTCTTAGGAGAGACCGGGATGATTAAGCAGTGTGAAAGAGGATTAGGATAATGTTAAAAAGCCCTATAAGGATATTTCTAAAATAATCAGGGAAACTGAAAGACAAGGCATTTGCCTCTTTAACAATTCCACCCCCTCTTAATAGGATGCAGTGTAATGTCACAATGGTGAGAACCTACCTCCTTAAGATAGTTTTTTTCAACGTCCTCTTCAGAGTGACAGCCTTCTAGCAGGAAGAGGACTGTAACACAGGCTTTGTAGGATGGCCACTAGAATTGCATGTGTCCTGGAGTATTCTGGGGGAGGAAGGGTGAGGAGTTATCTGCTAGGGCAGCAATATAATCAGAGAGGCAGTGGCTGTTGGGGGAATAGGAGAGGGAGGAGAGCATTCAGGATAACCCTGGCTGGCTGATGCTAGTATAGGAAGAGGCAGAATGTCTCCAGCCTGTGTTTCAGTGACAGGCAGACAGTTCTGCACAGGAGTCTGTGCAGTTGAATGAGATGGAGGGTAACTCCATCCAGTAAAAGGCACTTTTGTTTTTCATGAGGAATGGGACTTTTCTTCTAATTTTGAGTAAAAATGACAGTTAACAAAGGGACTGATTAGTTGGAGCGGGGAGGGATCTGATGGCTTCCTCTGCCCCCGCCAGAAGGGGGAAGGAGAGATAGGAAGACTACAGCTTCTACAGTTGGAGCAGGAAATGGCAGAATGGAACATATCTATTACTGCCAGAGATAAAATTCAAACTTTTCATCTTTTCCTTCTTCAGTACATGATAAAGAAAAAAAAAAAACTAAAATTAACTTAAAAATGTGTATCATGGTATGATTACTGAGAGCTTTCAGATTTATTGGATTGCTTTTAAATTTAGATTAACTAAGTAATTCATTCATGGGATACCTCTTAAAGGTAAGGCTGAGGAGTGTGGATTCCATGAATGAAAGGATTTTGCAATGTGATACCTACCAAGGGTATTTCAAAATAAGGTTTAAAATAAAATGCTAAAGAATGTGAAATATGAAGAAGGCAAAAAATTACACCAATTAGTATGTGATCTTTTCTAGGAATTCAGAGAACTTTTCTCACATTTCATCTTATGGAATTCCAATTAAAAATCTGAAGATGACTGTGTCTTTTTTTTTTTTTTTGAGAGGGTGCATATTTTATTATCAGTAGTGTACTTTCCTGAGAAACATATTTATATATATTATATATATAATATAAAAAGATATGAAAACTGTGCCATTAGGTAAAAAAATAATTTTTTGAAATTTCAGTTTGACTACCAATATTTGAGCCTAAGTCATAAGAATGGAAAGATTAGGAAAACTCTTAAGTGATTATGGATTCTTGGGGTACATTCATCACTGGACTGTATTCAGAGCTGTGATGCTCTACATTTCTTGGCTGCTGGTTTTAGCTATCCTGAAATTAGACCTGGATCTCTTAATATTGACTGTAACTACTAATCTTGAACATGCTATTATATTTTCAGTAAATGAAGGTATAAACACTTTCTGAAAACTACATGTGTGCTGAGAGCATTTTGGAGAAGTTTTTCAAAATGGCATTATCTCCCATCGTTCCAGGTGTTAGAAAATAGATAAGCTCCAATTCCGCTTCTAAACAGAAACTGACCGGTGGGGGGTGCGGGGAGGGACGGTAGATAGATTTAAAGGGACTGGTACAAAACTGTCAAATAAGCCAGCCCAGGTTTGGTAGACTACACACATTTTCATTTGTTGTTTCGTTGTGGATTTTAGTTTTTAGTTTTCTTGAAAGTGAACAGCAGCTAGATTAAGATTCCAGACCCCTCTTGTTTAACACGGGAACCAAGAAGAAGAAAAAAATAAAAACTATTCACACCATACCCTAAAAAGAAGAGAAATGGAGGGAGTTTTCCTTCCAAAACCCCTTACCCCACACTATGAGCCCCCAGATACAATTAATTTGGTATATCAGATTGCTTTGGCTATTAAAGAAAGTGAAAGCGAAAGAAAGTGAAGTCGCGCAGTCCTGTCTGACTCTTTGCGATCCCGTGGTCTATAGCCTGCCGGGCTCCTCTGTCCATGGGATTCTCCAGGCAAGAATACTGGAGCGGGTTGCCATTTCCTTCTCCAGGGGATCTTCCCAACCCAGGGATCGAACCCGGGTCTCCTGCATTGCAGGCAGATGCTTTATCCTCTGAGCCACCAGGGAAGCCACTATTAAATTTAATTGATCTTAAGTCTGATTTAGAAGATGATTATCATTTGGAATTGGCACACTTACACTAATGTATTAGTACACATGTATAAAGGAATACAAATGTAAGAGGGGGAAGGGCACATCAGCATGACTTATTGTGTCTAAAATGGGGTTTATCATTCTGGTTACTTGTTATCAAGTTGGTTACTGGACAAGACACTACTACATATGCATTCGACAAATGTCCCAAGAAGTTGAAAGGGAATTACATTACTGAGAATATGAACATGATTTCTTTATTAGTCAAAGCTGCATAAAACTATCTAAAGATTCTTTGTTTGCTCGTTCATTTATCAAAGTCATGCTGCCTGGAGGGAAAAAAAATTGCACAGGCTTTCAGGTGGCCATCTCCTTCCTGCCTGCACAGATAACTGGTTCTATCTGAGCCATGTCGAAGTTTTTTTGTTTTTTTTTTTTTTTTCCCACCTCAAGCGCCCTCTAGCGTGCAATATCTGCTTAGGTTGCTATATAGAGGAAGGTGGAGAGAAGAAAAGAAATATTCTACCAATCGCTGCCCTAATTCCTGAATTGCTCCGCTTTTTTTTTTTTTTCTCCTTCCTCAAAGGGGTCATTTCCACTGAAGTGTTTGGCAAAACAAAAGAAGTGCTTTGCTTTTGCATGAAAAACAAATCTCTCATTTACTAAACTGAGAAACAAATGCTAATCCTTTCTCAGGGGTTTCTTTTGAACATTCATCATAATTTTCCGGAAGTTTCATACACTCTAGTAATCAGGCAAATAAAAGAAGGTAAGTTGCTCCCTAGGAAGAAATTCCATTTTGTTCCTGACTCACTGCAGCCTGGCTATAAGACATCTGATGCAAATTGATTAACCTCTCCGTGGGTTTTTCAGTTTGTGTCTCCATAAAAGTGCATAATACTTCTTTCTTGCCTCAGGGGGGTGGTATGAGGCCTAATTGAGGTTTATAAAACAATTTCAGCTCCTCAGATACAATTTGATATACAGTTGAACCCGTCTTTCATCTTGCCTCTACTAACAGGGTTTCAAATTCTGTTCGGTGGTCCAGAGGGAAATTGTGATCAGGATTTGTATTTTCATAAACATGTCGTTAAAACAACTCTATTGTAAACAGTGGCTTTGCTCAGGAGACTCAGAATGGTAGGAGATGGGGAAGAATATTTGGAGAAGAAAAATGTACTTGCTTTTGCAAACATTGTGTCTGAATAAATATAGCTAAATAGTAAGGCAAAATTCCTTCAAGACATACATTTGGGCATGTCTCCCTAAATTTTAAAACAAGCTAACAATAACAGAAGGTAGTTCTACTCACCCAAACACCACCCACTCAACACTTAGTCTCGGAGAGAGAAGCAGACACCTGTAAACAGACTTGTGTATTGGCATCTGTTCAGATGGTGGTGTGTCTAAACACCTGTTATGCAACTTGAGATTTTATTTACTAATAATATGATTAGTATACATCACTATGTTTTACCAATACCCTTATAGCTATGATATTTTACCAGGTAGGAAAAGAAGGAAGCGAGCTAGCATTGTAACATACTCCATTCGCTCTTCTACATGCAGTCTTCCTTTAATTATTAAGGCACCATGAATGGAGAGGATATTGTCGGTATCCTTTAAAGTCTGAGAAAACGAGGCTCAGAGACATGAAGTGATTTGCTCAAGATTACCCAGTTACTAAGTTAAGGAATCAATTCAAACCGAGGGTTTCCAACATTGAATATAATCTAGTCCTATCTTTCCATACTGAAGTACTAGTAACTATTATAAGCTACTTTCAAAACACTGCAACACTACTTTCCCTCACTGCAGAAGGGACCTACACAGCACAATACAAGATGAACTAAACATCATGTATTCCTGAGAAGAATCAGAATCCTTAATTAATTGCATGTGGTTTCGAAAATATAGATCCCAGATTCCATGGTTAACCAACTAAATCAAAGTCTCCAAGGGGAATGTATATTTTCAGAAAGCAAACATGGTGATTCTGATTCAACATAACAAACATCATTCTGGAGACCATTTGAGAATAATGAAACCAAATATATTCAAGGTCCCATTGAGCTCCTCAGTACTGGAGTCCCAGGCAAAGGCGCTCTTGTGCTATTACTATTTAGATATATATAGCCCTTCATATGTTCCTGAGCACATTGGCTTTCTTACTTGATCCTTGCAATAGTCTTGTGAGGTGAGAAGAAGGTACATTATTTCCTCCGTTTTATAGAGTTACAAGCTTTTAGAACCAAAAATGGAGAAGGCAATGGCACCCCACTCCAGTACTTTTGCCTGGAAAATCCCATGGACAGAGGAGCCTGGTAGGCTGCAGTCCATGGGGTCGCGAAGAGTCGGACACGACTGAGTGACTTCACTTTTACTTTTCACTTTCATGCATTGAAGAAGGAAATGGCAAGCCACTCCAGTGTTCTTGCCTGGAGAATCCCAGGGACAGGGGAGCCTGGTGGGCTGCCGTCTATGGTGTCGCACAGAGTCGGACACGACTGAAGCAACTTAGCAGCAGCAGCAGCGGCAGCAGAACCAAAATGGCCCTTAGAGATAGTCTAGTACAACTTCTTCATTTTATAGGAAGAAAAAAACTGGATGAGTGTTCTGACTCCTAAGCCTGAAGATACATAACCATGCTCTTGGAAAAAGCCCTGGCCAGATCCCAGGTCACTGGATCCAAACATCCCTTTAAAGGATACATCAGGCTGTCATTTGTCCCTGAAAATATGGCCCAGGGAAAAGTCATTAGACTAATAACTTGATTAGTCTTTCAGATATAAAGTCAGAAGATGTGAAAAAAACAAACAAGAACAGAAAACACAGTTTAGACCCAAATTAATGCAGACTAGAAAAAGTCTACTGACATTTTCTGGTGAGATTACATTTACTCTCTTCTCCTAGTATCTGCTCAGTCTAATAATATGTCTTGTCTTGGTTGAATTATTTCAGTACCCTGGAGTTTGTTTCACTAATGTAGCCCCAGAGGCTCCTTCAAAGCAGATCGTGTGTGCAGTAGATTTTTGGAGTGAGAATTATGGAATCAGAGGACGATAACAGCATAAGAAAAAAAAATAATAACTGTGCTCTCATGTGTTCTGATGTTTCTGATGTACCCTAAAAGTTTCTCTGGTATCTTCTGGTAGAAAACCCAGACAGAAACAACTTATTTTAAATGGAGATATGTAAGACTCAACTCCTGCATTCTCTGAAAGCAGAGAAAAGCAAATGCATGGAGCCTATTGAATTTTTTCTCACTTTTCTTTTTTGCATAAAGATATTCTGGCTTTCTTCCCTAAATGATCTCGTTGTGCCTGAGCAGGGAACCCCTCATTTTACACCAGGTTGTTTGCTGGTTGTCCAAAGCCCTCCTACCGCCACTATGTAAGGCATATTGTCACTTTTCTGGAACAGTGATAATAAATGACATTAGCATTTGTAGTGGGTATTCTTTCTATTGAATGTTTAATATCTTGCTAGGCACTATAGGGAGTGATTGGCATAGGTGTTCATTTATTCTCTACAATAACCTCCCGATTTTTCAGATGAAGAAATTGTCAAGGGAAATATATTTTCTTCTCTAAATTCCAATTAGACTTTTGCTCACCTTTTTACCATCACTTTATAGCACAGTCTCTTTGTCCTTTGTGGACCAGCCAAACTAAATGTTTCTTGGTCCTTTGAAAATGTTAACTCCCTGATCTAGGGACATAGGAGGTGTGACACCTGAAAGAAAAAGCAAGATATATAGATGTTTCTGGGGTCATATAGCTATGGTCAATTGTCACAGTATTGGTGCTGTAAATCAGACAGCTAACTGGTTAATTAAAGTTTGATAACCTTTCTGAGTCTCATTTGCCTTTGTGTATAAGGTATTATTTCTTTTAGGATCAAACCTGAAGCTCCAGTATTTTGGCCACCTAATGTGAAGAGACAACTCATTGGGAAAGACCCTGATGGCTGGGAAGGGTTGAAGGCAAAAGGAGAAGAGGGCGGCAGAGGACAAGATGGTTCGATAGCATTATCAACTCAATGGATGTGAATTTGAGAAATCTCCAGGAGATGGTAAAAGACAGGAAAGCCTGGCGTGGTGCAGTCCCTGGGGTCACAGAGTTGGACTTGACATAACAAATGAACAACAGGAACAAGAGAGTATTATATGCTTTACAGAATGCTTAACTCACAAGGTTGTTCAATTAACAGATGCAGTGAAAGAAGAAATTTGGTTTTTAATATATATGTTAGTTTCCTCTCAAGTGAGCCTACCTATAAAAGCAGATAGCCAGAAAACAGATTCTTCTGAGATCCCTATAGTTAGACTGCTCCTTTTCACTGTGTAATCCTGTCTCCTGGCTACACAGGGCATTCAGTCAGACCTCAGTCAGCCCTTTAAATGGTATCATCCTCTGTTTTCCAACACATCTGAGCTCTAAGCAAACAAGACTCCATTCTTCTCCAAACTATCATTTTCTAAACAATTTATACACTACAGTTCAGTTCAGTTCAGCCGTTCAGTCGTGTCCGACTCTTTGCGACCCCATGAATCGCAGCACGCCAGGCCTCCCTGTTCATCACCAACTCCCGGAGTTCACCCAGACTCACGTCCATCGAGTCACTGATGCCATCCAGCCATCTCATCCTCTGTCATCCCCTTCTCCTCCTGCCCCCAATCCACTACATACAACTGTATTTCTTTTTGAGAAATTAAAACTGTGTGTGTGTGTTTTTTCCCTTACTTTGTCTTCCCTGAACTCCACTTTGATTAGTAAAGCAGCTAATGTTAAAAGGAGGCCTGTCTCAATCTTACGATCTGGTAAAAAAAAAAAAATATGGATTGATATGTTGCATTTAATGATCTAAATTATGGGATCTTGAGGCATAAATGAGAGAAAGGGAAGGCTCAGTGTCAAGGTCCATAGAGAAGGCGAACTTTCTGACTTCTCTGTTGAAAAAAGTACTAGTATCTATTTTCCATCAGGAGGGTACTAGAATTTACAGACAGGAATGGAATTCACTGGTGGCACAGTGGTTAAATCTTTGCATGGGTTCGATCCCTGCTCAGGGAGCTAAGATACCACATGCCACATGTTGAAGCCAGAAAAAAAAAAATAGCCACTAGGTTTCTAATTTCAGAATATTTGGTAGGTATGTCCTTGGCCAGTTGAGAGCTTCAGAAAAGCACCCTGTAAACAGTGGGTCAGCCCCATACTCATTTCCCTATGCATGTACTATGCAGGAGGTTTTTCATTTATTCAGTTATTTGGAAGTCATCAACCTTGGAGATTAGAGCTTGACCAACTTTATGAATGGGTAGGTCTCAGGGGAAGAAATCTGGACAGAAATCCCTGAATTAGTCCTGAATAAGGGAGTCTGGCTCTTCTGGGCATTTGCCTGGAACCTGAATTTGCATAGCAGGAACACTAATTTTTTATATACAGATTGTGCACCTTTTTGGAAATGCATTGTTATGATGCTGCTGGTAATTATAGAGGATCCTAAGCCACCCTGTAGACATTGCTTGGAATTGCCACTAGGCTCAGCTCTGTACTCTGGGGATGCAATTAGCATCTGCTTGTTGAACAGACTCTGAGCACAGAGAAATGATATTCTCCCTCTCTTAGGATACCTATCCGTGATTAGCGGCCATCTTATCTGCCCAGATGGAGCGCAGGTATCACTTAAACTCTAAATCTTCACTCCCGCCCCACTTATGTACCTCTGCTGCTCCTTGCACGTATTTGCAGTATGAGGCTGAACGCACTGTTCTGTCATTTAACGTTTATTTGCCTACCACCCTCACTAGATTGATTCTGAGCTCTTTGAGAAGCAAGGACTATATTATCTATATCTGGGTATTCCCAACCTAGTCCAAAGCCTGATGCATAGTTGATGGTCAGGAATTATATTACTTAAGATGAGAAACAAGTGAATATGACTGCAAAGATAACTATGGTATTATAGTCACCAGTTGGCAGGAAATACAGCCAGATTTGGAGTTAGAAAAAATCAGATGGCCCAGCAGATTGGTGTGGGGAGCTCGATGAGGATAACAGATTTCACTGGAAAAGAGAGAGGGAGGAAAGAGGATCCTAATACAAAGTGAAAAGAAACACAACCAGGAAGCTCAGTCTCTTGGAACAGAAGTAAAACAGTGAAGCTAGACTAAGAGGCTGAACAATTGAAAAAAATTAAAATTCACCGAACTGACACAACCAAGAATGAACATCAGGAAACAATTCAGATCCCAAATGGTGAGTTGCACAAGAGTAGTAGCTAATACTCCAGGAGATAGTGCAGGACAAGGAAGCATGGCCTGCTGCAGTCCATGGGGTCACAGAGTTGTGACATTTGCTAAGTTGTGTCTGACTCTTTGCAACCCCATGGGCTGCAGCAGGCCATGCTTCCCTGTCCTTCACTATCTCCTGGAGTATTAACTACTACTCTTGTTCAAATCACCATTTGGGATTGCGACCCCATGGTCTATAGCCTGCCAGGCTCCTCTGTCCATGGAGATTCTCCAGGCAAGAATACTGGAGTGGGTTGCCTTGCCCTCCTCCAGGGTATCTTCCCAACCCAGGGATTGAACCCAGGTCTCCCACATAGCAGGCAGATTCTTTACCATCTGAGCCACCAGGGAGGAAGCCCATTGATAAGGACCCATTTGCTCCTTAATGCTTCATAATTTGGTACCTGAGTGTTTACAAAGTAAGTTCCCATTCTGGAGGAAAAGCACCCCCTTCATTCCAGGTAGAGTGCACTGTCTCTGTAGCCTGTGGACTCTTGTGCATGTCATGCCATCCCCAAGATAGCACTCTAAAATAGATTCTCAGAGTACTTTCTTAGCTAGACATTTCCTCAAAGACCAGAGGGAAATATTTTGTTCATTTATCTTTGAATCCCCAGTAGCACAGAAATGATGCACCATAAATTTTTGTTGATTTATCACCTCATATCTATCCCACAGCAAGCTGCAAGATAAATCGATCCTGTCCAGAAGCCCCATTTTTCAGATGAGGAAACCGGAAACATCCAGTCAGAGTTGAATCCGGGAACCCAATCTGAGATCTTTGAACGCATTGGGCTTTTTTTGCTGTGCCATGCTACAGCAGAGAAAGATTACCAAGGTCGCACTGCTTATTAATTACATCTTTTCTGTTAGAAATTCTAAGAAAAGTACGGTCCTTTAGTATTCACAGAGAGGACCAAAGAAACGTCACCATTTCTCATGCTTTACAAGCATCAAGGGCAAGGCTTAGCACTTCTGAGTCAGTCTTGAGCACCTAAAACACCCTTTCAAATGCTGAAGTGATGGAAAACAGGAAAGGTATTTTGCATCTGGATGTACAAATCCATGTGTACTCTAAGGGAGATGGAATCCATGCATTTCTGATTAATTCACACTTAAATCAATGAAGTGTTTGGAGAAGATATTTGCTGTTCAAGAAGCCTTTTTAAAAGAACCTAATGGGACTTTAAAGTTATTTTTGCCTTAAGAAGAGGAACTTATCTTTCCCCTCGATCTTCCACTCAAATGATATGTTTCAAAGTCTCATTTATGAACAGAATCTTATTGCTCTCAAAATCTTGCCACTTCCCCCTACCCAGGTTTGATTCATCTGTATTTCATTAATGGTGCTTTTTTCATTTATCTATTTACTTTGTCAGTGTAGCTTTTAATAGAACAAGCAGATATACTTGTGGAGTCTGCCAGAATATTGGGTGTGATTTCCTCAGAAAGCCTCAGAGTGTTCTACCTAAAATGTGGAGTGAATTATACAAGTTAAAGAAGATTTCTGTAAGAAGGAAGGATATGCAGAGAGTGAGACAGGGGCTTGGAAGAGATGACGTTTCCATGTTTGTAGAATAGATAGACAAAATATGTTGAGGGTTGGTGGTAACTAGAATTAATTGAGTAACCAGCAGGTATGTTGGGTTATTTTTTACAGTATAGGATGTTATTTCATTTAATCCTCATAGCTCTTCAGAGAGACCCGTGACCCAGATAACCCTCATAGCTGTTCAGAGAGACACGTGACCCAGAGATGCATTCCACAGTTAAAGAAAGTGAGACTCAGGAATGAATCCCACCACTGGCAGTCCCGCCCAAACTGGTTAGGAGACCCCAGCATTTGTCATACTGCAGGGGGTGTACCCCTGTGGTGATCTCTGAAGGGACACAAGTGTGTAAACACCACTGAATCACAAGGTGAGAGAGTTGCTTGCTTTCCAGTTCTCTTTTAGTCCTCTGAGTATGTCAAAAGAGAATGTCTCAGCTCCCTGCCAGTGGAGATCTCTCTAACAAGCAGAATATTGCCCTCAAGCTCAGAGCCGTAAGCCATTCCCAAGTGCTTTGTTAGACCGTAAGAACATTGTGCTGCATTCATTAATTGATTTCTAAGTTTACCTTGTTTTTACAGTAAGTGAAAGTTCCTTTATTATTTTTTAGATATGGATATACAGGTCCCCTTTAAAACAAATATTTACTTTGTTAAAGTGAGTTGATTAAAAATTATATCACATAGATGGTACACAGACCTTTAGAAAAACCCAACACAAAACTACATAAATGACCATCATCGGGGGATCTTCCCCACCCAGGGATCAAACCTGCATCTCTGATGTCTCCTGTATTGGCAGGTGGGTTCTATACTACTAGAGAAACCTGGGAAGACCCCTAAATGACTTCAGCTTGGGTCAAAAAAGACATATACATGATATCAGCATCCTTTCAAAGTACTATTATCAAGTCCCCTTAAACTTGGAAGTACAGCATACTTAAAGTATTATTCCTGAGTTTGAAGTTTTTACTCAATACCAAATGCTCCAAATTTCTCTATTTTGATTTCCTATAAAATCAACTGTTAAAAATATAAATGTCAAGTCTGGGAGTTACAAAGAATTGAGACAATATAACCTATTCCAGTGGACTTTGCAGAAATGCTTTTAGTCTCCAGGTGCAAACAATATTATACTATTGTCTCTGTCCCGGCTTCCCCCACTGATATTTGGAAAAAATAATCATCATCTTCAGTTAACATCCTTGACATGGGTTGATGAAAATCACACTGTATTTTCTTTTTGTCTGGAAAGATTCAACTAAATAAATCAAATAAATCTTCCGAGCATACAGATTTAGAGCAGAGTGAGTGAGAACAAACGAAAACTTTCCATTTTTTGGTGCCTATTTTATTTGGTTTATCACCCAATTTCATTTAGGGAGACACTTTAGACTTCTTCAGTGAGAGTTTATTTTTATTTTTTTCCTTGCCATTGAAAAGGGAAGTCAATATATTGCTCATAAAGTGTTAAAGTCTTTATGAACTGCTGATAGATATCAAGGAAATGCTCTAAGGATTAAGAGGTGAAATTGTGGCAGAATATCCACTTCCTCTAAATATTACCTTCAGTAGCTTTACAGCAAATATTGCAGAAGAAAGAGAATATAAATCACTCAAGTCCCCCAGGACTTAATACTGAAGTACCATTTATGTTTTCCTTTTGTTTGAATTACTGACTAGCACTCTACTGTGTGAGAGGGGGAAAAAAATTTACAAAGAAAAGTGGAGAGACAAAAAGAGAAAGAAAGAGAAACTGGAAAAGTAGAAAAGAAAATAAATGCTAAACACGTCTGGTGCCCTTTGATCCTTGAGCTTACATCCTATGCCCAAGTCCTTGGTATTTTGGGAACGCCTATGGGGATGTTTAAACCACGCATCTCTTTTCAGGGCCAGATGTGAAGTCTAGAAATCATTTTAGGATTTCACAAGTTTGGAGTCAGGAAATCTGGGACACGTTCTGGGCCTTATTACTTATGAGGTTCAGGGCTTTTAAGAAGTAAAATAGTATAGGCATACCTCACTGGATTGTACTTCACTTTATGTGCATTACAGATGTTGCATTTTTTAAAAATTGAGGGTTTGTGGGACTTCCCTGGTGGTCTTTTAATTAATATTCCAAGCTTCCAATGCAGAGAATGTGGGTTTGACCCCTATTTGCAGAGCTCAGATCCCACATGCTGCACAGTGCCGCCCTCCTAAAAAAAAAAAAAAAAAGAAATTGAAAGATTGTGTCAACTGCATTGTGGGTTTTTTTGACAATAAAGTATTTCTAAATTAAGGGATATGCATTTTTTCAGAAGTAATGATATTATTGGGCACAGAATATAGTATAGTGTAAACATAACTTTTATATACACTAGGGAATAAAAAATGTCATGTGACTTGTTGTCCTGTGATATTCATTTTATTGAGGTGGTCTGAAACCCAACTTGCATAACTCTGAGGTAGGCCTGTATTGTTCTATTGTTGTTTTGATGTGTTTGTCTTTTAAAAAAGATGTGGCGGTAGTCACTTCTTGATATATTGTAGCATGACCCTCCTGTTCTCTTTTCTACCTGCCTGTGAGTTTGTCCCTGTCAACTGAGTCAGTCAAGATGGGAATGCTAATTTATTCTAGTGGTCTTTTGTCAATGTCGCTTTGATATCTATACAGAGCTTTCACATTTTTTTTCCCCCCTGCACTTACCGCCTCCACTACGCCTTGTTTAACCTCCCTGAACCTCGGGCTCTTCATCAGCAATTGAGCGAAATAAACGGTGCCTCATCTTTCTCATTGGGTTGTTGTGAAAATCTAATAATATGAAGTATATGTGACAAAACTGTGTTAATGGCACACATACACACACAGTGTTATGATCTTTATGCTAACGTGTGAGAGCAAAAGCAAGAAACAGCAACCGAACTCTTCCTATTTTGCTTGAAATTTTGACTCTAACATGTTATCTGTCATTTTCCATAATGATTTTACAAATAGAGAGGCGAAAGCCCACACTCTATGTGTGAGGGCTAAAATCTCCCTGATCAGCAGACATCCTCGTCTGACTTGCCATTTCCTTTAAAAATTCCATCGTGAGCATTTCTCATTAAGAGCTAAGGCATTACATGAGTGCTTAGCAGGAGTACTGTTTAGTTTGTTTGATTAACCCCCTAGAAGTTGGTGTCTTATTAATATAAAAACAAGTACATGAATGAATACATGTACATGACCACCCAGTTTCATCAAGCGTGTGATTATTCTCATGCTGTTACCCTACTCAGTAGCAGGTGCAGATAATTCAGAGATGAATGAGACAAGATGCCCTCAAAAGCTCAGTCAAGTGGCAGAGATGATGTGAATACACGAGCTCAGTACAAGGACAGCTCTCAAGAGCTGCAGCAAAATGGATGGATGGAAACAGTGACGGCTTAGGAGTCAGGGAGTACCCTTGGAAATGTCCTGGTAAACTTCTCACCTTGGGAGTCACTTAACCCCGCTGGGAAGGAGTCAGGCATGGTTGGAGCATAGGCCACATAGGAGAGTACAAGGTGAGAATCGTGGGTCCTGTGTTCAGAAAGTTAAATGGACCAGTTCACGGGGCCTGATCTATTAGACTGAGAAACTTGGGCATTAATCTGCCAAGCCTATCTCATGTTGAAACATAGCCAGTGGGTGTAGATACATCATCTCTGTGATAGCCCTGCATGAATAGAGCCCTGGACATTGCGTGAGTATAGAGTGGATAACAGGCAATGGGAGTACTAGTTAAGAAGTCATTGCAGGGGGCTATCCTGGTGGCCTGCCAGTGCAGCAGACACTGCTTCAATCCCTGATCCAGGAACATTCCACGTGCAGAGGAGTGACTAAGCGTGTGTGCCACAACTACTGAGCCTGTGCTTTAGAGCCCGGGAGCCACTACTGAGCCCATGTGCTGCAACTGCTGAAGCCCATGTGTCCTAGAGCCTGTGCTCCACAGTGAGAAGCCACAACGATGAAAGAAGACCCAGCATTCAACTCGAGAGTAGCCCCAGCTCTTCGCAACTAGAGAGAAGCTGGCTCAACAACGAAGACCCAGCACAGTCAAAATAAATAAATAAATAAGATTATTTTAAAAAGAGAATTGCAATAACAATAACCCTGTATACAAGATAGCAAAAGAAACACTGATGCATAAAACAGTCTTTTAGACTCTGTGGGAGAGGGAGAGGGTGGGATGATTTGGGAGAAAGGCATTGAAATATGTATAATATCATATATGAAACGAGTTGCCAGTCCAGGTTCGATGCACGATACTGGGTGCTTGGGACTGGTGCACTGGGACGACCCAGAGGGATGGTATGGGGAGGGAGGAGGGAGGAGGGCTCAGGATGGGGAACACATGTATACCTGTGGCAGATTCATTTTGATATATGGCAAAACCAATACAATATTGTAAAGTTAAATAAAATAAAATTTAAAAAAATAAATAAAAATTAAAAAAATAAATAAAAAGAGAATTGCAATATAATCCAAACAATAGCAAATGTAAAATAGCACTCTTCTAAAGGCTTTTAACTCATTAATGTCTTATAAAGCCCTATGACATAGGTAACCTTATTGTTCTTATTTCACAGATCAGAAGTGTGGGGTACAGAGAGGTAAAGTAAATTGCTTGTGATCACACAGCTACCGCAGCTTCAGAGATCCTATCCTTAGCCATTATATCATACCATAGTGGCCCAGGAAAGAAAATTTGAGTGAAAACATTGTGAAAATGTGCTTTTTATTTGACTATACATTTTGGACTTGGTATCTCTCTGCCTTTACATAATGAATTTCCTTTTTGGAGTTATACACTCCAGGATAGGTGCTCTGAAATTTACAAAATATTATTGCTTTTACTATGTTTTTTAAATTAATTTTACTTGGATATATTTGCTTCATAATGTTGTTATATTCTGTTGTACAGCCAAGTGGATCAGCTATGTGTATACATATATTCCCTCCTTTTTGGATTTTCTTCCCATTTAGGTCCTTACAGAGCATTTAGTAGAGTTCCCTGAGCTATACATTAGGTTATCATTAGTTATCTATTTTACATATAGTATCAAATAACAAGTATGTCAATCCCAATCTCCAAATTTATCCCACCCCCACACTTGGTATTCATATGTTTGCTCTCTACATCCGTGTCTCTATTTCTGCTTTGTCAAGTAAGTTCACCTGTATCATTTTTCTAGATTCCGCATATAAGCTGTATGATATTGGTTTTCTCTTTCTGACTTATTTCACTTTGTATGACAGTTTCTAGGTCCATCCACATCTCTGTAAATGGCACAATTTATTCATTTTTATGGCTGAGTTATATTCCATTGTGCATATATATACACACACACACACACCCCACATTTTCTTTATCCATTTCTCTGTTGATGGACATTTATATTGCCTCCATGAGTTAGCTATTGTGAATAGTCCTGCGATGAACATTGGGGTTCATCTATCTTTTGGAATTGTGGTTTTCTCTGGGTATATGCCCAGGAGTGGGCTACTATGCTTTAGCACGGCCTGCTTTAGTGCTTCCAGGTGCCACTAGTGGTAAGGAACCCACCTGCCAATGCAGGAGGTGCTGGAGATGCAGGTTTAATCCCTGGGTCAGAAAGATTCTCTAGAGTGGGAAATGGCAACCTGCTCCAGTATTCTTGCCTGGAAAATTTCATGAACAGAGGAGACTGGCAGGCTACAGTCCAAGAGGTCCCAGAGTCAGACATGCCTGAGCGACTTAGCACACACATACACACCTTGGTTCTTAGCAAATAGCAGGTACATATAACTGGTTACCAAATGCACCACAGTGATGGGGATCAGAGACGTCCATGGGTTCTATGTATAATCGCAAGGTTACAGTTCAACTGTAACTTGTGACAGGATGCTATCAGGCAGGCACATCGCAGCATCATTGCTTTTCTTTAGTCCAGAATTTTCTTTTCACTCTCCCTTGCCGCTTATACATACAGAAATCTTGCCTAATCACCAAGATCCACCTAGATTACGAGGCAGCTCTTGTAAGAAGCCTTTGCTGTTTCCGGCCCTCCAAACTCTGTCGACCGTGACTATTTACTTAGGGCATACTGCAGTATCTTACAGATATCTGATGCCTGTCCTATCACATCTACAAAGAAATCTGGGAAACCAGGGACACGTTATTTACATTATGCGTCATGTGTATTACAATTTACCTTATGTAACTAAGGGCTACACACAAAGCTATTTGTAGTAACGAAAATAAAATGCGTTGAAGAGTTAATATTTGGGAAATGAGAAAGGACAGACAGACCTGTATGGATGGAACAGCTGTGGGCTTAAGTCCCATGAAGTTAGTCTCACTAGATTTTCACATAGCGAGTATTGGGCTTTCCTGGCAGTTCAGACCGTAAAGAAACTGCTGCAGTGCAGGAGACCTGGGTTCGATTCCTGAGTTGGGAAGATCCCTGGAGAAGAGAATGGCAACCCACTCCAGTATTCTCGCCTGGAGAATCCCATGGACAGAGGAGCCTGGTGGGCTATAGTCCATGGGGTTGCAAACAGATGCGACTGAGTGGCTGACACACACACACACACACACACAGAGTATTAAATACATAAGTGTATGTTTTTCTCACAGAATGAAATTTCTTCACCCTGATATCCACAGCCCTTTTTATCTGCCCCCAATTTGCTTTACTAACCAATCTCTTTTACCTCCTGTGTAAAACCTCTTCAACCAACAGCAAACTTCGTGCTTTGGCTCACTAAATTCTTTGAAAGCTTTGAATACGGCAGTTTACATAGAGACCTCTTCAATTCTGTAACCATGGCAGACACATCTAATTGATCATGGCTGAGCATGAACTCATTTTTAAGATTTATCTCAGGGTTGCACTTAAGCCAGACATGAAAATTCATTCAGAATTGGACAATTCGATTAAGATCCTTTGCCGAATAAGCTTACATGCTTCCTTTGGCTGGAGATGGTCTGTTTCATCAGGCTCACATTTCAGAATCCTGCCAGTTCACTTCCTCAATGAAGTTTCCTTGATTCTCTCAACTCAAGAGGAATCACCACCCCTGAACTAAAGTCGTATAGATCTTTGGCACTTAGAAAATCTTGTTTGCGTTCTGGCTCCCTAGCTATTGTATTCCCACCTACCTTTTTGCCTAATGTCACTTGTCCAGGCTTAAGCCACTATTACAAAATACCATAAGCTGGGTGGCTTAAAATATAATCATTGATTTCTCACAGTTCTGCAAGGTGGGAAGCCTGAAATCAAGGTGCTGGAAGCTTCAGTTTTCGATGAGAGATCTCTTTTTGGCTTGCATATGGCCCCTATTTCACTGTGTGCTCATGTGGCTTTTTATGGATCCAGGGGTGTGTGTGTGTGTGTGTGTGTGTGTGTGTGTGTGTGTGTGAGGGGTGCTCTTAAGTCTCTCCTTCCTTGTATAAAGACAGTCATCCCATCATGAGGGCACTACTTTCATACTTCATCTATGACTTCTCAAAGTCTGTATCTACAAATGATATCACATTGGGAATCTATTGGGCTTCCCTGGTGGCTCAGATGGTAAAGAATATCCCTGCAATGCAGGAGATCTGGGTTTGATCCTGGGGTTGGGAAGGTACCCTGGAGAAGGGAAAGGCAACCCACTCCAATATTCTTGCCTGGAGAATTCCATGGGCAGAGGAGCCTGGCAGGCCCTAGACATGGGGGAACAAAGAGACATGACTGAGCAATTAATACTATCAACAAATGTACCACACATAAACAACACATAAGTATTGGTGGAATGCAAGTATCTAGTTCTTAAGATTATTTTGTTTTCTTTTGTTTAATATTTATTTATTTATGGTTGTGCTGGGTCTTCACTGCAGCATTTTGGCGTTTTCTAGTTGCAGTGAGTGGGGGCTGCTCTGTCATTTAGATGCTGGGCTTCTCATTGCAATGGCGTCTATTGTGGAAGAGCGTGAGCTCTAGGGCACCCAGGCTTCAGCAGTTGCAGCTCACTGGCTTAGTTGCCCTATGGCATGTGGGATCTTAGTTCCCGGACCAGAGATTAAATCCGTGTCCTCTGCACTGGCAGGCAGATTCTTAACCACTGGGCCACCAGGAAAGTCTCCCTGTGTCATTTAGCCTGCTGATATGCTACAATGAGCATCTACTGAGGCCCAAGGTCTAGTGGAATTTGACTTCTCTGCCATATTGGACCCATTTGGTTCTTCCAATCCTTAAAATCTGAATATGTCTTGTGGGCAGTAGAAATGCTCTTGATATTCTTTATGATACTCATCATTGCTCAGCACTTAGTAGAAGTTGAGGAAAGCTGGGATAACTGAATGGTGCATGAGAAAGAAAGCAAACCTAATGGAGACTGATCAAATTCAACCAACAAAAATGAATTTGAAGGGAGGGCAGATTGACAAGGCTATTATGTAAGTTAATTTGCTCTAAGATGTCAGTGCCACTTGGAGCTTTCTTGGCTTTCAATCTCTACGAACACCTCATCTGACAGACAGACAGACAGACAGCTTCAGGTGGATTAAATAGTCAAGTGAGAAGAGCATATCTGCAAAAACACTTCTGTTTCAAGAACAATTATTAACAGCCACAAGGAAGGAAGTGATGATACAGTTAAAACATTGACATACTGATCCAAAGAGACAGTAACACATACTCCTTAAGTGAAAGGGTTAGATTTTTATAGGCGTAGGTGTCTGCTAAGTCACTTGAGTTGTGTCTGACTCTGTACTACCCTATGGCCTGAAGCCCGCCAGGCTCCTCTGTTCATGGGGATTCTCCAGGCAAGAATACTGCAGTGGGTTCCCATGCCCTCCTCCAGGAGATCTTCCTGAATAAGGGATTGAACACGCATGTCTTATGTCTCCTGCATTGGCAGGCGGATTCTTTACCATGAGCACCACCTGGGAAGGCTGGGAGATTTTTACATGCTTATAAGCAAATCCCCTAGCTTCCTCTCTCTGTGTTGTCACAGAAGTCCCATCTCTGTTACTTTCCTTTTGGCTCACAGCTCTTCAGCAATATTTTCCTTTTTCTCTTTTTTTGGCTTTGGTTCTGTATTCTTTCTTTCTTTCTTTTTCTTCCTTTGTTCCTCCCCTCCTCCTTTCTTTTCCTCCATGGTGTGGTTTTCTTTGGGTTCTTTTTTTTTTCACCATTCTTTCATTTTTCCTTTTAGTTCAGAGAGCTTTTCCTCATAATTTATTAATTTTAATTTAATAAAGTTACATTTAATTTATTAATAAATCAATCACTTATTAATAGTGCCACCCAAACAACAAATACAATTTGCTAAAGAGGAAACTCCATCAAATCAAGTTACAAAGGGCACTTGTGTTTTAATCAGCATTTCTTAGGTGAAACATCTTGGCTTCTCCAAATATAAGTGCCTACATCTGTAAAATAGCACATCTACAGTACAACTGGCACATAGGAAGACTCTTTTATGGTTACACTGATCATACAGTATTGTACGGGGAAACTGAGTCACTGACATGGAGGTGTCTGCATCGACTCCATGAAAAGTGAATCCCTCATTTGTAATCCTCGGGGCTTTTAACTCATTCTGTGAATATCAGCCTATTTTTTGAGGTCTGTTTGTTTCTTATCAACCAGGACAACTGTCTTCTGAGACACACTAACCCTCATTTCTATGTGGCAGGTGAAGAGGGCGCTCGGGATGTAAGTGCTCCTAATTAAAATGCATGATGCTGAAAATGTAAAAGGGACAGTGAGCCATAAACAGATCTGACGGTGACTGACAGCATTGACTGGACATGCATTTTTTTTTTTTAAGACAGGAAAAAAACAAAACAAAACAAAACAGTCTGGTTTAGAAAGATGCACAACTACTACAAGCTCTTGCCAGTTAACTGTTTCTCATGGAAAATCTGCCTCTGACTTGGAATTCACGTGTCAGTTTAAACCAGCGGGAGGGCGGAGGGGGGTCCCTTCCCTCTTACCTTCTCCCAACAATCCACAGGAGATACCATTTAAAATCACAGGGAGCTCAGCTGAGTGCTCTGTGGGGACCTAGATGGGTGGGATGGCGGGGAAGTCCAAGAGAGAGGGGATATATGTATACACATAGCTGATTCACTTTCTTGTACAGCAGAGACTAACTCAATTTTGTAAAGCAATTATACTCCAATTTTAAAAAAAATCAATGTTTAGGGGGATAAAACTGAGGTGAGATCCATTCTTAAGTATTTTAAAAACTTAAGTGTTAGTAATCATACCATTTCAGAGCTGGAAGGATGCTGAAAGATAATTTAGGCCACTGGTTCCTATTACAGATGTGCAGATGAGGTCTGTTTTGTTCATGTTAACTCACTTAGGGTTACACATGGAGTTTGAAGATACCTGTTCTAGCTGGGCCTTGGCATGCAAGTTTTGAACCTTGTTCTTTCTATCCAATGAGGTCGATAGCTGCCTGGGACCAACGAAAGCTCACAGCCAAAAGTAAGAACTAGGGCTCCTGATTTCCAATTTGGAGATCCTTCACTTTATCTGCGTTCTAAAGTTGAACTGTTAATTTGTCCACTGAAAAACAAAGACAAGTGGTTTCACATCATGTATGTTGTGTATTTACTCCACAGAGGTGGATATTGACATTCAGGTGTGATGCTACTGGTAAAGAATCTGCCTGCCAATGCAGGAGACACAAGAGATGTGGGTTCCATCCCTGGGTTGGAAAGATCCCCTGGAGAAGGAAATGGCAACCCACTCCAGTATTCTCATCTGGAAAATTCCATGGACAGAGGAGCCTGGCAGGCTAGAGTCCGTGGGGTCCCAAAGAGTCAGCCGCAACTAAGCACACACACACACAAAAGCTCCTCTTGAATACCTAGCATTTGATCATCTATTTCAAAAATTGTAAATTAGGACCTTTTTTTTTTAAAGATGAGATAACAGAAGGTTCCAAGGGTTAAATAATTTCCCAGGAAGCAGAACAAATTCTGAAATTTGGCTTGACTTTTTTTTTGTTGTTGTTGTTACAAAGCTCATGTAATTTCCACTAGACGGAAAGTGAAAGTGAAGTTGCTCAGTCATGTCTGACTTTTTGTGACCTCATGGACTATAGCCTACCATGTTCCTCTGTTCATGGGATTTTCCAGTCAAGAGTACTGGAGTGGGTTGCCATTTCCTTCTCCAGAGGATCTTCCCAACCCAGGGATCAAACCCAGGTCTCCTGCATTGTAGGCAGACGCTTTACCATCTGAGCCACCAGGGAAGTCCTCCACTAAATTCATCTGCTGCCTAAATATTCCGAGTAGTGTTTTACAGTACTTAATATAAAATAAGTTCTCTCATGCCAGTTTCCTTTATGTGATAAACATCACCGCATGTTCATGATCCTAACAAAAAAAGTTTAAATACATACACATACAGTACAATATATGTGAATATATGTAATATATTCCTTACATGTATTTAATTATATTTTTGTTTTTGTGGCTAATCAATTCAACAGCAAATCAGAACTAAAGACAGAGGCATAGAGAAGACATTGTCTGCTTAAATAGAAATTGTATATTCTTTGTAGAAGCAGTCTAAGCATTATTTAGAATACCATTACAAACCTGGCTTTCCTTGGCACAGACATATGAAGAAATCTTAATTTCCAATAGCATCGTCACAAATTATCCCTGTCTGTGGAACATTTACTAGGCCTTCTAGTATTTCCCAACTTCTAATTGCATATATTCATCATCAGCCTCAGCATAGCTAACATTTATGCCAGAAACAATACTGAACTCTTCACTACATTTATTCATTTAATCCTCACAATACCACTACAAAGTAGGTGCAGTTATTACTCCCCTTTTATAGAGAAGGAAACTTCAATTCAGAGACTTTAAGCATTTTACCATAAGCCATGCAGCTTGGGCATAAATAACCAGGGTTAGAATCCAGAAAGTGTGACTGTTACCCCAAACCTGGATCAATGCCCTGCTCCATACCAAACTCTCTCTGCAAGGATGTAGAGTAGGTCTTCTCCTCTGACTGTCCAGGTTTTGTCTTTCCAACTCTTTGAGGGAAATTCTAAAGTTGTCTGGTATAAAATGTGCCATTTTCCTGATGCACAGGTTTTATTCTTTAATTTCATAGACTTCAAGTTTAGTGTGCAAACAAGAAGATGACAAATCATATTAAGTTCTGTGTGAGAGTCAGTTCCTAGATCACTCAATACCCATGATCTATGCAAGTCTGTATTCCTAATTATGCATAAATGCTTAAGTTTCCTAAACTGAAATTGATGCACAAAACGCACAGGTGAATAAATAAATCTTTCTTTTGACATGAGTCTTGATCTTAAGTAAAATACAGTGGTTATTATTTACAATTAAAAGGAACAGGAGGAAATGGTACAGATAAACCTAATTGCACAGCAGAAAAAGAGACATAGAGAACAAATGTAGGGACATCAAGCCGGGAAAGGGGGAGGGCTGAATTGGGAGACTGGGACTCACATATAGACATTACTACATATAAATAGATTACTAGTGAAAACCTACTATATAGCAAGGGAACTCTCCTCAGGGCTCTGTGGTGACCTAGATGGGAAGGAAATCTAAAAGAGGGGCATATATATGTACAGATATGTATATGTACAGCTGATTCACTTGGTTGTAGAGCATAAACTAACACAACATTGTAAAGCAACTATCCACCAATAAAACTTTAAAAAACAAAACAAAGAAAACGCTGCTGCCTCTGTTGTCTCAAGCAGTCTTAAAAAATGAACAGGAGGAATTCTAAAACAATCATAGTTTGGACAACAGAATATAATGGTTTTGAGTAAGTTATGGGATATATGGACTTGGTATTGGCTCATACTGTGGCATTACTGAAACTACCAAATACCCAATAAGGAAGCAAAAAGTCATTCGGAAAATTGACTCATGTGCATGTCAGTGTTTGAGTATACTATATGTGATTCATAGGGTTGCCGTGGCCCTGGAATGAACGGTACGGAAAATATAAAAGACATTCCCCACACAACCTGTCACTGATCTGCATGATCCCTGGCAGTTCAGTGGAATTGTAATGCAGAATGATGGTACGCAGCCTTGGGTCTGTGTTATCTGCTCCCTGAACCTCACTATTCTCATCTTTAAAATGAGGGAATGCTTTTGTATGGCGAGTGTAGTTGCTGGCATCTCTAACATGTTCTTCTGTCTTAAGAAGACTAAAAAAGTGTTCAAGATGGAAAAAAAAATTCTAAGTTTTTAGAGGAGTTAGAGAAGTCATGTTTTGTTTGCCCAAATCTTCATTTCAGGGCAGTTAGTCGATTGGCTGTTGAGAGTTTAGAAACTGAACATCTCTCTTTATATCTATTATATGACTGCAGTGCATGGAGGTCACTAGATTTTCACCATGCTCTTCCACTTCTTGAATATCTGTTGGTAAGTATGTGAAAATGTTTGGATGTGAATAAATACATAATGCTCAGAACCTTAAGGATTCCTCTATTGCACATTTCCTGAGAAGTGGGTAGCTCTAGTCCATGCTTCTCTCCTGAGTGAGTGATGCTGAGGTTCACCCAGCTGGAAGTCTAGCCTGGACTGCTCAGTTTCCCTAACAAATTCCAATATATCCATTTGCATCATCTGCCATTGCTCTATTCTAATTGTCCATCATCTCTTGGCTGCATTTTTACAAGAGCTTCCTAACTGGCCTATATGAATCCACTGTGTCAGATGTCCTTCCTTTGGAGTCAACTTTCAGAAAAGCACATCTGCTCAGCAGCCCAGCAGCTCCTCCCAGCCTTCCCCCTCTCCTTTCCTACACCCTTGCTGTGGGTTCCCTTTCCTCCCAGGATACCGATTAGCATCTCTGTCATATTCTTCAAGACCCCTAATGTCTGGTTCCTACCTATCTCTCCTTGTCCCACAGTAACCTCCTGCTTCTCTGAAAGTGAAAGTCACTCAGTCACGTCCAACTCTTTGCATTCCCATGGACTATACAGTCCATGGAATTCTCCAGGCCAGAATACTGGAGTGGGTAGCCTTTGCCTTCTCCAGGGGAACTTCCCAACCCAGGGATCGAACCCAGGTCTCTTGCATTGCAGGCGGATTCTTTACCAGCTGAGGCGCAAGGGAAGCCCTGCTTCTCCACGTTGGGGAAAATTGGCCTTTTCTCTGCTGCCATGCAAGTCAGGCTCTGTTTGCTCACAGTCTTCTCTCTTCCTGCAGCATTGTTCCCTCCATTCTGAGTTAATTTTACTCATTCTTCAGATCTGATTTGAAGCACTTTTTTTTTTTTCAAGCAAGCCTTTCCTGAACCTATTCCCCTTTCCAGCAAATGTGATGCTTTCTGTAAAATGCTCTCATAATTCTGTTCTTTTGCATTGACATTTGCACTCCATTCCTGGCTCAGACACATGCAATTCTGTCACCTGGGAGAAGTCTCCTAGCCACTTTGGGCTCAGTTTCTTTCCTGGCAGAGTAGGAATGACGATGTGTACATTGTAGATGCGCCCTGGGAATCAAAGGCGGTAATGCCGAACAAGTTCTGTTTTTACTTTCCGTGAACCTGCATCTCCAGTGCTGTGGGAGGGCTTGGTTACTCCACACACACACATGCCCATGTGCACACATTCACACACACACACACAGAGCTTTCTTTTCCATGTGGGGTACCTAGGGAATGTTCAACAGCTTTTTATCCAACCCACAGTGGATGAATCCCGATCCTGTTATACAGGGTGAAGTTAAAAACACACACAAATATTGTGTATTAATGCATATATATGGAATCTAGAAAAATGGTACTGATAAACCTCTTTGCAGGGTAGGAATAGAGATGCAGATGTAGAGAACAGACTTATGGACACAGGGGTGGAGAGAAGGTGAGATGAATTAAGAGGGCAGCATTGACATCTGTTGACTACCATGTGTAAGTAGACAGCCAGTGGGAAGCCACAGTACAGCGCAGGGAGCTCAGCTCAGTGCTCTGTGATGACCTAGAGGGGTGAGTGGGAGGAAGGCTCAAGAGGGAGAGGATATATGTATATTTATGGCTAATTCATGGTGTTGTACAGAAGAAACCAATACAACATTGTAAAGCAATTATCCTCCATTTAATAAAAAAAAAAAAAACCGTAATCATCTGAGTTGGGAGGAAAGAAGAAAAGCATTTAATAAACTCACCCTGTTTATTCCTCTATCATGTGCTTCTTTAGACTAGTGGTTAGAATCACAGATGCGTCATCACTGTTTCCTGGGTTCAAGTTCAAATGGCACTGTGTTTGATGTGTGAACTTATATAGCTTATTTGCTGTGAGTCCTCTTTAAAATGGACATATACAGAACTTAGCTCATAAACTTGTAAGGGAGAGTAAATTAATACATTAGAATACTGTCCAGTTATAGTAAACATTATGTGGGTGGTTCTAGCTGGCATTATGGATCTGCGTTTACCTATCTTGAAAATGCAATTAACATGGTTTTCTTTTCATGATGCTATGACGGGGCTCTTAGATATTCTGAAAAGGCACTGGGAAATGAGTGAAAGAGAAAGCAAGTCAGCACAGAAGTCACCTTTTTACATTATTTATGTATCGTGTACATGAAAGTTAGGCAAGAGTGAAGAAATCCATTTGTTTTCTTGCCTGTTATAAGTCAGCTTTTAGGGCCATGCATAGAATGAAACTGACATATTATGCCAAGCAATATCTTTCTTTCTCTTCAATATCTTTCTTCTGACCAAGTTTCTGTACATTTTTCAGGATGTTCACAGACATATAAATGAAGTCTTCAGACCCTATTCACTGAAAAAGTATGCTTGGGAGAGGAGTAAATTAGAGAATGAAATATTTTCGTTAAGTGTGATTAGTCACCAGGAGTGGGACCCAGAAGTTCTTCTCATTCATTTTCCTCTGAAAACCCTGTGAGTTATAGAAACTCACCTTGCCCTTGTGGTGGACATAGGACTCATATGTTATTTGCCCGTTCCCCAAAGAAGGCATCCACTTTAATCCATTCGATTTTCTTTTTCTATTTTTTTTCCCTGTTACATCTCTTAAAACAAAGAAACAACACCAACAAAATTACTATTTCCTTTGAGGCATTTCCCATTCTTCATCCTTAGTAAACCTGGCTGAATCAGAATGAACATTTCTCTACAGAGAAACAGAAATTTGGCCACACTTTCTGGAACCAAAGAGACACAAACATGCCTACTTATCTTAAGTATCTTTCTGGAATGAACTGAACTTCCTTTTCTCCTTGTCTGGCCAACTCTTATTCTTCAGTGTTGAACTCAGATGTAATCTCTTCCAGAATGCTCTCTCTAGCCTCCCCTTACTCCCCTAGGAAGGAGTTCTGTATTGTTTGCGATACTCTAGTCATTATCGAAGCTAGCATCAGCCTGGCACTGCTATTATAGTGGCCGATAGAACAGTGGTACAGAGGGAGGGGAGATGATAAGTTTTTCCAGAGTAGAAACAGTCAGCTGGCTCTTTCAGGGGAGTCTCCAGAGAATGCTGGCACTTAAAAATTAAATTCTATGAGAAGTCTTCCAAAACCCTATTCTCTCCCTAGCTGAGTATTCAGCCTCTTTCTTAAGTTCACAATGCAATTTCCCCACCTCCATCTGAGCTGTTATCATCCTGGTCTCTGATAATCTATTTGCAAGTCCTCTAGTACAAATCTGTAAATTCCTTGTAGGCAAAAGTTTTCTCTTATTCATCTCTGAATCTGTGGTTCTTCGCAAAGGGCCTGACATAGAATAGATATTCAATATATGTGTTGTGGTCAGAAAAAAAAAATGAATGGAGGAAGAATGCAGGGGAAGCTGAAGCTGCAGAAGAAAATGGGTATTGGTCACAGCAATTGGAATCTCCATCTTCGCAACCCCACTTCTGAAATATACTGAGATATCAAGTTCTCCATCTCCTTTCAGGGACGCAGGAGGAGAAGGGCACACACAGTTGGATTTTTGTATTGTTTTTGAAGAACATTTGTTTGGTTGTGCCATGTTTTAGTTGCAGCTTGTGGAATCTAGTTCCCCAACCAGGGATCAATCCTGGGGCCCCTGGATTGGGAGTGTGGAGTTTTAGCCACTTAGACCACCAGGGAAGTCCCTGTGTTGCTTTTAACATCAGCTGTGTGATACCATGTCTGGTGGAAAGCATATGCATGCCCTCTGAAACGATATTCAGCTCCCATCCACAAATGGTTCTGCATCCTCCACACACACACATATTTAAATTAATTTAAAAGATCAATGCAGGACAAAAATCTGCCATATTTAACATGGGTGACAGATAAAAGAGGTAGTGAGAAGTTTTGTTTCTCAGTGAGAAACTGGGTATTTCAGTGAGGAACTGGCTGTTTTTCATTCAGTGATCTGTAACTCAATACCGTCATCATTGTGAGGAGCTGGCATGCAAGTCGCTTCAGTAGTGTGTGACTCTTTGTGACCCCATGGACTATATGGCCCTCCAGGATCCTCTGTCCATGAGATTCTCCAGGCAAGAATACTGGAGTGGGTTACCATGCCCTTTTCAAGGGGATTTTATCCACCCAGGGATTGAACCCAGGTCTCTTAGCATTGGTAGGCGGGTTCTTTGCCACTAGCACCACCTTCTAAGTCCAGGTGAGGAGCAACTCCGCTCAAATGACCTCTCAAAGTGCTTCTGGGATCCAAACGCCACTCTATATGCAACCTTTATACTGTTACCTTCATACTATAATCTTTATACACTACCAATTCTTACAGATGCTACAGAACAAGCCCACCTTAGCTTCCTGTAATCAACCTGATCAAATACACAGGTCTTTGACCGCAAAATTATTTCAATTTTTATATTTTGCTTCTGGGTAAAGGCTCCTCTGTTCACGGGATTTTCCAGGCAAGAGTACTGCAGTGGGTAGCCATTCCCTTCTCTAGGGGATCTTCCCAACCTGGGGATCGAACCCAGGTCTCCTGCATTACAGGCAGATTCCTTACCATCTGAGCCACCAGGGAAGCCTTTCTGAGTAATGACAGTGTTTTATTATATGTCGTTGATTTATATATTACATATCTCTTCTCTACATTTAATATGTCTTCCCAGTTTTATCAACTTAAAATAAACTCTTGCCTTCTTTTCCAAGGACTTTTGTTGTGGTTGTTTTTGTTCCACCATTTAACTAAAGACATTGTAAAACTGTACAAGCAAACCTCAGAGACATTGCAAATTTAGTTCCAGACCACCACAACAAAGTGAGTCACATGAATTGTCTGGTTTCCCAGTGCATATAAAAGCTATGTTTACATTATCCTGTCGTCTACTGAATATGCAAAAACTATGTCTAAAAAAGCAATATACATGCCTTAACTTAAAAATACTTCATTGCTCGTAATATGCAATATTACAATATGCATATTAATATGCAATATTAAATATGCTAACCATCATCTATCCAAGCCTTTAGCAATTGCAGTGGTAACACTGAAGATCACTGATCACAGATCTGCATAACAAATATAATAATAGAAATAATTGAAATATTGCAAGGATCACCAAAACGTGACAGAGACCTGAAGTGAGAAAATGCTGTTGGAAAAATGGTACCAGTAAACCAATTTGCCACAAAGCTTCAATTTGTGCAAAACAAACAAACAAAAATGCGATTATCTGTAAAGCATAATAAAGCAACGTGCAGTAAAATAAGGCCGCCTATATGCCAAAACTTATGAGATTTACTGGAATATCAAGGCTTTGTTAAAAACTCTGAAATAATCATTTAATACTTTCAGACAAATATCTAGTTGGAAAGATTCTTTTCAAAATAATACTTATACATAATTCTATATAAATGCCCAAGTTATTACTTTTTTGCAAAACTGCCATAATTATGTCTATTAATATGATTATAAATTAAATAAATGTGAAACTAGGTTGAAAACAAAGATGGACTTGTTTTCCCTTTAATATTTGTTTCATAATAACTAAAAAAAAATGATATAAGGGATTTTTACATTACTATATGTCTGAGATAAGGACAATATGCAATAAATAAGGGGCTTTCCAGGTGGCACTAGTGGTAAAGAGTCTGTCCGTCATTCTGGGAGATGCAAGAGATGTGGGTTTGATCCCTGGGTTGGGAAGATCCCTGGAGGAGGAAATCGCACCCCACTCCAGTATTCTCGCCTGGAAAATTCCATGGACAGAGGAGCCTGGCAGACTACAGTCCATGGGGTTGCAAAAGAGTTGGCCATGACTAAGCACACACATGCACACATGCAATAAAATGTTTTTCACGTCTAGAGGCTTCAGAGGAGAACATGGCTAAAGAAGCTGACAAAGCACTATTATTAAAGAATAGGGACTCAAGAGTAGTAGTTTCCCAAAGGTCTTGTTTTTCGGCCTCAAAGTTCTCTACCACTTCCAGATGCTCTGTGCATTTAAAAGCTGCTGCTGCTGCTGCTATGTCGCTTCAGTCGTGTCCAACTATGTGCAACCCCATAGACGGCAGCCCACCAGGCTCTCCCGTCCCTGGGATTCTCCAGGCAAGAACACTGGAGTGGGTTGCCATTTCCTTCTCCAAAGCATGAAAGTGAAAAGTGAAAGTGAAGTCGCTCAGTCCTGTCCGACTCCCAGCGACCCCATGGACTGCAGCCCACCAGGCTCCTCTGTCCATGTAATTTTCCAGGCAAGAGTAATGGACTGGGGTGCCAAAAAGCAGGGGTTGTTAAATTCGAGAATGTAAGCCAATAACCACAACTTGGTAACACCAACCTAAGTTGCATTTTTGTTGCAAATATGCACACCTGGCTTGTTTATTACAATCTTGCATTGCACTGGTTCATCTCAGAAAAGAAGTGAGAGCTGCTGAACAACTAGACTCCAAGAAATATGTTTTGTTGAGTATTTTTGGTTGTTGTTGTTGAGCATTTTAATATAAGCTATTTTAAGAATTTTCACACAAATTATCTGAAGTATTTCCAGAACACCCTAAACACTATCTCTGCTTTTCACCTTCTTGGGGTCTATCAATTGTGTGCACACCAGGGATCTGTGAACAATGCATGAACCTGTTGATAGATTACAAATCATCTGTGAACTTCAGAAATACACGGCAAGTTGTATATGTCTACAATTCTTATGAGAAAGCTTTCATTATATTTCCATTGACCCTCCAAACAGTAAATTCTAATAAAAGTACACCTAGGCTTTGAATGAATGGTTCAAAGAGACAGACTGGTTTTATTAGTCACCTATTGCATGTCAAGCTCTTCACATCCTTTAATTCATAACATTCTCACTGTGGTGTAATGAAGCAATTGGAATTATTTATGCTTTTACAGTTGAGAATTTTAGACTTTGAGAAGTTATGGGATTTATGGAAGTCCTACAGCTAGGATGTGACAGACTGGGCATTCCAACCCATAACCATCTTCTCTGTGATGCATCTATTTTATGCTAATATCCACTGCCACCCACAGAAAAAATAATAGTTGTCTCGTGGATTTTTATTTTTCTTCCATTGTTGACTAACAGATAAAGAAAATTCTATATTGCACTTGTTCTTTAAGAGACTCACTATTTTTTGACCATCTATATTTGCAAGGGTGTGTTTTACTAAGACTCTCCTCAGCCTCTACAGACATCTTCTGACCACACCATCATTCCTGTGCCCCATTCAGGGCAAAAATTAATAAACCCACTCCACACGTGATTTTTCTGATTCTTATTTTCTGAAATGGCCTACCCAGGGTTGCATTACTTTTTAAAAATGAACAAGTATAAATCTTTATTTTGGGGCCACACTGTGTAGCATGTGGGATCTTCATTTCCTATCAAGGAATCAAACCCACACTTCTTGCACTGGAAGATCAAGGTCTTAACCACTGGACAGCCGGGGAGGTCCCAGGGTTGCACTACTTAATATGAAGATTGTAATGCTGGTTGGGGGTGCTTGGTGAAAACCAGAACTCAAAACGTGTGTCCTACCAGAGTTAGACTAAAAACAAGGATAGATATTGTGGCATCTCATTTTGACACAAAACAAGCATTAGGGTGTCAAAGTTTACCTTGTAATAGAACCAGCTTTGTGATTTTTAATCTCTATTACACTTAGCCATTTGACCCATAGGAGACAAATAAAGTCATTCCTATGACTGGCTATGAAAATCGAGGAGATTTTGTGTGAAAGTTTTCTTCAACTTAGATCAGCAGGTCTTAGGGATTTTCCATCTGCTTTCAAGTAAAATGAGAATATCCCATTGTTTTAGGTAATGACAAAGGATGTCATAAGTGATATAGTATCTCAAAAGTTTATTTCACCTTCATTTGTGCTTTCTATTCTAAAATAGAGTAGCTCATCCTCCTAGTTTATACTAATACCATTAAACACTGTAATTGCAAACCAAGTGACTTCTGGCAGTCACTAATTTCTTACATCAGTTACACATAAAGAGAACAGATGGAAACAGTTGCAACACTCAGAGGCCCCCGTATTTTTCTCTGTTAGCAGGCATAAGCACCCGTGGAATTTATGATTCCTTATTTCTCTACCTCCTGGATCTTACGCAAAGACATATTTCTATTGCTGCAGCAGGATCAGAGCTATCTTTCATTTGCACAGGGACTTTCTCTAGGCAGAGTGGGGTTAGAACCTCAAGAAAGGTTAGCTCAGGAGGGCATGCTGATGGTTATGGCAGTGGTGAATACTTTGCTTTTATTCCTTCTGACCTCTTATATTTCCTGCTGTCTTTTCACAGCTATTCACAGGTAGTCCCTTCTGATGCCCTGCACCTTTTGAATAGTTTTGCTTAGGAAGAATGAAACAATTCAGCTGGCATTTTCATCTAATGGATGCTTAGGGCATAGAGTGTTTTGAGGAGATACCTTGACATCTTTTGTAAAACTATTGACCAGTATCAAAATGTCAACACGCATCTCTTTTGTACCAGCCTTGGGGATGGATGGTCAGATATTTACTTACCAAGAATGAGGTGGGTTATAAGATTCTCAGTGGCCAAAAAAAAAAAAAAAAAAAAGAGAACAGAGAA
>NW_011494510.1:918495-939462 GCF_000754665.1 Bison bison bison
GACAAAAAAAAAAAAAAAAAAAAAGAGTACAGAGTAAAACTGAAAAAAAGCAGAGTGGTGGAACTGATGGAATTGGTGTCTGACCACAGATCTTAAGTAGGAGTGGGGAGGGAGACCCCTTCTGTTCTTTCATATATTGAGAAAAGAATCTGGGTCTTTAACTTCTGCAATCGTAGGATTTAAGTTTATCTAAAAATATGTGTACTCTCTGTTAGAATGGAAATGAACTCCAGAGGTCTGCTAGTTTTTTGTTTGCTTTGATTGGTTTATCTTCTAAAATCATAAAATAATTCCCTAATGACATAAAACAAACCTTTGCCATTGCTCTAACAGGTCTAAATTGTCCTGGCTCTCAGCCTAGAATCTGAATTTTTTACACCTAGTGTTAGTGATAATATTTTGGAGATACTTGGTCAAGTTTCACTATTACATGCTCTCATAGGATGGCATTTCTTTCCTTTATAGCAAGCTTATCAACTTTTCATGTTCCATTTATTGTAGGGACACTTGATCAATACCTGTTTTCCTTAGTTGACACCAGTGAATATGACTTCAAGAGACTCCAACTTGTGGACACAGTTGGGGAAGGAGAGTGGAACGAATTGAGAGAGCAGCATTGAAATATATACATTACCATATGTAAAATAGATAGCCAGGGGGAATTTGCTGTATGACACAGGGAACTCAAACCTGGTGCCCTATGACAACCTAGAGGGGTGGGATGGGGTGAGGTGGAAGGGAGGTTCAAGAGGGAGGGAACATATGTATACCTACGGCTGATTCATGTTAATATATGGAGAAACCAACACAATATTGTAAAGCAGTTGTCCTCCAACTAAAAATAAATAAATTTATGTAAAAAAGGAGACTCCAACCATTTAAGTAGCTATTCAGCTTAGGTACAAAAAAAGAGAGTGTAGGATTTAAGGATTTAAACAAAAGGACTGAAAAATATACGAAGAACCATATATAGATGTACAAGCACATACACTCAGACAGGCACACACATTCAATTGCTCTGGTACAGCCATACAGGCTACCTAAACATAACAACTTTTCTTAAAAACACAGATCCTTTGAATTTGATATTTCTCAGTGCATGGAATATTCTGCACACCAGTCTTTACATAGCTGGGTTCTCACCCTTTAGCTTATAGCCTGAATATAACCCCACCTTTGCTGAGCACCGTATTTAGAATCCTTTCTTTTCCCTTCTCTTATTTATCCTTAGCATGTCTTCTTCTTCAGCTTTATAGCCCCCAAACCCAGCACAGAGTCTGCCTTATACTAGGCACTCTATATAATTTTCTGTTAATGTCAGGCACTCCCCTGGACAGGTAATTCTATTAGGACAGTGAATGGTTGTTCCAGAGAGAATGCAGATTAAAACAGTGCAGAAATAAAACATGCTCTTGTCCTCGAGAACCTCCTGTCTAGTGGGAGAGGACACAGAGCAAATTACACACGCATGATGCAAGATAGGAAAGCATAGAGGGGACTTCCCTGGTGGTCCAGTGGTTAAGAATCCGCCGGACGATGCAGGGGACTCCGGCTCGATTTCTGATCTGGGAATACTCCATATGCTGCAGGGCAACAAAGCCCGTGTGCCACAACTACTGAGCCTGTACTGCAGGGCCCTCAAGTTGCAGCTCCTGAGAGCGCAAGAGCCCATGCTCTGCAGTGAAGTCCCCACAGTGAGAAGCCTGCACACCACCATCAGTGAGGAGCCCACGCTTACCACAACTAGAGAAAGCCCACTCATGGCAGCAAAGACCCAGTGCAGCCAAAAATAAAGAATAAATAACTTATCTGAGCCTTGATCTGCTTATTTACCAAGTGGCCTATTGCTTTATACACGCTAGGGTTTTTAATAGAGAAAAGTAAAGCATTTCCAAAGAGAGAGCAGTTATCAATGAAGGTCCATTGCAGGACCTCAAGGCTTGTCCATTATGACACTTCTATGAAAGTTGTCTCTTGCAGAGTTGTACAGAAAAGCATAAATAAGTATCAGTGGAGAATACCTATTCTACGAAACACACAATTATACACAATTAATACCCAATAAAACATTATACTGTTACATAGGTTTCAAGAGATTTGACTTTCTTCAATTTCCTCTTTGGTCAAATAATGAAGACAATATCAATATTTCTGTTTGTTATTATTTTTATCCAAGTGAAGAAAATAAACTGATTTGTGTGTTGATATGAAGTAATTATCTGAAGAAAATGTCCCCCTTTACAATGCCCAAAGCCAGGGGTCTTGCATGAGAGTTCCATCTTTGCCCATCCCAGAATCTGTACATCCTACCAGTATATAAGAAAGAATTTTATTATCTATTTCAGTCATACACTTCCTGGTACAATTTAACCCATGGACATTTTCTAATTGTAGAAATTCAACTATTCACTTGAATTTTCAAATAAATGTACAATTGGATCCCTTGTATTCTGGCCTTGAGAAACCAGGCTCTGCCATCTTCAGCGCTTCTTGAAAAGCAGCATACAAATTGTTACACAGCTAAATATTGATAGCTAGTTACTTCCATTGTCTATAAAAATCATTTTAGGAAAAAAAAGTCCTATTGAATGGCCTTGGGAAGCACACATGAGACTCTTATTTTCTTACAGAAAGTTTCAGAAAATACTTTAGTACTAACAAAAGTCAATAGATGAAAATCAAAGATGAAGAAGTGAACATTCATCCTGAAATAGAAGCTCTAAAAACAATCAACAATATTATAGTTTGGCTAAATTATAGTTAAAGACAGCATGCTTAAATACTCTCATTTTTAAAATAATTTAAAAATAAGAAAAATATTGGCTTATTCAAGCATATAAATTTAGTATTACCCATTCAATTCTTATGCAGTCTAATTATTATCTGAAGGAAAGGTTTGCTATGATCTGCATCAACAGGACTAAGGGAAGTTGATGTATGCAAAGTAAATTTACTATGAAATAGAATCAGCAGTTATAACCCACTTCTGTTTATACTTCCATGTAAAATTTTGATACTATCTAAAGCTCACTTCTGTAGATATCTATAGTCAGTTTAGTCAGAAAAATCCTCTTTGATTAATATAGAACCTGTGCAAATTAATATAGATGAATGTACTTTAATCTTGAGGAGGTATGAGACAAAATTTTCACTCAAAAAAGTACTTTACCTTAAATTCAAAGGTTAGATTAAGTTGGGACATGAGAGAAGAGAAAAGTGGATTTGTGGAAGAATGGAGAAAATCATGAAGTGGGCTTACTTTGTGAACTTTGGTTTGGTTTGGATAGGGTCTTAGTACCATATACTCAGATCTGTATATATCTATCCATCTATAACTATCTCTATCTATATATCACCATAAAGATATATCTATCTATAACCATATCTATTTATTACCATATCTATCTATTACCACATGTATCTATCACCATGTCTATTATTGAGAGATTGATTGATTTCTAGGAACTAACTCACATAATCATCAAGTCTTAGTAAATCAAAATCTGTATGGTAGGCTGGCAAGCTGGAGACTCAGGGAACAGTTGTGGTTTGTGTTCAAAGGCAGTCTGCTGGTAGAATTCTTGTTCAGGGAAGGTCAGTCTTTGTTCTCTTAAGGCCTTCAACTGATTGTGTGAGACATGTTCCCCCACTGCTGAGGGCAATATGCTTTATTCAAAGTCCACTGACTTAAATGCTAGTCTCATCCAAAAAATGCACTTACAGAAATATCCAGAATAATGTTTGACCAAATATCCAGGCACTGTGACTCAGCCAAGTTACCATATAAAATCAACAATTACACCTTCTTGGTCTTTTCCCATGAATTTATGATCAGTTTTCATAAGACAGGAAGGCGAGACAGAAGTGGTTGGCATTTTAAATATGTCTTTCCTTTTAACTGAAAATAAGGTCATTTTAGAGCCAATTAAACTGTTTTACAGGAAGATGCTTAAGCTTGTCCTCTTATGAAGTCACAATTGTAATTGTTAAAATCTAAATTTGGTTTTGTGTTTCTGAATTCCAACTCTAAAAAAAGAAAAAGCTTAATTTCTTTTTTTTTTTTTTTGCTTCTAGAGATAAAAAGAATAAGAAGATATAAGTTGATTTCTGGAGAAGAATTCTTTGACTCTGGAAATATGGATATTGATTATGTAGTCATCAAGGACAGAGATCCAGTAACCTGGATGTAAAACACTATGCTGAGAGAAAAGGGGCATGCTTATTTATACAAAGCACTGGTGAAAGGACATTATCTGAAGAAGAAATCTCTACATCTTTAGGACAATTCCCCAGGATCTGGGTTATAGAGACTTCATCCTAGCTGAGACAAGCCACAGTGATCGACTAGTGGAAGACAGTATACAAGAGGGGCCTGGAGGAACAAGGACATCAAAAGAAACTTGTGGATAGGCCTAAACCCTCCCTCTTTCCATTTATACATCTTTAGACAGGAGACTGGCTTCTGCTTTAGCTCCTTAGTGTTCTCATATAATCCTTAGACTCTAAGGACAAAGATGGGACAGTAGAAGTAAGACTCTGAAATTAAGATTCTTACCAATTTAGCAGGTAGGCAGTTGGGAGCAGAGCATGGACATCATTTCACCCACACAAAATTGTTCAAGTGTTTTTTCTTTCTTTCTTTATAAAATTTCCCTCATTTTACAGATGACATTATGAATTTAGGTGCTAGTAACTCATTTCAGATCACCCAGGAAAAAGGTGGGAAAGTTTAGATTTTTCACAGGTTTTCACATCTTTGTGACTTGGTCAGTGTCATTCAAAATAAGTCTAATGCATAATCTTGAAAATGTGATTTTAGGACTCCCCTGGTGATCCAGTGGCAAAAACTCTGCACTCTTAATGCAGGTGGCCTCGGTTTGATCCTGGTCAGGTAAGTAAATCCCACATGCCTCAACTAAGACCTTGTGCAGTCAAATTAATTAATTAATTAATTAAAATACATAAAAATGTGATTTTGTTACATTGTCCAAGGTGTTACTTATCAGAAAAGAAGATTTATTTTTCCTTTCCCACTGTATAACATTGTTGCACCAGCCTCTGGTGCTTGATGGTCTTATTTCCAGAAGTCTCGATTGTACACTGGTTCTCTGATAAGATCATAAATGTTCATCAGGTTGTACATTATGTGTCATCAGCACTCTTTTGTTCATATGGGAGCTATTTTTATTCATTTTATTCATCAACATCTTTTGCAGTTAAAACTTTGGAAGGTGGTTGTCAAAGTGTGTGGAACATTTATGGAGATCAAGGCCAAAAATATGCATGTAGAATTGATCTCCATGTAACTGACAAAAATGTATGCATCTTGGAGCCACATCAATTTCAACTTTCAACTCCTAGTCCATAGTTGATTGTGAACACTGAGGATTCAATAAAGGGAAAACAATGACAGAAATTCCATGCAGAGGAATGAAATTCCATTATGACTATGATGATCAGGGATTCATTCTTCTGGGAGGGTTGCCTTCTTTAATCAGGAAATTAAATATGCCATGCATGTTTGCATTAGTATATGGACTTTTAAAAATGTAATTTATAAGGTAGATGTTAGACAATTTATTGTAGCTGGTATTCCTTGTTAGCATGCAATACAGCTTCAGAAGTCTTTTGCAGAGAAATCCGTCTATAACAATGTTACTCGTTAGGAATGCACCGGCATACTCAATATTAGATAAGAAACAAATGAAAAAAAAAATTGGGACGATTCCATGTCTTTTTCCAAATGGTGTTTTATGGTGTTACATTCTATCATGACAGGGAAAGAAATTCTGGCTTCTGGGTTTTTCAGGGTTATGAAGTTACAGTGCTTGCTTTCATTTCAAATGATGATATCCAATGGATTGCTTATTTAATGACAATGGATTAGCTGCTTTAATTGTAAAACAGAGCATTTGAACGATTGTCTTTTACCGTATTCAAGGGCCTTTGAGTAGTAACCTGTTTAGCCAATACATTTGGGCCTTGACCTTGTGCTCAGTAGAGAAGTATTGTGATGGGAACAGGGAGCCAAGAAAGATTAAATTCTTCCTTCTGTTATTAGTCATTTATCCTCCAATCACCTCAAAACCAACAGAGAGAAACATGAATGTGCAGGGAATTCAGAGGTTTGGAAAGACTCAGTGGTTAAGTTACCTTAACATATACCTGTCTAAGACAGTATGTATAGAACAGATAAACACTTAAACATAAGAAATTCAACACAGATTTTGCGGTTGTTGCTGTTAGTTTTATCTGTGTCACTTATGTTCCTCACAGTTTTACAGCTTCAGGCAAGATTCATTGGAAAATTTTTCTTACACAATTCACCATGTCTACTACCTCCATTTTAGAGAAGAATAACATGAAACCCTGAGAGACCAAATAATTCTCCCAGTCAGCTCTTAAGTGATGGAGCCAGGAACCCAAATTGTGTTGTTTTAAAGTCTGTATTTGTTAGTCTGCAATGATTTTTGTTTCTTCTTTTTACTGTTGTTTTTCATTTTTATTTTGAAATAATTAAAAACTCACAGACATTTGTACAAATAGTACATGGAGTCCCATGGGCCCCTCTCTTACCTTTTCCAATGGTAACATGCTATACAAGTTATTAATATCAAAGCCAGAAAGTTGACATTAGTATGATACTGTTCACTGACCTACACATACCAGTCAGTTACTACTAATTTTTAATTAGTTTATACTGATGTAAATTTAAGTAAGTCGTATTACTATTATTAGAGTTTTATATTAGGAAGCAGCCTAGTAAAACAGAATTGAAGGTAATTTACAGATGAAGAGTGTCATAAGCACACACCAAACACTGAAAATGAATGTTCATTATAAGTCCAGTTTCAGAGCCTTGAGAAAAGCAGGTCTTAACAAGTTGTGACTGCCTGACATTAAATAGAAATAGTCACATCACGGATCCAATTTTCTCTAAAGAGTAAATGTTCAGTACATTTTTAAAAAAAATATAAAGTGGTCAGTGCCAGGCGTGTATTATCTCCAACTTATGAAGTTCAGAAAAAAAAAATTGAAAATCAATCAAAATAAAAATATAGTGAAATAGAAGACATATAAACAGATATATGACTTCTGAGTGGATCATCTGAAACTTGCACAGCTGAATAGTCAACACTTTAGGGTTTTGTGCCCTGTGACAGAAGCTCTGGGATGGTTTAGAGGATAGAATTTCTACTTTTTCTATGTCTTTTAATAACCTTACTCAATGGGTATAACTAGCACACATTTTTCCTGAAAGAAAAGAATAGAGCTACTCAATTGATCTGAAAAATTTTTTTAAAAAGTGTTTGTATCAATACATTTTTTTATTTTCCAAAAAATATCACTTAGACCAGAAGAGGGAAAACAAGTACATACGGTAAATAGTTGCCATAGGATTTCTGCTATTGATGGACAGCTCCCGATTAGTCAGTAGTTTTTGTTTTTTTTTTTTTTAGGAGACACTTTCAAAGAAACTGGCCCATAATGATAGAACTCAGAGGAGAAAAGGTGGTTTAAAAAGCACTTCTTACCCATTGGGAATTTTTGAAGGATTGAGTGGATGCATGGAGAAGTGGAAATTCACTATATCGTCATCAATAAGGCCTAACAAGCTTATGGCTCGAGATCGTTTCAAGACAAAAAGTCAAGAGGGAATAGGGGAGGATGGGCTCTTTGTGGGGAGTGCAGTTCCCTCACCCCGGCTCTTCCATGTTTCTGAAAATCAACTTCTTTATTTGTTTCCTTCATTTGTTTTCCTTCTTTCTGTGCTCCATGTTATTTTCGCTCTCCCATAAAAGTGACTTTACTATATACTCCTTAATGTAAATGCAGGAGACCTGGGTTTGATTCCTTGATCCCTGGTTCCTGACCCAGGGATTGAACCCCAGTCTCCTGCATTGCAGGCAGATTCTTTGCTGAGCCACCAGGGAAGCCCTAACATAAATGCACCATAGCTTTAATGTATTTGTCAATTTCCCTTGATTATGTGGGTGACTATAAGGGTAGTGATTGTACTGAATGTTCTCAGTACTGAGTATAGGGCTTGGCACAGTCTTAAGCTGTAACAGAGCAACTTGTAAGCAGGTGAATCTAGAACAATACATAAAGTAAGAATCAGGAAATCCACACGCCAACTAAAAATGGTCACTGGCCCTCTGCCTCTACAAGGATTAAGTCACTAGCCACTGCCGTTGCTGACCTTCAATTGACTCCTTGAAATTTCAGTGTGGAGATCAGGAGTGAGGCACTCTGTGCTCTGGGGAACACTAGCAAAAATAGGTTTTCAGAGTGTTAGATATTTTTGGGAGAACGTTTCATGCCCATGATTTCTTGCATCTTCTCAAATCTAGAAAATAGGTAAAATCATAAATGGAGCTATCTTCTTCTCATGACTAGGAGCAACCTTGTGATAAAATGTGTGTTTGACAGCATGTATCAACCTCACTAAGATGACATATATACTGACCTCCCCTGGAACCTCTTCAGAGGTACAAAGCTATCTGAAAGGCTGTGTCCCGGGTCATAGTTCTCATTTTGCCCCCAAATAAAACTTAACTCTCAATTGTAATGTTGTACCTTGTTTTTTTGTTTTTCATTTGACATGCATGTCTTGCTGGAATCTAAATTCCAATGGGATTGGTTCTTGCAGGAGATGAGTATGGGGGAATGTGGGCTTCCCATTTGGCCTTGTTTCATGATATTTGACTCTCCACAGTCAGATTTTTTCTGTCATTTTGACCCCTAAGAATTTCTTCTTCACACTTGAAACCTCAAAGCCCAACTCTATTGCTTCAATGGAGAAGTCACACAAATTTATCTGGGAATTGTATACAATAATAGTGTTTTCTAATAGGAAGATCACTGACCTTGAATCATTGACCTTGATCATGAGCCTTGAATTCAGGTCCCTAAGTTATGTTCTCTGTGAATTTGAAAAGTTTTCTAAGCAGTAAAGCATATTCAATAATGATGTGTATCAGTTTAGTTCAGTTCAGTCGCTCAGTTGTGTCTGACTCTTTGCAACCCAATGGACTGCAGCACACCAGGCCTCCCTGTCCATCACCAAATCCCAGAGTTTACTAAAACTCATCTCCATTGAGTTGGTGATGCCATTCAACCATCTCATCCTCTGTCATCCCCTTCTCCTCCTACCCTCAATTTTTCCCAGCATCAGAGTCTTTTCAAATGAGTCAGCAATTCACATCAGGTGGCCAAAGTATTGGAGTTTCAGTTTCAACATCAGTCCTTCCAGTGAACACTCAGGACTTAACTACTTTAGGATGGACTAGTTGGATCTCCTTGCAGTCTTCTCCTTGAGAAGACTCTCAAGAGTCTTCTCCAACACCACGGTTCAAAAGCATCAATTCTTTGGGGCTCAATTTCTTTATAGTCCAAATCCCATATGCATACAAGACTACTGGAAAAACCGTAGCCTTGACGAGACAGATTTTTTTGGCAAAGTAATGTCTCTGCTTTTTAATATGCTGGCTAGGTTGGTCATAACTTTCCTTCCAAGGAGTAAGCATCATTTCATTTCATGGCTGCAGTCAACATCTGAAGTGATTTTGGAGCCCCAAAAAATAGTCACTGTTTCCACTGTTTCCCCATATATTTGACATGAAGTGATGGGACAAGATGCCATGATCTTAGTTTTCTGAATGTTGAGCTTTAAGCCAACTTTTTCACTCTCCTCTTTCACTTTCAGCAAGAGGCTCTTTAGTTCTTCTTCACTTGCTGTCACAAGGGTGGTGTCATCTGCATATCTGAGGTTACTGATATTTCTCCTGGCAATCTGGATTCCAGCTTGTGCTTCCTCCAGCCCAGAATTTCTCACGATGTACTCTGCATATAAGTTAAATAAGCAGGGTGACAATATACAGCCTTGATGTTCTCCTTTTCCTATTTGGAATCAGTCTGTTCTTCCATATCCACTTCTAACTATTGCTTCCTGACCTGCATATAAGTTTCTCAAGAGGCAGAAGGTGGTTTGGTATGCCCCTCTCTTTCAGAATTTTCCACAGTTTATTATGATCCACACAGTCAAAGGCTTTGGCATAGTCAATAAAGCAGAAAAGGATGATTTTCTAGAACTCTCTTGCTTTTTCGATGATCCAGTGGATGTTAGCAATTTGATCTCTGGTTCCTCTGCCTTTCCTCAAACCAGCTTGACCATCTGGAAGTTCATGGTTCAAGTATTGTTGAAGCCTGGCTTGGAGAATTTTGAGCATCACTTTACTAGCGTGTGAGATGAGTGCAATTGTGTGGTAGTTTGAGCATTCTTTGGCATTGCCTTTTTTTGGGACTGGATTGAAAGTTGACCTTTTCCAGTCCTGTGGCCACTGGTGAGTTTTCCAAATTTGCTGGCATATTGAGTGCAGCATTTTCACAGCATCATCTTTTAGGATTTGAAATAGCTCAGCTGGAATTTCATTACCTCCACTAGCTTTGTTCATAGTGATGCTTCCTAAGGCCCACTTGACTTCACATTCCAGGATGTCTGGCTCTAGGTGAGTGATCACACCACCGTGATTATCTGGGTCATGAAGATCTTTTTTGTACAGTTCTTCTGTAAAATTCTTGCCACCTCTTCTTCATATCTTCTACTTCTATTAGGCCCATACAATTTCTGCCCTTTATTGAGTCCATCTTTGCATGAAATGTTCTCTTGGTATCTCTAATTTTCTTGAAGAGATCTCTAGTCTTTCCCATTCTATTGCTTTACTCTATTGCTTTGCATTGATCACTGAAGAAGGCTTTCTTATCTCTCCTTGCTATTCTTTGGAACTCCGCATTCAGATGCTTATATCTTTCCTTTTCTCCTTTGCTTTTCCCTTCTCTTCTTTCCACAGCTATTTGTAAGGCTTCCTCAGAGAGCCATTTTCCTTTTTTGCATCTCTTTTCTGTCTCCTGTACAATGTCACAAACCTCTGTCCATAGTTCATTAGGCACTCTGTCTATCAGATCCAGTCCCTTAAGTCTATTTCTCACTTCCCCTGTATAATCGCAAGAGATTTGATTTATGTCATACCTGAATGGTCTAGTTTTCCCTACTTTTTCAATTTAAGTCTGAATTTGGCAATAAGGAGTTCATGATCTGAGCCATAGTCACCTCCCACTCTTGTTTTTGCTGACTGTATAGATCATCTCTGTCTTTGGCTGCAAAGAATATAATCAATCTGATTTTGGTGTTGGCCATCTGGTGATGTCCATGTGTAGAGTCTTCTCTTGTGTTGTTGGAAGATGGTGTTTGCCCTGACCAGTGTGTTCTTTTGGCAAAATTCTATTAGCCTTTGCCCTGCTTCATTCTGTACTCCAAAGCCAAATTTGCCTGTTACTACAGGTGTTTCTTTACTTCCTACTTTTGCATTCCAGTCCCCTATAATGAAAAGGACATCTTTTGGGGGTCTTAGTTCTAGAAGGTCTTGTAGGTCTTCATAGAACCATTCAACTTCAGCTTCTTCAGCATTACTAGTTGGGGCACAGACTTGGATTACTGTGATATTGAATGGTTTGCTGGAAACAAACAGAGATCATTCTGTCATTTTTTAGATAGCATCCAAGTACTGCATTTCAGACTCTTTTGTTTACTATGATGGCTACTCCATTTCTTCTAAGGGATTCTGCCCACAATAGTAGATATAATGGTCATCTGAGTTAAACTCACCCATTCCAGTCCATTTTAGTTCGCTGATTCCTAAAATGTCAATGTTCACTCTTGCCATCTCCTGTTTGATCACTTCCAATTTGCCTTGATTCATGGACCTAACATTCCAGGTTCCTATGCAGTACTGCTCTTTACAGCATTGAACCTTGCTTCTATCACCAGTCACATCCACAACTGGGTGTTGTTTTTGCTGTGGCTCTGTCTCTCCATTCTTTCTGGAGTTATTTCTCCACTGATTTCCAGTAGCATATTGGGCACCTATCGACCTGGGGAGTTGCTCTTTCAGTGTCCCATCTTTTTGCCTTTCATACTGCTCACGGGGTTCAAGACCACAGCCTTGTCTTACTGACTACAGCCTTGTCTAACTCAATGAAACTAAGCCATGCCATGTAGGGCCACCCAAGACAGATGGTCATGGTGGAGAGTTCTGACAACGTGGTCCACTGGAGAAGGGAATAGCAAATCACTTCAGTATTCTTACCTTGAGAACCCCATGAACAGTATGCTGTGCACATCATAGTGTTACTACAAATATTAATCAGCATGATGTGTGCTAACAGTTTAGCCCAGTACCAGGTACAATATGAGTTTGGTCCCTGAGTCGGGAGGAACCCTTGGAGGAGAAAATGGTATCCTACTCCAGTATTCTTGCCTGGGGAATCCTATGGACAGAGGAGCCCGGTGGGCTACAGTCCACGGGGTCACAAGAAATCAGACACGACTGAGCGACTGAGTATAGCACACACAAGGCACAATTTAGGTGCCTCCAAATGTGTATGGTGTCCTCCAAACGTGTCTGTTTTACTTTGATTTTTCTAAGCTCTTCTGGATAATTTTACTTTTTGTGAAGCTTCTTTTCTCCATGTTCCCTTTTAGTAAAAACTGTCTATATTTCTGTAACATTTTTGCATCATAAGAAACTTGAATTGGTATTTTTAAGTATAAGAGTAATATATTTTGGAAATGAAATGTCATCAGTGAAGAAAACAATATTTCCCCTGTAGGAAGTAATTTCCAGGGGGAGCATTTTAACTCAGATGTGTTTTGGGAAGAATCAGTTTGGTCCTTGAAATCTTCCTGACTGCGTTATATTATATCTGGAAGACCATTCTCAACTCTTCTATCTTTGATGCCCATTATAAATATATGGGGATTTTTTTTCCTGATATGGGCCATTTTTAAAGATTTTATTGAATTTGTTATAACATCGCTTCTGTTTTATGTTTTAGCCTTTTGACCGCGAGGCATGTGCAATCTTAACTCTCTGACGAGGGGATCAAACCCACACCCCCTGCATTGGAAGGTGAAGTCTTAACTGCTGTACCAACAGGGAATCCTTGGGAATTTTAAAATAGTTTGATTCTTAAACTCCATCTCAGATCAATTAACTGAGAACTTCTGGGTAATCTTGATGTGGGCTATAGCAGTGAAAATTTAAAACAAAGCCATAAACAAAACTCCTCTTGATTCTAATAGGAAGCAAGGGTGAAGAACCTCTAATATCAACTATTGTATCTCAAAATTTATCAATAAAATTTATCAATAGTATATTGGCAGTATGAACTATTCGGGTAATTACCTGGGGCAGTTCATAAAGTTCTAGACATCAACAAAACACACTGAATCAGAATTTCCGAGGGGCTCAGGGGAAATATTTTAGAAAAAAAGTCTTGGCTGATGCATGCATACCACAAAATTTGGTAAAAGCATCAAAATCATTAACTTGAGATGTCTTTTTTTGTGATCAGCAGTAATCTTTTGATGTTTACTACATGGTTTTTGTTTGTTTTTCAGCAAAACTCCCATATATCCTGGCTCCTCCCTTTTCTCTTTGAAACAGTTCCTCAGAGCTAACCAAGAGGCTGATTCCTGGGCTATAGTCCTCAGTAACATCACTGAATACAACATAATTCTCAGCTTAAAGGTTATGCATTTTATTCAGTCAACAACTGTTAGGAAGCCATTTCCTTAATCTCCCTACTTCGTGCCTCTTGGGAGATTCTGCAAATGTTAAAGTTCCCTGATGCAGACACTTGTGATTTCTTCAGGAATCTGTTTTTTTTTTTTTTTCAATCTGTAAAGTGCTGATCTTCTAAGACTTTCAGGAAGTATGCAACCAAATAAATGTTCAACGATCCTGACACATTGAGAACCCTCAATAAATGTTAAGAACAACTTCTTGTATAATAACTGCAATTGTTCTTGAAATTCTTTAATGAAAAACCAACAGTAAGATTCACCAAAGAAAGGCAATGCCAAAGAATGCTCAAACTACCACACAATTGCAGTAATCTCACACACTAGTAAAGTAATGCTCAAAATTCTCCAAGCCAGGCTTCAGCAATATATGAACCATGAACTTCCAGATGTTCAAGCTGGTTTTAGAAAAGGCAGAGGAACCAGAGGTCAAATTGCCAACATCTGCTGGATCATTGAAAAAGCAAGATAGTTCCAGAAAAACATCTATTTCTGCTTTACTGACTATGCAAAAGCCTTTGACTGTGTGGATCCCAATAAACTGTGGAAAATCCTGAAAGAGGTGGGAATACCAGACCACCTGACCTGCCTTTTGAGAAACCTATATGCAGGTCAGGAAGCAACAGTTAGAACTGAACATGGAACAATAGACTGATTCCAAATAGGAAAAGGAGTACATCAAGGCTGTATATTGTCACGCTGCTCATTTAACTTGTATACAGAGTACATCATGAGAAACGCTGGGCTGGAAGAAGCACAAGCTGGAATTAAGATTGCCAGAAGAAATATCAATAACCTCAGATATGCAAATGACACCACCCTTATGGCAGAAAGTGAAGAAGAACTAAAGAGCTTCTTGATGAAAGTGAAAGATGAGAGTGAAAAAGTTGGCTTAAAGCTCAACATTCAGAAAACGAAGATCATGGCATCTGGTCTCATCACTTCATGGGAAATAGATGGGGAAACAGTGGAAACAGTGTCTGACTTTATTTTTTGGGGCTCCAAAATCACTGTAGATGGTGACTGCAGCCATCCAAGACCCTTACCCCTTGGAAGGAAAGTTATGACCAACGTAGATAGCATATTTAAAAGCAGAGACATTACTTTGCCAATAAAGGTCTGTCTAGTCAAGGCTATGTTTTTTCCAGCGGTCATGTATGGATGTGAGAGTCGGGCTGTGAATAAAGCTGAGTGCCGAAGAATTGATGCTTTTGAACTGTGATGTTGGAGAAGACTCTTGAGAGTCCCTTGGACTGCAAGGAAATCTAACCAGTCCATTCTAAAGGAGATCAGTCTTGGGTGTTCATTGGAAGGACTGATGCTGATGCTGAAGCTGAAACTCCAGTACCTTGGCCACCTCATGTGAAGAGTTGACTCATTGGAAAAGACTCTGATGCTGGGAGGGATTGGGGGCAGGAGGAGAAGGGGATGACAGAGGATGAGATGGCTGATGGCATCACCGACTCAATGGACATGAGTTTGAGTGAACTCCTTGCTGATGGAAAGGGAGGCCTGGCGTGCTGCAGTTTATGGGGTCTCAAAGAGTCAGACACGACTGAGCGACTGAACTGAACTGAACTGAACTGAAGATTCACCAAAAGAACAAGTTCCATACTGAGAAAATAATTTAGTCATTTTACCAAACAGCTTACTCTTATGTGTCAATATATGCATATATATGGTGTATCACCATATGTTTAAAGATATATGCATTTGTAATTTTATATACATATGACTATCTATAATTTATTCTTGGGTACTTTTCACATATTCTTATCAAATACAAGAAGAGTAGAGTTAAAAACATGTGACATAAACTAGAAATGTCTCATCAGTGAGACATTTGTAAAGCCAGGTAGAGAGAGATTATCATGTAGTTATATAAATATGCAATGGTGAATGAGATCATAAATGTAGGAGAGCTGGCTTATACATGACCATCTTCTTTAGAATCCCAGCTAAAGTATTTATTTGTTAACTGTGAGACCTTGAAAAATTTGCTTAATTTCTCTGAGGCTGTTTTCTACCCTATAGGCAGGGGTAATGAATTATTTGCCTAAACATAGGATTTAAATGACATAATGCATGTAAAGCACTTGGCTAAATTTTACTGAAAACTTCAGAGGTGCCAGGCATTCTGCTATTATTAGGAAAAGCACTTAGCCAACTCTATGGCCAGAGAAAGCATTTAATAATAGGGTGTTAAGGACTGAACTGTGTCCACGGAAAATTCGTATGTTGAAGTTCTAACTCTCAGTATTTCAGAATGCGGCTGTATTTGGATACAGAGCCTTTAAAGAGGTGATTAAGTCAAAATGAAGCCCTTCGAGAATGGACCCTAAGCCAGCTTGTGAACACAGAAAGGGACACCAGGAATATGTGAGCACGGAGGAAAGACCATGCGAGGACACAGCGAGAAGGTGGCCACCTGCAAGTCAAGAAGAGAGTGCTCAGAAGAAATCAGACCTTGGGACTCCTTGGGTGGCCCAGGGGCTGAGACTCTGCAGCCTGAGTGCAGGGCAGGCTGCATCAGGGAACTAGATCCCACATGCCACAACTAAAGATCCTGCATGCCGCAGTGACAACTGAAGAACCTGCGTGCTACAACTAAGGGCTGGTGCAGCCAGAAGGGAAGGAAGGAAGGAAGATGTAATTTGAATTTCTAGCCTCCACAATTGTTAGCAGATAAATTCCTGTTGTTTAAGCCACTCAATCTGTGTTATTTTATTACGGCAGCCCTAAAACACTAATACACAATATAACTAGTTCCTATGACCTGGAGTCCGGCATTAAGCTGGTAGCAAAGAACCAGGTTAATTCTTTTCTTAGGGAATTTCCTGCAATGATGGTTTATGGGGATGCTCGTCATTCAGTGCTTTCAGGTTAAGGCTTCACCTGATGTTCTGAGTCAACAAGGAAATTTCTGCCAGCATCCTGTTACACTGGCTATGAGCATGATGATGAGGAAGTGACAGAGTACCCAGTCTCCAGGCTTGGATGTCTCTTTCTTCCGTCACAGGGCTTTGCAACATGTGGATTTCAAACACCCAAGACAGCCAGGGAATTACAGGAAAGATTTGTAAAATATTTATTTTCTTCATGCCAATACAGAGGATAGTAACATCTTTTGACTTATTAATTAACATGCAATGGAAGACTGAGTTAAAATAAATATTTCCCCCTAAACACTACTATTTTTAAGGTGTTCACAGAGGCAATTAAGATGTGTGTGCAATGAGCAATACACATATTTACTTGTGTATGCTGACAAAAATAGTGTAAATTTAGCATTATTTTCAAACACTGCTAAAACTGTTCTATTATTATCCCAGACCGAGTAATGTTTGTATATTTTCAAAAGGTGTCTCACACTTCTTGAAAACATGGGTCTGATTTACACAGCATAAAGAATGCTGTTTGAGAATTATTTACAGATGTTGATCGCAATGATTTCAAAGCCATAATTCCTCTTATGGACAGCAGCCATTTATTTAAAGTGTAGTCTATGAGGAAGATTCAACTAATCATGCCTCCAATTAGATAGTTCTGCAAAAGAAATTGCTCAGGCTTCTCAGGCCTGTGTTCTGTGTCACGAGAGGAGCACATCTAATGACTTGTTGGACTTCTCCTTCCACAAAGATACCACACTCCTCTGTCTTCACAATCACACACAGCTTTCTAAGACGGGGTGATACTGGGGAAATGTGGACATCAGTCTCATGTTTCATATTCTGTTCTTGGAGGTAGTTGGATCTTGCATCAACTGCAGTGTTCAAGTTCTGATCCCTCGTTGTCAAAAGAGGACAGTGACAATGTGGCAATGTGTGTCCTTAGGTAACCTTGTATACCTTCACCACCCCCCACCACTGCCCTGTCTATTTCTCTTTCAGCCACTGCTCTCTCATTCTCACCACTGAATGCTGCAATAACATCAATGCTATACGAACAATGTTTAGAAAACAAGAGTTAAACAGGGTGGCATGATATGATGGAAAGAATATACAACTTGAATCAGGAGGGCTGTAGGAAGGCAGTGCCACTTGTTTGTTGGGTGAATCAAACAAGATCTTTCACTTCTTGGAACCTGCTTTCTCTCCTGTAAAATGGACATGATGGTATGTCCCAGGGAGCTTGTAAAGATCAAACGAGTTCAGAGATAAAAAAAGGTATTCTGGTTCTCGGCTGGCCTGAGCTTTTTGTACCAGGGACTCTGAAATTTCAAAGCTTGAGGTAGATGAAAAGGAATCACATCAGAGGAGGCTAAGTGATGTTGCAATTTTGAGGGCTGCCTTCCTGGCCATGGGTGGTGAGACAGCAGTGAGGTGGCTGGAGTTATTGATGTATGTATGAAGGCCTGGTGGTCAATTAAGGTCGTTAGCACATATTCAGCGCTTATCTTATGCTGCAGCCAATTTAATTCCCACAACCCTAAAACACTACTATGTTTTCTTTTGTACAGAGGAAGTTACTGTGCACGAAGATGTAAATAATTTGCTAAGAGTCACATAGAAAATAAAATAAACAGTGAACCTTAGATTATAACTCATATCAACCTGAATTTAGAGCTTACTCTCTTAACTATGTGCTGGTCTCCAGTTCAGAGAATTGAGGCAGGAGGAGGGTCAGCATTAGGATGGGTGAAAAAAGAATCAGTGAGAGACCGGCAACCACTTTATTTTCCCTTTCATCTATTTAGTTCATTTTAAAACAATATTGAACTTGCAGAAAAGTTGTGCATACACTTTGTGGATATTTTTTCTTTTTCCTAAAATTACATACTTGTTGTTGAAATGTCCATCACCTGCAAACATCTTCATGTGCATTTCCTACAATAAGCACATTCTTTTCCATGAACACAGCACAATAATCTACATCAGAAAATTAACACTGATCCAACAGTATCATTGAATGTGACTGAATCTACTAGTCCGGCTAGTAGATTCAAAGGTAGTCTTACAGGAGAGGGAACCAGCCTAGAATTCAGTTCTCATTAAGAAAGCTGAGTGCTGAAGAACTGAGGATTTTGTACTGTGGTGTTGAAGAAGACTCTTGATGGTCCCTTGCATGGCAACGAGATCAAAGCAGTCAATCCTAAAGGAAATCAGTTCTGAATATTCATTGGAAGGAGCGATGCTGAAGCTGAAACTCCAATACTCTGGCCACCTGATGTGAAGAACTGACTCATTGGAAAAGACCCTGATGCTGGGAAAGATCGAAGGCAGGGAGAGAAGGGGATGACAGAGGATGACATGGATGGATGGCATCACTGACTCAATGGACATGCACTTGAGCAAGCTCTGGGAGTTGGTGAAGGACAGGGAAGCTTGGCGTGCTGCAGTCCATGGGTCATAAAGAGTCAGACACAGCTGAGCAACTGAACTGACTGACAGTCCTCTTATTCTCTTTATCCTAAATCCATTCTTGTGCTTTATCTTGCTCTTTGACAATCTTATTACTTTCAAAGATTTCAAGCCAGTTATTCTGGATAATGTCCTTCAATTTGAGTTTATCTGATAACTTCTTATGATTAGGTTCAGGCGATGCATCTATGGCAAGTGTGCATCAAAACTGAGGTTGCCTTCTCCTCATTACATTTCAGCACATGATGCCTAAGTTCTCTGTCCCATTGCTGGTTGATGTTCACTTAGATCACTGGGTATAGACAGTGGCTAGCAGCCTTTTCCATTAAAAAATGCTCAGTCTTCCCAATACAATTAATACATATCATATGGAGAACTACTTTGAAACTATGTATATAACCCAATTTTCACATAACTTTCAATATGTCCATTCATTTGTATACAAGTCTAGATGTTATTCATATTTTATTCAGTGGGCTTTAATTGCTACTGTTATCACCTATTTTGATTCTCCAGTTTCCCCTTCAACAAGTCTCCTGTGTTCTTTTGAAATTACCATCACCATGAATACTTCTTATTTTTTGGTATGACCAGATATCCCTGGCTCATTTTTTATTATTTATTTTATTCTTATTTATTTTGGCTGCATCCGATCTTAGTTGCAGCATGGGGGAATCTTTGTCATAGTGCGTGGGCTTAGCTGCCTTGCACAATGTGGGATCTTGGTTTCCAACCAGGGATCAAACCCATGTCCTCTGCTTTGGAACAGAGATTCTTTACCACTGGACCACCAAGGAAGTCCCCTCCTGGCTCATTTTGTGTGCCCATTTCCACCTGCCTAGACTCTGACAAGCTGCTCTGGACCACAGAGCAACCTTTGGCCTTCCACAGACACCTACCTTCCCCAGGATGATCTGAATTGTCAGGGAAGAGAAGAGAAGTAAAGAAGAACAGGAAGAAAAGGAGCATGCAGATTTGATAGAACTTGGAACTGGAAAAGAGAAGTCTGGAGAACTGTTACAGCATGGAGTCAAAACAAGTATGGCATATAAAAGTCACTCTCTAACACATCAAATGCTTGTAAAGAGCAGATCGGCGTAAGCATCAGGTCCTAAGACTAGAGAGGCAGTGTGGTCCCAGTTTGTGAAGGACTATGAGCTTCTATTAAGCACAGAATCTGTGTCTGCTTCACTGGATACACAATGCATATTTAATGGATGACTTTTATTGGATATTATGCATCTAAAATCACCATTGGGGAGGAGCCTGGAGAGACAGAGAACCTGTGAATCCTAGAAACAGAACCTTTATTCATGAAAGAATTTCCTCAACTTGGATGCTGGTAAACTCTTACTAATTCTTCAAGTTTCTACCCACCTCTTGTGAACCTTTCCTAATTCCCAGGCATCTTTTATGTTAATCTGTCTTCTGGCACTGCTGTGCATATGCGTACCTTAACACTGAATCACTAACGTTAGGACTAATTGCTTTTGACAGGAAAAAGCAAACAACCATGACTTGAACAAAAGGAGAATGTTCTTCTCTCTCAGAATCTCACATAAAGGAGATTAGAGAGCTTGATGACCATCAGGATCTGCATCCTTATAATTTGCAGTTCTACAACTCTTAATGTATCACCTCACAAGCCAATGTGGCCTCTGGAGCACCAGCCATCATATCTGCCATCCAAGAATCAGGAACGAGGGAAAGACAAAGAAAAGTAGGCTATCCTTCTAACAGGAAAATTCTTGGAAATTGCCCACAAAACTATATTTATTGTTAATTTAAATAAAAGTTGTTACAAGGTCATACCTTATTACACAGAAGAGTAGCTAATGTAATTAATGTATTGGTTTCCACTAGTTTAAGTTCATATCAAAGATTGTTTCACTAAGAAAGAGAAGAGGAATAAATTTGAGAGAACAAATAACAGTCCAGGCTGAAAACATTGGCATATATGTT
>NW_011494510.1:939562-953761 GCF_000754665.1 Bison bison bison
TATGTTAGCAGCATATTTTATATGCCTATTGCTGTACCCAAGTTGGCATCATGTATTCATTTGTAAGGGCTTCCCTGAAAGCTCAGTTGGTAAAGAATCTGCCTGCAATGTAGGAGACCCCAGTTCAATTCCTGGGTAGGGAAGATCAGCTGGAGAAGGGATAGACTACCCACTCCAGTATTCTTGGGCTTCCCTCGTGGCTCAGTTGGTAAAGAATCCACCTGCAATGCAGGAGACCTGTGTTTGATCCCTGGGTTGGGAAGAGCCCCTGGAGAAGGGAAAGGCTACCCACTCCAGTATTCTGGCCTAGAGAATTGCATGGGCTGTATGGTCCATGGTGTTGCAAAGAGTTGGACACGACTGAGTGACTTTCACTTGCATTCGTTTGTATATTTATTCATGGGAAAAAATGTGTGTTCAGCATTAAGTATAACTTACAGTTTTTCTGCAGTTTGGTAGAGGAGGACAAATTTCAATGTATTAAACTAGATGTTATGTTATGAACTCCTTCCAGTTATGGATTCTCACAGGATTCCCCTGCATTTCCAGCACCTTCTGCAGTCTCTAGCCCAAGATACACATGCAAAAATGATTGCTAATTAAATGAAGGAGAAGATTAAGAGCAACACAGAGTTTTCTAGAAAACAATATTTAAGAAGCTTCTATAATATATAACAGTCCAATATCTGAAGGCACATTCCTTAGGTTTAACTTCCATCTCTGTCACTTAATAAATGACCCTGGGGAAATTATTTAACTTAATTTAGAATGGGAATGATAATAACTATTACTCATAGTGTTTCAGGGGGATCAAACTAGATGATATATGACAGGTACATAGAACAGTGTATGACACATGGTAAATCCTCGATAAATTCCATCTTTTTCTAGGATTTTTCTGCCTTTTCCTTATACTGCTTTCTTATGCCAGTATCACAGACTAACTCCATTGAGCCCAGTCTTAACGCTTCAGGACAGAGTACCAATAGCCACCTGTAAAGCACAGGTAAAATGTTTACAGCAGGGACAGAAATACCACCCTGTTCCCTGTGATGCTATCCCTGATGCTACTTGTTTAGTTAAAAATGTTCCCCAAAAGATGTTGTTTTCTTATAGAGTAATATTTTCTGCTCACAGCAAAGCTCTTTCTTAGGTGCGATTTATAATGGTTTTATCCCATTTAAAAAAAAAAAATTAGTGGAGAAGGGGAAAAAAACCTGGAAAAGATTATAGGAACTGTGGTGCTGGAGAAGACTTCTGAGAGTTCCTTGGACAGCATGGAAATCAAACCAGTCAATCCTAAAGGAAATCAATCCTGAATATTCACTGGAGGCACTGATGCTGAAGCTGAAGCTCCAATATTTTGGCCACCTGATGTGAAGAGCTGACTCAGTGGAAAAGACCTTAATGCTAGGAAAGATTGAAGGCAAAAGGAGAAGGGGGCGACAGAGGATGAGATAGCTGGATGGCATCATTGACACAACAGACATGAATTTGAGCAATCTCTGGGAGATAGTGAAGGACAGGGAAGCCTGGTGTGCTACAGTCCACAGGGTCACAAAGAGTCGGACATGACTGAGTGACTGAACATCAAATATAATGAGCAGGACACTATCAGGGTCTTTAAAACTCTCACTTACATTTGAAATCTAGAGACCTGAAGTTCTTTCATGAAATAACATTCTCTCTTCTGCTCTCTTTTTTCCCTTCTAAAAGAATTTCTCACCTCTATTTTTTTTTTTTTTAAAGAGAAAAGTGATTAGCTCCTACATAGCAGAGCTTCACAGAAAATCCATCAGCTCAGTGCTTTTTCCGCCAAAGAACATGCAATAAAGTAGGAAGGGTTGATGATTTAGTTGCTACATTGTCTCTGACTCTTGTGACTCCATGGACTGTAGACCATGGAGCTCCTCTGTCCATGGATTCAGGCAAGAATACTGGAGCGGGTTGCCATTTCCTTCTCCAGGGTGTCTTCCTGACCCAGGAATCGAATCCAGATCTCCTGCATTGCAGGCAGATTATTTACAAACTGAGCTATGAGGGAAGCCCAAAAGACACTTAGTCATGTCTGACTCTTTGAGACCCCATGGACTACACAGTCCATGGAATTCACCAGGCCAGAATATGGTAAGGAAGAAAAGAACTGGGTACCTGCTGTGTGTCTAGACTGGTGAAAATTAGTGAGTCAAATAGCAACTTCCGTGGTTGAGAAGCCAGGGTTCAGGGCTTGGTCACTTACTCAAGAGCGGTTTTGAGAAAGTTACTTAATGTGCTGGTGCCTCAATTTCCTTATCTACAAAACAGGCTGAATACCTATGACATAAAGGTGTGATAGGCATGCAAAATGATTGTTCCATGCCTGACACCTACCATGTATTTAACAGGGAGGGTGGTGGCTGAGAGAGTTTCAGAAAATTCCAGACCATAACAACAACAAAAACAAATACATGCTTAGGATCTATCTCAAATATTTTCATTTAATTTTGTCATTACTTTTAAATCTCCCCAAGGGATTTAATAATGGAGCCATGGACTTTCCTAGCAGTCCAGTAGTTAAGATTCTGTGCTTCCTAAGAAGAAGGCATGGGTTCGATCTCTGGTCCGGGAACTAAGGTCCCAAATGCTGCAAAATGGCTGAATAAATAAATAAATGCAGCCATATTCAAGAAGCATTGCACTTAGCTTAGCTCTTAAAACTTAGCAGCAGAATGACTGGAAATACTTCCTGGCCCCCCATATTATTATGTCCAAGGTGAGATGGCTCCAATGGTCCCCAGAGAGTCCCAGGTGGCCACAGAGCCTATGATAATTGCAATTGAAGATGAACCTACAACTGTCACAGTAGGGTCATGTGGCCAACCTGTCCTATAGGGAAAGGTTTCTCATCCCAGCAGCCAAAAAAGTTATTCTGTAGGAAGAATTCTATATATTTTGGGCTAACTTATCTCTGAGCTCTGGAAGACCATTTTGTGTTGGCTAGTGAGGTAACACTTCTCTGTCCTTGAGACACTGTTGGAGTTCCATGACTTACAACAATGAGTGTGTTTGTATTATAGACAATACTCACAGAGGTGTGCCTGTGATGGCCATTATGACACAACGGCATCCAATCGAGAAAGCTCAGGCAAAGGGCTTTCCGTTAACACAAATCCTGTCCTACCTGGGGGACTAAAGTTCACCACAACTACAGAAGCCCGAGCACCTTAGAGCCAGGGCTCCACAGCAAGAGAAGCCACCGCAACGAGAAGCCCATGCACCACAACTGGAGAAAGTCTGTGCACAGCAGGGAGGAGCCAGAGCAGCCAGAAAGAAAGAAAGAAGTAATATTATTAAAAACTTTTTCTTTCCCGAGGTAATGTCTCCAAATGTCACCTTTGACTGTGTGGATCACAATAAACTGTGGAAAATTCTGAAAGAGATGGGAATACCAGACCACCTGACCTGCCTCTTGAGAAATCCGTATGCAGGTCAAGAAGCAGCAGTTAGAACTGGACATGAAACAACAGACTGGTTCCAAATAGGAAAAGGAGTACGTCAAGGCTGTATATTGTCACCCTGCTTATTTAACTTCTATGCAGAGTACATCATGACAAACACTGGACTGGAAGAAACGCAAGCTGGAATCAAGATTGCCGGGAGAAATATCAATAACCTCAGATATGCAGATGACACTACCCTTATGGCAGAAAGTGAAGAGGAACTAAAAAGCCTCTTGATGAAAGTGAAAGTGGAGAGTGAAAAAGTTGGCTTAAACCTCAACAAAATGAAGATCATGGCATCCGGTCCCATCACTTCATGGGAAATAGATGGGGAAAGAGTGGAAACAGTGTCAGACTTTATTTTGGGGGGCTCCAAAATCACTGCAGATGGTGACTGCAGCCATGAAATTAAAAGATGCTTACTCCTTGGAAGGAAAGTTATGACTGACCTTATTCAACAGCATATTGAAAAGCAGAGACATTACTTTTCCAACAAAGGTCCGTCTAGTCAAGGCTATGGTTTTTCCAGTGGTCATGTATGAATGTGAGAGTTGCACTGTGAAGAAGGCTGAGTGCCAAAGAATTGATGCTTTTGAACTGTGGTGTTGGAGGCGACTCTTGAGAGTCCCTTGGACTGCAAGGAGATCCAACCTGTCCGTTCTGAGGGATAACAGCCCTGGGATTTCTTTGGAAGGAATGATGCCAAAGCTGAAAATCCAGTACTTGGGCCACTTCATGCGAAGATTTGACTCATTGTAAAAGACTCTGATGCTGGGAGGGATTGGGGGCAAGAGGAGAGGGGGACGACAGAGGATGAGATGGCTGGATGGCATCACTGACTTGATGGCTGTGAGTCTGAGTGAAGTCCGGGAGTTGGTGATGGACAGGGAGGCCTGGCGTGCTGCTATTCATGGGGTCGCAAAGAGTCGGACATGACTGAGTGACTGAACTGAACTGAATGTCTCCAAGCTTCAGAAAAACTAATCATGATATTCTGTTACTGGTAGTGACCAGCATAGCCTGTAAACATGGGTATTCTAAACAACAGATTTAATGAGGGGATACACACTGAAGATTAAGGCCAGATACCCTTGCAAAACTGAGTTCAAATTCTCTCTCTTACTCTCTATAGCACCATAAAATTCAACATGCCATTACACCTCACCAAACCCCTATTTCAGATCTGTAAAATGGCAATAACGATAATGAATAATTGCACTGTTGCAAGGAATCAGAGTGACTTCATAAGACAAAGACTTTTAGCTTGTGTTATTCTGTGAACAATATCTGATACCATTTATTAAGGATTTATTATTATATGTTATGGATACAATATGAATAACCAAGTAATGTTTGTTTCCATACACAAGTGAAATATAATACAGACAGTATTTGCTTATACATTAAGCCAATATATAAGGGGGTGGTTTGGGAAAGGCATGGGTTTGTCCCTGGGTATGGCACCCAACTCCAGTACTCTTGCCTGGCAAATCCCATGGACGGAGGAGCCTGGTAGGTTCCAGTCCAGGGGGTCGCTAAGAGTTGGGCACGACTGAGCGACTTCACTTTCACTTTTCACTTTCATGCATTGGAGAAGGAAATGGCAACCCACTCCAGTGTTCTTGCCTGGAGAATCCCAGGGACAGAGGAGCCTAGTGGACTGCTGTCTATGGGGTCGCACAGAGTTGGACACGACTGAAGCGACTTAGCAGCAGCAGCAGCAGCAGCATTGAGTTTTTATGGGACAAAACAGCTTTTGTCTTAAGCACAGGGGTGGGGAATGTCATGCATCAATTTAGTCAATAAGAGACACAAAGTAAGCAAGGCAGAGGAGAGTGGTACCTAGATAGAACTGTCACAAACAGCTCCCATTCCAAGAGACTCATTTTTCTAATGTCATAATTGCTATTTATTTCATAGGCTTGCACATGACATATCACCACTGAAACCACTTCTAATTCTGCTTTTATTATTAACCTCACTTTTCAATTCTTTATCAACCTTGGACAAGACTATTTTCCTCTTCATAGCATCAATAGAAAAGCTAGTTTAAGTTTGCTTTAAAAGAAATTAATCTCAAAGCTATTCACACATTTTAAAAAGACCTTGCATGAGAATGTTGATAGCTGCTATTAGACCTGGAATCAGCCCTTCCCTAGGAGAGAAACCAAAGTGCAGATTTAGTGCCATTCGATCAGAGAAACTAATAGGAAGGCCATGAAATGCTGTTACAGAGTGGCTTGGAGGAGGAGAAATGCCCAGATCTGACATTTCTCAGCTGAGTAAACTTGGGCAAGTCCCTAGATCTCTCTGTATCTCAGTTTCTTCATCTGCAAAATTGCAAACATCCACCCATCTGTTGCTTTATGTCAGTTCCAGGTCTCATTTTCTGAAGCACGCACTTAAAAAAAGGGTGGAAGAAACGGGAGAACAAAGAAGGGAGTGGAGGAGGTAGAGAAAAAGACAAAGACAGAAAATGGCATATATAATCTGATGAGGATGCATATTATATAGAGAAAATGAACAGAATCTTTAAAATCAGGACTTGGTAGCAATAGCCAGGATTTTTCATCACCACAACCTGACTTACAGTCAGAACTTCAGGTTTTGGGCTCCCTAAGAGATGTCCCTTAAAGTTTTCCCAGAAACAGTCATCAAAGGAAGGATGAAGCATGAAGGATGATTGTGATTACTCAACACAGTAACCTTAGGAGTTAGACGCTTTCAATCTCTACTCTTACAAAGTGAACCTAAGTGGATGGAGTTGATGTGAAATACCTGGGATCAGAGGCTTGGTAAACCATATGACCCCACAATCCCACTACTGGGTATATAACCTGAGAAAATCATAATTCAAAAAGACACATGTACTTCATCATTCACTGCAGCACTATTTACAATAGCTGTAGCATTAATTACAATAGTAACTATTACTATTTACAATAACACTATTTACAAGGGAAGCAATCTAGATGTCCATCGACAGATGAATGGATAAAGTAGCTGCAGCACATACATACGATGGACTATTCAGTTCAGTTCAGTCGCTCAGTCGTGTCCGACTCTTTGCAACCCCATGAATTGTGATGGACTATTATTCAGCTATAAATGGGAGCAATTTTGAATCGGTTGAACTGAGGTGGATGAACCTAGAGCCTGTTATACAGAATGAAGTAAGTCAGAAAGAGAAAAATAAATATTGTATACTAACACATATATATCGGAGAAGGCAATGGCACCCCACTCCAGTACTCTTGCCTGGAAAAGCCCATGGACGGAGGAGCTTGGTAGGCTGCAGCTCCTGGGGTCGCTAAGAGTTGGACACAACTGAGCGACTTCACTTTCACTTTTCACTTTCATGCATTGGAGAAGGAAATGGCACCCCACTCCAGTGTTCTTGCCTGGAGAATCCCAGAGACGGAGGAGTTTGGTAGGCTGCAGTCCATGGGGTAGCTAAGAGTTGGACACAACTGAGCGACTTCACTTTCACTTTTCACTTTCATGCATTGGAGAAGGAAATGGCAACCCACTCCAGTGTTCTTGCCTGGAGAATCCCAGGGACGGAGGAGCCTGTTGGGCTGCCATCTATGGGGTCGCACAGAGTTGGACACGACTGAAGCAACTTAGCAGCAGCAGCAGCAACCCATATATATACAGAATCTAGAAAAATTGTACTGATGAAACTATTCGCAGGGAAGGAATAGACACAGGGGCTTCCCAGGTGGCACAATGGTAAAGAATCCACCTGCCAATGCAGGAGACACAAGGGACATGGGTTCAATCCCTGGACCAGGAAGATCCCCTGGAGGAAGAAATGGCAACCCACTCTAGTATTCTTGCCGGGAAAATTCCATGGACACAGAAGCCAGGTGGACTATAGTCTATGGGGTCCCAAAGAGTCAGACATGACTGAACACACACACACACACACACACACAGTAGAAATACAGACATAAAGAACAAACTTGTGAATACAGCAGGTGAAGGAGAGGGTGGGATGAATTGGAAGAGGAGCACTGAGTTATACGCAGTATCAAATGTAAAACAGATAGCTAGCGGGAGCTCAGCCTGGTACTCTGTGATGACCTAGAGGGGTGGGGGTTTGGGAGTCTCAAGAGGGAGGGGATAAACATATACATGGAGGTGATTCTTGTTGTTGTACAGCAGAAACAAACACAACATTGTAAAGCAATTATACTTCAATTAAAAAAAAAAAAAGGTAAATCCAGATTGGAAACCAGCCTGGCTTCAGCATTTGAGTAATGACTGTCAGAGGTTCTGTGCTGCCTCTGGTAAGTCTGGAATATTAACAAATAATTCAACAGACATGGCAATAGGTCACCTCAATATCTCATAATAACATTACCAGACAAGATTTTAGAACTTGTGTTGAAATGTTTTATGAAAGATGATTCTCTTTGAGCTCAGACGGACTTCCTTTCAGACAGAACCAGTTGCAGAAAGTTTATAGATCAAGTGACATGCTAGGCAATTAAGGCCTCAAAGAGCCTAGGAAGGATGCATAAACTTTCAAAAATAATTCACACTGTGGCAGAAATGCAAATTGATTGAAGTTACACTGTCACTCAGAAAGTTTGCTAGTCTTTTTTGGAATGACATGAAGCAGTGACAGACAATTGACAGGGACAGCCACTTCAAGGGAAGTTGACAGAAGGACTGGGATGCCTTAAAAAGAGGGGATAAAATCCAGTGGGAAATAATCATAATAAGAAACAGTGTTCTTCCCATTTTTTTCCTTTGTACATTTTTAGATATAGATGTTGATACATTCTCTTTTCTAATTTTTTAAATCAAAAGCCTGCCTTTATAATTCTCTTTTAAGTTTTCCAATAGTAATTACTATTGTTTTTTGCATTTAAACAAAAACACCTTAACTGAATAAAACAGAGTTTATCAAATTGAACATAGGATGCCATCTGCAGAAGAGTGCTGAGAATTTAGTGAAAATGTAAAAGTGTCTGTTTTTTACATCAACAGCAAGCTCAAAACAAAAGGCTTAAAGTTTTTTATTGAAAGCTCCAAAGCTGTAAAACTTCTGATTGGTTTCTCATCATAAACCTAAATGAGTGGAGATTAGCTTGTGACTGGGTAGTACTAGGAGCTTAGAGATGGAAAGAATTTTTGCTGTTACATTTTACAAGCATGGAACTGGTTGCACAGATGGGCAAAAAAGGTTTACCATCTTCACTTACTGAGTAAACATCAGACTCTGAGTAAAACTCTGATTCATGTCTGTTCTGTACCACATCACTGTCATTCATTAAAACGACATGCATTCCCATAGAGAAGCAAATTTCCTATGATCAGTGTCTGGGCTATATTCAGTTCAGTTCAGATCAGTAGTTCAGTCGTGTCTGATTCTTTGTGACCCCATGAACTGCAGCATGTCAGGCCTCCCTGTCCATCACCAACTCCCAGAGTCCACCCAAACCCATGTCCATCGATGTCCATCCATGTGCATCCATGTCCATGGATGCCATCCAACCATCTCATCCTCTGTTGTCCCCTTCTCCTCCTGCCCTCAATCTTTCCCAACATCAGGGTCTTTTCAAATGAGTCAGCTCTTCGCATCAGGTGGCCAAAGTTCGCATCAGGTGGCCAACCATCAGGTTGGAGTTTCAGCTTCATCAGTCCTTCCAATGAACACCCAAGACTGATCTCCTTTAGAATGTACTGGTTGGATCTCCTTGCAGTCCAAGGGACTCTCAAGAGTCTTCTTCAACACCACAGTTCAAAAGCATCAATTCTTTGGCACTTAGCTTTCTTCACAGTCCAACTCTCACATCCATACATGACCACTGGAAAAACCATAGCCTTGACTAGATGGACCTTTGTTGGCAAAGTAATGTCTCTGCTTTTCAATATGCTGTTAAGGTTGGTAATAACTTTCCTTCCAAGGAGTAAGTGTCTTTAAACTTCATGGCTGCAATCACTATCTGCAGTGATTTGGAGCCCCCCAAAATAGTCAGTCACTGTTTCCCCTGTTTCCCCATCCATTTGCCATGAAGCAATAGGACCAGTTGCCATGATCTTCATTTTCTGAATGTTGAGTTTTAAGCCAACTTTTTCACTCTCCTCTTTCACTTTCATCAAGAAGCTCTTTAGTTCTTCTTTACTTTCTGCCATAAAGGTAGTGTCATCTGGATATCTAAGGTTACTGATATTACTCCTGGCAATCTTGATCCCAGCTTGTGCTTCTTCCAGCCCAGCATTTCTCATGATGTACTCTGCATACAAGTTAAATAAGCAGGGTGACAATATACAGCCTTGACGTACTCATTTTCCTATTTGGAATCAGTCTGTTGTTTCATGTCCAGTTCTAACTGTTGCTTCCTGACCTGCATACAGGTTTCTCAAGAGGCAGGTCAGGTGGTCTGGTATTCCCATCTCTTTCAGAATTTTCCACAGTTTATTGTGATCCACACAGTCAAAGGCTTTGGCATAGTCAATAAAGCAGAAATAGATGTTTTTCTGGAACTCTCTTCCTTTTTCCATCATCCAGCAGATGTTGGCAATTTGACCTCTGGTTCCTCTGCCTTTTCTAAAACCAGCTTGAACATCTGGAAGTTGACAGTTCATGTATTGCTGAAGCCTGGCTTGGAGAATTTTAAGCATTACATTACTAGCGTGTAAAATGAGTGCAATTGTGTGGTAGTTTGAGCATTCTTTGGCATTGCCTTTTTTTGGGAGTGGAATGAAAACTAACCTTTTACAGTCCTGTGGCCACTGCTGAGTTTTCCAAATTTGCTGGCATATTGGGTGCAGCACTTTCACAGCATCATCTTTCAGGATTTGAAATAGTTCACCTGTAATTCCATCACCTCCACTAGCTTTGTTCATAGTGATGCTTTCTAAGGCCCACTTGACTTCGCATTCCAGGATATCTGGCTCTAGAAGAGTGATCACACCATCATGATTATCTGGGTCATGAAGATCTTTTTTGTACATTTCTTCTGTGTATTCTTGCCACCTCTTCTTAATATCTTCTGCTTCTTTCAGGTCCCTATCATTTCTGTCCTTTATTGACCCCATCTTTGCATGAAATATTCCCTTGGTATCTCTAATTTTCTTGAAGAGATCTCTAGTCTTTCCCATTCTATTGTTTTCCTCTATTTCTTTGCATTGATCGCTGAGGAAGGCTTTCTTATCTCTCCTTGCTATTCTTTGGAACTCTGCATTCAAATGGATATATCTTTCTGTTTCTCCTTTGCTTTTCACTTCCCGTCTTTTCACAGTGATTTGTAAGGCCATCTCATATAGCCATTTTGCTTTTTTACATTTCTTTTTCTTGGGGATGGTCTTGATTCCTGTCTCCTGTACAATGTCATGAACCTCCATCCATAGTTCATCAGGCACTCTATCTATCAGATCTAGTCCCTTAAATCTATTTCTCACTTCTACTGTATAGGTCATACCTGAATGGTCTAGTGGTTTTCTCTACTTTTCTTCAATTTCAGTCTGAATTTGGGAATAAGGAGTTCATGATCTGAGCCACAGTCAGCTCCCAGTCTTGTTTTTGCTGACTATATAGAGCTTCTCCATCTTTGGCTGCAAAGAATATAATCAATTTGATTTCGGTGTTGACCATCTGGTGATGTCCATATGTAGAGTCTTCTCTTGTGTTGTTGGAAGAGGGTGTTTGCTATCAGTGCGATCTCTTGGCAGAATTCTATTAAACTTTGCCCTGCTTCATTCTGTACTCCAAGGCCAAATTTGCCTGTTACTCCAAGTGTTTCTTGACTTCCCACTTTTGCATTCCAGTCCCCTATAATGAAAAGGACATATTTTTTGGGTATTATTTCTAGAAGGTCTTGTACGTCTTCATAGAACTGTTCAACTTCAGCTTCTTCAGCGTTACTGGTTGTGCATAGACTTGGATTGCCGTGATAGTGAATGGTTTGCCTTGGAAATGAACAGAGATCATTCTGTTGTTTTTGAGATTGCATCCAAGTACTGCCTTTTGGACTCTTTTCTGCATTTCAGACTCTTTTCTGGGCTATATTAGAGTATTATAAATATTGTACTATGTATGTATATGTGTATATCTACATATGTATATAAATTATATTCTTATACATACTTTAACCATTTAATGTAGTTTAAACTATTGCTGTTAACTACCATGTGACTACTAGTGATTATAAATACATATATTTATATATAAATATACAATATGTATATATACTACAAGTAGTTCTACAGTAGTTTAACTGCAGTAGTTTAAACTACATGTAATTCATTTGATTCTCTTGTGGTACAGGAAATCTATTTCAATCCATTATTGCTGAGATTTGTCAAGCTCCCTCCATGTTGCATTCACTTTGCTGGACTTCAGAACACAGTGATTAAGTCAAACTATGGCTCTCATCTATTTCCTTCCCTAAGTATACGTGTTCTTCCCTTAAAATTACATCTTCTAGAACCTTAACTGTTACCATAACAAAAATAAATTTTTGAAAAACCAGCAAATGTTCCATAACAGGATTTCTGCACCTTATAAGGTAGAGAACTGCTGGGTTACAGTGTCCTGTTCGCCTCCACATCTAAAAATCTATTCTGAAGAGATGTTTTATGAACAATAAACTCATAAAACCTGAAGAAAGGTTCACTTCTCTCCCTCTCTTATGAACACCTGGTTGAGGAGCTGAGAGAAGCAAAAGAGAATTCTGCTCACCTTCAGGAATATTCAAGACAATATCTGTATTCAAATGTTAAATAAAATCCAAGCAACAAATAGTGTTATAAATATAAGGTCTCAATATTCAGATGAGAATAGGAAGGGAGCTCATGGGAAGTTTTATATTTTTAGATTTTCGACATGTCTTTGATTTGCAAGGAACAAGAAGGTGGAGAAGTTTTAGTGCCCGTGGAAGATTTTCTTTGCTTTCTGCCCAACATCATTTCAATTGACTGTATAAGAAAGACCCTTGTGTGCTGAGTCACTTCAGTCATGTTTGACTCTTTGCAACCCCATGGACTGTAGCACCCAGGCTCCTCAGTCCATGGGATTCTCCCAGGCAAGAATACTGGAGTGGGTTCCCATGCCCTCTTCCAGGGGACATTGCTGATCCAGGGATCGAAACTATGTCTCTTAATTCTCCTCCACTGGCAGGCAGGTTCTTTACTGCTAGCAAAAGGCATCTGAAAAAGAATATATATATACACACACATATGTGTGTGTGTGTGTGTGTTTGTATGGACATGTATAACTGAATCATTTAGCTGTATACCTGAGACTAACAACATTGTAAATCAACTGTACTTCAATAGAAATAAATAGGTCAGTTAAAAAAAGTCTCTTTTTTAGCTCTGCTTCCCCACAAATATGTATATATAATTTAAAATTTAAAATCAGACTATTACTCATACCAGTTTATAAGCTTGTTGTGGTTATTAATAAAAATATACAAATGTATTAAACATAATGCTTGACACATAGTGATCAATGAGTTAATTGCTATATTATTAATCTGCATTCATATCATAATGTATAGCAATTGGTGATCTATTGGTGCCCATCAAGACTCCTGTCTTGTAGAGAAAGTATTATTGATTTTTTTCTCTCCTCAACACTTAACAATGTCCTTAGCAAACCAAAGGATTTCAATAAGGATTTGTTTAATGATTAAACAATGCATTTTCAACAATGAGAATGATATTTAACCTAGTTTCACTGTCATTAGTAAATTTTCAATTAGTTTGCATTACTATATTTAGAATGCCTACATATTGAGAGCATAATGCTAGTTGAATGTCCCATGAGTAAATCATTTTCTCTTTAACTTCCTCAATTTACTGGGGCAAATGAATGGAGTGTATAAATAATGTGATTTGTTTGAGAAACCTCTGCAGAAAATTCAATTATAAATCACTGGGCTTTATTTTTATTTAAATACTTGGACTTGAACATTAGCACTTATTCATGAAAACTATTCTCTCTTCAGGCCTATTAAACATTGTACTTAGAACTCATAGTTTCATTGTAAATAAAAACAATATTATTCATTTTTACATATGATCAAGTTTTAGCAAAATCTCTTTTACCAGATTAGCTAAAATTACATGGAATTCACTTTCGTTAATTGAAGCTTGTCACTTCAACATGGTCCCGAAGAAATTAGAAGCACACTTCAGGTTCAAAGGACAATACTTGAGAGGCAATTGTGCTGCATGTTATGTAAACTGGTGTAACAATGTATTTTTTGGGGTCCAACACACTGCATCCAAGAACAGAGCTATATTAGTGAGACCAACTGGAACTATTTGCCTGGAACTTGCCCAGTTTTAGAACTAGATTTCTTACATCCAGAGAAATCCCTCAGCCCTGGGCAAACTGGGATAGCAGGTAACCCTAACTGAAAAGAAAGAGAATTATTTAGACCAATGACCTAACAGAAGCAGAAGATATTAAGAAGAGATGGCAAGAATACACAGAAGAACTGTACAAAAAAAGATCTTCATGACCAAGATAATCACAATGGTGTGATCACTCACCTAGAGCCAGACATCCTGGAATGTGAAGTCAAGTAGGCCTTAGAAAGCATCACTATGAACAAAGCTAGTGGAGGTGATGGAATTCCAGTTGAGCTATTTCAAATACTAAAAGATGATGCTGTGAAAGTGCTACACTCAATATGCAAGCAAATTTGGAAAACTCAGCAGTGGCCACAGGACTGGAAAAGGTCAGTTTTCATTCCAA
>NW_011494510.1:953861-975505 GCF_000754665.1 Bison bison bison
AGTAATGTTCAAAATTCTCCAAGCCAGGCTTCAGCAATATGTGAACTGTGAACTTCCAGATGTTCAAGCTGGTTTTAGAAAAGGCAGAGGAACCAGAGAACAAATTGCCAACATCCACTGGATGATGGAAAAAGCAAGAGAGTTCCAGAAAAACATCTATTTCTGCTTTATTGACTATGCCAAAGCCTTTGACTGTATGGATCACAATAAACTGGAAAATTCTGAAAAGATGGGAATACCAGACCACCTGACCTGATTCTTGAGAAACCTAAATGCAGGTCAGGAAGTAACAGTTAGAACTGGACATGGAACAACAGACTGATTCCAAATAGGAAAAGGAGTACGTCAAGGCTGTATATTGTCACCTTGCTTATTTAACTTATATGCAGAGCACATCATGAGAAATGCTGGGCTGGAAGAAGCACAAACTGGAATCAAGATTGCCGGGAGAAATATCAATAACCTCAGATATACAGGTGACACCACCCTTATGGCAGAAAGTGAAGAGGAACTAAAAAGCCTCCTGATGAAAGTGAAAGAGGAGAGTGAAAAAGTTGGCTTAAAGCTCAACATTCAGAAAACGAAGATCATGGCATCTGGTCCCATCACTTCATGGGAAATAGATGGGCAAACAGTGGAAACAGTGTTAGAGTTTATTTTGGGGGGCTCCAGAATCACTACAGATGGTGATTGCAGTCATGAAATTAAAAGATGCTTATTCCTTGGAAGAAATCTAGGTTGCATATTGAAAAGTAGAGACATTCCTTTGCCAAAAAAGGTCCGTCTAGTCAAGGCTATGGTTTTTCCAGTGGTCATGTATGGATGTGAGAGTTGGCCTGTGAAGAAACCTGAGCACCGAAGAACTGATGCCTTTGAACTGTGGTGTTGGAGAAGACTCTTGAGAGTCCCTTGGACTGCAAGGAGATCCAACCAGTCCATTCTAAAAGAGATAAGCCCTGGGTGTTCTTTGGAAGGAATGATGCTGAGGCTGAAACTCCAATACTTAGGCCACCTCATGGGAAGAGTTGACTCATTGGAAAAGACTCTGATGCTGGGAGGGATTGAGGGCAGGAGGAAAAGGGGACGACAGAGGATGAGATGGCTGGATGGCATCACTAATTCGATGGACAGAGTTTGAGTGAACTCCGGGAGTTGGTGATGGACAGGGAGGCCTGGCATGCTGCAATTCATGGGGTTGCAAAGAGTTGGACACGACTGAGTGACTGAACTGAACTGAGACCAACGATTCTTAGGTGTAGCATTTTTGCTCAATACCCACCTCCTCCAATACACACACACACACATGTATACACATGTACACAAGCATATACACACACTCCCCTAGTGGTTCCACAGTGTTTAGACACTTTTGGTTGCCATGACTTTGGGGGATGAGCAGTTGATACTAGGCTTCCCAGGGGGAGCTAGTGGTAAAGAATCTACCTGCAATGCAGGAGATGCAAAAGACCCAGATTTGATCCTTGGGACGGGAAGATTCCCTGGAGAAGGAAATGGCAACCCAGTCCAGTATCTTGTCTGGAAAATCCAGGGACAGAGAAGCCTGGTGGGCTATAGTCCATGGGGTGATAAAGAGTAGGACAAGACGGAATGCACGTGGGCACACACATCTGAAGGAGAGGCCAGGGATTCTGCTAAAGATCCTACAAGGCACAGAATAGCACCCCCTCAATCTCCCCCAAATAAATTATCTGGTCCTAAATGGAAACTTTGGTCTAAATAAACCCTTAAAACCAAGGGTTTTCATGCCCTGGAAAGTTTTGCTTCCTTTATCAAAGTTGATCCTCCATCCACTTTTTCTCTTTTAGTTTCAAGATGGGGATACTTATTTGTAAAGAAAAAAAATCTTTAACTCTATGCAATGAAATCAGTCTTAATTGTTTTAGTAATGATATGTCAGTTTTTTACCCCAGCTTTTTTTCCCATTAAACTAGCATCTTCTATGCCCAGTAAAACAACTTCAGGAAACTGGTACTTAGAAGTCTTACAATCAGACTGTTGCTCTTTGTAAATCACCTCCTTTCACCCTGATAAAGATTTCATGAGTATATCTCCCTTATTCCAAAAGCTAGGCTTTTCACTCTCCTTGCATGAAGCCTATTTGGGTTTCATCCGTGGCTTAGAAGTTTACATCCCCATATTTGAAACTAATTTTTCTATATGCACTCTGATTTCCCTCCTTCCGATGGCTCTGAATGTCCAGATCAAGGCTCAGTATAATAGATACTATGGTACTTTGCCCAGATCCTTTTTAGGGTGGAAGCATTCATCGTCCAACTTCTGGCAATATTGGCTTCAGCGTGCTCACAGCTGTCTCTCACTGGGCACTGTTTCAGCCACAAGTAATATCTGGCTGACTTGCATATATCAAGGCCCAGCAGTTATCTTGACCCAATGTGGGACAACTCTAAAGGGCTAACTCTAAAGGCAGTTATGGTTAACTCTAAACCAGTCTGGTTTCAGAACTCCCTGTAGGATATTCTGTGGTTGCAACTTGGTTGTCAGCCAGCTTCTCTGCTCAATTCTGACTCCCTCACTTTCTAACAGGTGTTATTTCTTGAGACCCATTCCGAACAAACCTTATCTCCATCACAGAGCCTCTTTCCAAGGGACGGATTCTAAGTTGCTCAGTGGTTCAACCCCAGGCTTAAGAAGTCTACCCTTTCTTAGGTCTTTTTGGTTGAATCCTCACTTTGTCTAGTCTTGTCCATTGTCAAGAAGTCCATGTTTCAGTTGGAACCCCTGTACCATGTATTCATGATTAAAAAAGGTGTAAGATAAACTGCTTGCAAGTCTTAAATACAATTGGGTCTACCTTATTATGAAATTCCCTAAATCACAGAATACTAAAAGTTTAGGCTATCAGACACAGAGAACTGCATCTGTATTCATCCAAAACAGCAACCACAACAAAACCTGAGATGTAATGTCACATCCATCTCTGTTAGAACATCTGTCAAGCTAGATTGCCATGCAGTTTTTTAAAAGCTAATAGGAAGCTTCAGCAATATAAAAAATGCTTAGTGCTGTCCAGACGTGGCTCCTACTGTCTAATTAAATTCCACTTCTTTTCCCAAGTTACAAATGAACTAGGAATAATATTCTGGTTGACAGAAGTCCTGTAATATTAGCAGTAAGTAGGTTTTATTCAAAATGACTTGTTAAAAGTGTGTTTAATATTTTTGTAAGCACTCAGTCCTTAAAGATTTCCACAGTACCCAATCCCCCAGTCCCTGCCTTCACATTTCCCCACTTCTTTATAATCACTCATCCAAGCACCTACCACCTTCTCTCATGAATCACAGGGCCCCTCATGACTTTCAATCTTCTAATTCTTGAAGCACAAACCTGATTTCTGCCAGGCACATATGAATAGTTCTGTCCTTCCATCAATCATCTGAAAGACTTGATGACTGGGGAAGAGAACTCAGTTCTTGATTTTTTTTCCCTATCTTATTTTAAAATGTCAAAAGTGGAATCAATGGGCCACAGAAAGGGACTATTAAAAGGAAAAAAGCAGATATGGGAAATGAAGTTCATGATCCAGAGAGCAGGAATTTGCACTTGATGTACCTGGTAAAGGTATATTGGCAAAATTGACCTAAAAGCATGTGAAAAACAGACTTCTGCAATCCAATATTATTAGTTACACATGAATATGACATGTCTATCCCCTCTCCTGAAAAGTGGTTTTCCTCAATGGTCACAGCAAAAGAACTATATATCCCAGTTCAACTAGGGCACCTTTGTTTTACTTTCCTGATCAACTTGTGGGCAAGTTTGCATGTGGTCTAATTCATTAGGGAACCCCTTCAAACCCCTGCTCTGAACTGGGCACTCTAATCCCGAATGACCCCTGTATTAAAATTATACTCAAGGTATTTTAATGTCTAGAAGTGATGGCCTACCAACACAGAAAGATCAATGCCATTGAAAGGAAAAACTGTGGCTGACCAATTTTGGTCAGACCCAAGGAGGAGCAAGGGGAAAGCCAAGGCCAGAAGCATTTATTGGGGTTTCTGCAGGAAAAGCAAAGCAGAACAGATCAGGGTAAATAGCTTAGGATTGGCTAGTTTTAATTATTCCAGTGGGCCTTAGGGCATAGGTACCCAGCCTTAGGTTGATTTACAGCAAGTGAAGTATTGGCTTGATGTGTTGGATGGATCATCAAGAGTAGGGATGCAAGCAGAGAAGTGAGAAGACTGAACTTGATCACATTAGTGCAGGTGAAGGATGATGGTGGCGTGAATTAGGTTACTGTGAGTGAGTACAGTGAGCAGTGGGTATAAGATAATTTCACACCATTTTTGAAAATGGGTCCTTGGAGGTCTTACACCCAAGAATCTATTCTGAAACACTGGTGGGGCTTTAGAGAGGGAGAAGAAAAAAGATAGGCAGTATAAAGGGAAGTGTAACTTTTTCTCACACTCAATCCTCTGCTCAACTCTTGGCAGAAAATGCAGGATTCTATCAATGCCACAGTTCTGTTAACACTGAAGAGTCACTGACAGAAGCATCACAGTTGGTGGAGAGAAGGCATGATGCTGAAGAGCAGCTGCAGAGTGGGTGAATCTTGGAGATGATAAGATGAAGCCTCCTCTTAATACATAATAAAGGGAGGGGGCTTTAGAATTATGGCAAGTGCCATGGAGAGTGACTCCTGAGAATATGTCAAGAATATGTCAATATGTCAACAGGTATGTCAAGCTATCCAGGAAAAGAAAACGGACTCCAATCTTCAGCAGTGGTCCATACTCTACCTTGTTCATTGGTGTTCTCCTAAGTCTTTGTACCATGTCTGATACATTGATGAGACTATTTCAGCACCAAGTAAAAGTGAAAAGCTCTGCTGCCATATCAGAGTCTACATGAGTTTATTAGAACCCAGGCAAACCTACTAACCCGACTGCCCATTTCTTTCAAACTGGAGACAGACAAGGCAAGACCCAAGCACATCTTGATATCTAGAGGTAAGATAATATCATCATGAAAACAGCCTTTGTGTCATTCAAGGGACATAACTGGCTTTTTTTCTCCTTCTGTTGCTGGATCTTCAACTTTGTATTATATGACAAGGTAACATTTTTATGAACAAGTTGAGTGTCTGTGATCAGCCTTCCTATGAAATTAGTTTTGTCCCAAATGCCTGTTATTCCAGTTGTTAAATTACTTCACGTCATGCTCCAAGGCTTATATAGTATACGACAATCAAACGGGAACAACACTTTGCATAGCATTAAGCGCCAAATATTCTCTGACACTCCAGTAACTGAACGACAGCCAAAAAATATGTGTTTGCTAAGCTTCCTTGCTGTGTTGGTTGCCAAGTGAGCCCAGCTTGGGAGATATTGGCTTGCCAATGTCAGTACCGTGTTAATATTGTTATTATTCTCTCTGAGTAAAGTATATAATACCATTTCCTCTAAAGGTATTATTGATAGTGAGGATTACCATTACAATTTGTATAATTATTGCAGCACCAATAACTGAGTCCCCTTCATCAAATATTTATGTAACTATGCTGGCTCTTACAGCAATTTGGATTTTAAAGGTGTTTGATGGACTGTTTCATAGAATCTTTGCTACCCAGCTGAATATTTAACTCACAAGTGAGTTTCCTAGGCACTCAAGAATACGGAAAACTAGGGCACTCAATAAGATTTTGCTCACAGGTCAATGAGAATGAACCAGGGGACATTTACCTGGGAGAGAAAGCCTCCTGCTACTATGATCAGTTAATATTTTTCCTGCTTTTTATAGTCAAGTGGAACAGCTCCTCCTTTACTTTGCATCGAGTGCGTATCAAAATTAAAAGAACTCTTTTTGGCAAGTGAAAGAAATAAAGGAGACATTGCAAAACTAATTAATACATGGCTGTACGGTCAAGACAGAAAACGTTTTCCTTCCCTGATCACAAAGGACATACAAAAATCCTCTTGGAACTCTGGAGCTCAATCTGTTAGCCATTTCGAACCTTGGAGAGTATCATAAGTAACTTGTTGGTCTATCAAAGATTTGATGCTCTGGGGATTCTCAAAAGATTGAGGGGGAGGTGAAGACTTATTAGAAGAGGGTGTATGTGGGGTAGGCAGGATATGATGTCATGGGTATTTGAGTCGGGGTATGACAGGAATGAGAGAGGAGGAGCCAAAATAGGAAAAAAAAAATCGAATTTTTCCAGGCTTTGTAGAAGAGCCATATTACAGGGCCTGATGCAATCTCTCTTTAGGAGAGTGATGCTTTAAAACCTACAAGTATTTACTTAAGAAAGGGCAATAGGGTTATGTGCATTCTTAGCATTAAATTAAAGCAGTGTCTGGCGTGGTATTAGAGAGTCCCCACCACAACTGTACCATGAAGGCGATGGCCATTAGCCTTCATTAGCAAATCGGGGCCTGGGCTAACCCTGCTCTCTGATTATACAGACTGTGATACAGTCCATGCCACTTAATCTGGACCCAGGTAATAAGCACATCTTAATTAAGATGCCCCGCTGGGAACCAATTTAATGCAATATATATAATAGGATTTCAATTCTGGTTTAGCGTCTTTGTGCGAGATAATAGGGGTGGCTGGAGAAGCTTTATGTCACTAATTTCACAAACTGAATACAATCTCAGTATCTCAGCATGAGTGTTTTGAAAGCTCAGAGGAGAAAAAAAAATGAAATAACATCAACTATTTTAGAATGGCGTAAAGGGAAGAGCTTTGAAACGCCTTTTCATCAGTGTCTCATTTTACAGGCTATGTATAAGTGCACTGATGATAGCATCCATTGATCTCCTCTTTCTTTGTGCAGGGGCTTTGTAGGCTGTTCAATACTTCTTAAATTAAGAAAACAGTGCTTTTCCCCAATTCCTTCTTTCATAACTTGAAGGAGAAAGAAGATTTGCCCTAATATCCTGAATTGAAGAAAAAATAAAGTATATTATGAAGAAATCTTTAATAAAAATAGAAGAAATCTTTAATAAAATTAGAGTGCTGGGGATATGTTTTTAATGTTTTATGTGCTGATTTTTATGAAAACAGAATAGTTCAGTTTGATCAAAACTCATACAATCGTCTGCTGATTCATCCATCTATCCATCTGCCCATTTATCCACCCATCCATTTATCTATTTTCCATTAATGTGTTTATTCAGTCATTTATTTCACAATCTTTATTGAGTATCTATAAAATCCCAAACCCCTTAAAAAGTGCTGGATATTGGCATATGAATAAGTTAATGTTTGAGGAAGCTACCTTCTCTACAGGTTATACACACAAAGCAAACTAGACTAGCAAGGGCTATTGATGTAAAGAGCATCAGGATGGGGAGGAGTTGGCACTTGGTCCAGAATATGGGGCCTTCCTACAACAGACCCCGCCCCCTCCACAAACACCATATCCTCTGCCTGTCCCTTGTTTGTAAAAAAAAAAACAAAAACAAAACTCTCATCTTGAGAGACCTGCCCTGAGTCACAAAAGCCTGGCTCAAGAATCAATGAATGAAAGGATGGAAACATGTAGTGACAAAAAAGGGCAAGTGGTAACGACTACCAGGAGAAGTGGCCACGACTCAAACAGTAAAGCAGTCACATGGCAGTCACAGCAGCTGTGGCTCCTCCCTGAATTACGTAGATAACAGTATCTGATGCACATTTCCCAGCTACTTTATAGATGTTAAAACCCCACCAAATGCAAGAAGTTAATTACTTGATGACCATGAGTATGTAGTCCCCAGAGTAGCTGGAGCCTCAGGATTGATGAGATTAACTCCCATGACACCACTCTGTTAGCTCATGATCAACCAATCAGAGGAATATGCATCAGCTGATCATATAGCCTGTGACTCGTTTCTCTAACTTGCCTTTAAAAATGCTTCCCTAAAACCCTCTGAGAAGTTTGGGGTATTGAGCTTGAGCTGCCCTGTAGTCCTTACTTGGCAGCTACAATAAATACTGTGTTTTCTTTCACCATAGACCAGTGTTAGTAAATTGGGTAAGTGGACCCATGTTTGGTTCAGTAACAATTTTAGTAGATATTGGGAGGTGGTCTGAATCAGTGAGAAGTGACTGGAAATTGTAATTTAGAATTTTATACAAAATCTTTTTGAAGTTCTTTCTCCTCAAGTCAGTTTTAGTCCAGAATGTTATCTGTTTCCCAAGTTATAGAATTTCATCAACAACATAAAATAGTTCCAACATCTTAATACATTCTATTATATATATATATGCATATATATAAGATACATCTACTTATATCTGTATCTTTCTGCCACACCTTAAGCTTTCTGCATGGCTTATTACTCTTACTATTTCTCCCTCCATTTATATTCTAAGCATTTTTTTCAGGTTATCTTCTTTTTTGAGAGGGTAGGGTAGAGAATGATGGCAGGCATCTTTTACATAACTCACCGAACTGTGATCCTCACATGAGTGAAGGCCTGGTGTACAAAATAGGAAAGCCAACTCCCTGGGGGCTTACATATTGATGAGCTTTAAGGAATAAAAGGTAGGGACCTTGAATATATAACTTCTATTCATTTCATTTTGTTTGCCAGAAACTGCAAGAAAGCTCACAGCAGTGAACTGTAACAAATGGAAACCTTGATTTCCATCGCATCACAATTTTGGGACTCGGGGTAGATGAGTTAAATGCCTATGCTTAATTTAATTAACTATTTTAAAATCAATTGCATTTATGTGACTATCTCACATTTAATAGAATATCTACCAGTTACTATATTATATCTTTAAAACAATTATATTCTTTAAAGCAAGCCAGTACATTTCGATATCTTACCTCACACTCTTAAACTCCATAAGTTTCCTTAGGCCAGTTAGCAAACAGCTATTCAATAAATATAACTAATTGGTGCTCTAACTTCTGCTAATGCAGATTGTATGTCATAAACCAAACAATGGCTGGGAAGTTATATTTTGCAAGCAAGTGTAGAGGAAAGGTATTAGATTGTCAGAGTGGAATTTCAAAGCTATTTCCACTACCTTAGGGAGCCAGAAATTATGAATAATAATCATACATATTTATTATAGTGTTTAAAACTTTGTAAATCATTTAATGTGCATTTTATCTGTTCATTCCAATGATTCATCTCTGACGGCCAAATCATCACTTTCCTTTTACACATTAATAACTTCATATTCTGAAAAGTTGGCATTGAGCAAATCACTGAAATAGTTCAAACATAATCATGCGGAATTTTGAACTTGGGCTTTTTTTTTTTTTGCCCCAAGTTCATATGACTTTAAAGGGCCTCAAGTGACAAAGAAAATCTTATACATTTGTAAGGTTTTAACAAATGGCATTTTAGTGTCTTCCTCTACGTTGTTGCTGTACCCAACACCCTTGCGACCCTATGGACTGCTCCCCACCAGTCTCCTCTGTCCATGGAATTTCCCAGTCAAGAATAATGGAGTGGGTTGCCATTTCCTTCTCCAGGGGATCTTCCCAATCCAGGGATCTCCTGCATTGGCAGGGGGATTCTTTACCACTGAACCACCAGGGAAGCCCAGTCTTCCTCTATAGACCTTCCCTAAAACTTTTCTAAGTGACATATAATAAAAACTAAAATAAAACCAAAGTTAACACCACTAAAAGCACTTTGAATGTTCAGCACATCATTTAGAGTGCTATGTTGTATGTTAATCATTACAGGTCTCCCGTGGAACAGCTGTTGTTATTATTTCCATACAACTAAGTAAAAATTGAAGAGGTTAAGTGACTTGCCCTGGATGATTTAGCCTTAGAGCTGGTGTCCTGTCCTGGCCGGTGAGACTCTTAGGAACACCGAGCTCCCCCTTTTGCTGGTGTCCACAAGGCACTAGTGTTTATTGCCTCATATATGCATCTCAGAATTCTAAATTTTATTCTAAATTTGAAAGGCATGTACCTTTGCCTTCTGTTATTGCCTAGGAAATTGCTATTCTGTCATTTCCCATACAGAAGCACGAAAGCTTGTCTTGCAAACCTGAAATTCTCAGCAAACCTCAGCGCATTATTATCTTTGAACTGTTTAGTTTGCTGAATTATTTCTAAGTTGTGTATCTGTCTTTGTAAGCGGTTGTTGGTAGCCTGGGACAACAACAATAAGACACCCTTTTCAATTAGCTCAAAGATAAAACGGGTTAATTGGAATGAACGAGGCAGCTGGAACCAGAGGCAGCTGGAACTTCCAGAAACACAGAGTCAATCATTCTCTTTCTTCCTCTGTTTTTCTCTCCCTTTTTTTCTTTCTTGGTCCTAACCCACCAAAGTGTCTGATCTCTCCCCTTTTCTTTTTTTTCTTTTCTTTGTTTTATATTACTCTGGCTTTCTCTGCTTGAGTATGAGGAACATGTTTAGAAAACTGACATGGACACACTGGACACAGCGGAGGAAGGAGGGATGGGACAAACTGGGAAATTAGTATCGACATGTATACAATACTATGTGTAAAATAGGTAGCTAGTGGAAAGCTGTGTAAAATAGGTAGCTAGTGGAAAGCTGCTGTGCATAGCACAGGGAGCTCAGCTGGTGACCTAGAGGGGTGTGATGTGGTGACCTAGAGGGGTGTGATGTGGGGGAGGGAGTAAGGTCGGAGGGAAGTGCAGGAGGGAGGAGAATACATATAGCTGGTTCACTTTGTTGTAGAGCAGGAACTAACACATACTGTAAAGCAATTATATTCCAATACTAAAATAAAGTAATAATAAAAGGTAAAAACCAAAAGAAAAAAGGAAAACAACAACAATGAACAAACAAAATAGACCACCCTTATCTGATTGATGCAGGAGCATCTCTCTTTTAATTCAAATTGTTAAGAGTATATGGGCTTCCCTGGTGGCTTAGATGGTAAAGAACTTGGCTGCAATATGGGAGACTCAAGTTCAATCCCTGGGTTGGGAAGATCCCCTGGAGAAGGGAATGGCTATTTCTGAGTTTTTAAATTCTGTTCCATTGATGTCTTTGTTTACTCCTCTGCTAATTCCTCTACTAATTCCACTGTCTACTAGATTTCCCTTACAGCTCAGCCAGTAAAGAATCTGCCTGCAATGCAAGAGGCCTGGGTTCGATCCATGGGTTGGAAAGATTCCCTGGAGAAGGAAATGGCAACCCACTCCAGTATTCTTGCCTGGAAAATCCCATGGACAGAGAAGCCTGGCAGGCTACAGTCCATGGGGTCACAAGAGTTGGACACGACTTAGCGACTAAACCACCACCACTAGTGTGGCTATATAATAATTCTTGGAATGGGGTAGACTGATTTCCTCTTTCTTTATATTTCCTTTTAGAAATTATTTTAGCTATTGTAAATCCTTGGGGTTTCTATACAAATTTTAGAACAATCTTGTTTATATCCATGGAAAATTGCTGGGGTTTTGACATGAATTGTATTAAATCTGTTTATCAGTATAGGAAGAATTGACATCTTCATTATGTGCATCTTTCCATCAATAAACATAGTATATGTCTTCACTTATATAGATCTTCCATGATTTCTTTCATCAAAAATGTGTACTTTTCAATAGAAAAAAAATGGTGACACATTATTATATTAACATGTTTCCTAAGGATCATCTTTCTATTCCTAGCATAAAATCACTTTGTCAGAAAAAAAGTATTAAGAGATATACATGTTATATCTTAGCCCTGCCTATGTATTAGTCTCCCTGATCCTAATAACTGTGACTAATGTAGATAGAGTTCAAAGAGGACCAGGTGACCTTTAAGGAATCTTAGGATCACTTTTACAGTGGCTATTGTATATTGCTGACCATTTCAAAGCTGAATAAGCAAGGCCAGTGCTTCAACTCCCAAAATAATTGTTTACAAGCTGTCTTAGTTTATTAGATCAAGAAATTTTGATGAAAAAGGGGAACTAGATCTCAGAATCTAAGACATGGACTAATTTTCCAAAACAGCAAATGAGATCATTGTCTCTGATGATATATTTATGGTCTAGAAAACTTGGTTTTCTATTCTGAAGCTCACATACTATTACAACATTCTAGGGAGCCATAAATTTGTATAGATTTTCTGGGAACTTACGCTCATTGAGGTAATCTTGCAGTTTCAAAATATTCTACGAAGGTAGTGTTAATAGCTGTTCTAAGTGAGAAATATGGAGCGATTTATACCAAATATTAGTCAGCCTATCAGTAAAAGCTGGTTCATAGCAGGCATAAACAATTGAAGATGTAGCTGCTGCCACAGTATTTCAGACCTTAAACAGCTAGATGATTTGCATGAATGAATGTTGCTTGGCAATGGTTGGTTAAATAGACAAAATGTTAATAACTGCCAAAATCTATGGCCTTCAGGAGACAGTAGAATTCCCTCCACTGTCCAGTCCTCACCAGCTAGTAGCCTTCTCTGATGAATGCTTGTTTCCTCCACCAAGTGTTTACTTGGTAAGTAAAGTTTCATTCAATCTTGCACATTGTCCTGTTGACAATGACTAGTGGGCTTGCTGAAGAGGCCCATTCCTGAGAGGAGGGGACAGTGAGCTCTCCTTGAGTTGAAAGGAGCCGTGGGGAAGTACTGATGGAAATAAGTACACTTAACAGATGTACATCAGTGCTGTTGACTCAAGATAATTAAACAGAAGCCCTCAGCTCCTGGGCTGATGTAGAAAAAGAAAAGGCATCTTTACTATGCACCAAAGGCCAGGGCAGGATGTGCTAGACTCACTGTACTGAATCAGTTCCCTGTGCCGGATTCATGGACAGTCAGCACACTGATACAGAAAATTCCATGTGTCTACAGAAAAATATGTTAATAAAATTTTGGTTCAGGGAGGTTGAGATTCCTCAGTATATTAGAGAGATGTATATGTAGGAATTTCATTACATGTGGTATAGATAGCAGAGGAATAATATTTTTAAAAATTTACTCTAACAAAATAAAGGTAGATAAGATGACTTTCTACCTTACAATGATATACAACTATATTGTTCAGTTGTTTTTTTTTTTTTATTACACATCAGAAAATTGATGTTCAAAGAATCTGAGTCGTTTGTTTGAAATCCTAGGATTCGTTTGGGTAGTTCAAAACAATAATTATGTTTTATTGATTTTTTTCCCCAATGCTCTTTTCTTTAGCACATCACTCAAAAATTAAAAAGAAAATGCAAACAGAGAAACAACAAACTTCTAATTTGGAAAAAAGAAAGTACAATAGGGAGTTCATAGACAATAATCTAAATGTGTTCAACTGATGGTCTACTGAAAATTTTAATCTTTCGAGGCTCAAAAGAGTTAATAGAATTTTTTATTACATTTCCCTCTGTGTCCACTTTCAGTTGTCTCAAAATTGAACACAGAAAGAAGAACTTTCATTTTTGTGACTCTTTCTATTCCCTGTGTAACAATAAGACACTGATATTCTCAGGGTTTTAAAAAAATGGTTGGAATGGGCTATATCACTTTTTCTTACAGGCAACATGAGAATCAAAATTTCTTGATCATATCATTAGTTTGGGAAAGAGGAAAAATGAGGCACTGTAATGACTGAGTCAATCATCAAAACTTTAGCCAGAAGTATTATGCGGGTACTATTCAAAATCTGCTTGAATAAAGAGTGCTTTTCCCTCCCCCTCCCCTTTTTGTTTTTTTTTTTTTTTCCTTAGAATCAATTCATATTGCTTTTTGATTCCAGAGATACAGGATTATTCATATTTTGAAAAGTAATTCAAACTTTCTGCTTCTAAGACTTAATAGAATATAGAATTGAATGAGAAGGGCAGGAAGACTGTCCTCAAGTGCCCAGAAACCCTCCTCGTCTGATCGCATGCTATTTGCTCTCTTGATTATCTACAAGGCACATCTCAAATCTACTATTTCCACAGATATCACCATTTCCCTCAAATAAAATTATATCCAGATGTTTATTGAACCTTCTTGAAATGTATATCAAAACTTTCCCCTACACAGCCCTCTTAATAACTCCCCTCACATCAAAATTACTCCTACTCTGAGCCTCTGAAACTCTGCAGTTCTTTCCTATATTCTCTTTGTTCTGATAAGATTTCCTGACCTTACTAGCATTTTCTCTTGGAAAGCTTGTTATGAAGAATCTTTGTCTCTTCTCCTAATCTTTAGCTTCTCTGAACACATATATACATATATAGTCTAATCTTTCATTTGTATAGATTTAATTTTCAAAACACCCACCATTTGTGTGTGTTGGGACCCAGGACTCCCCTTAATACACCAGATTTTGGCTTTTGCTCATCAGATAATGAACTATTTCATTTTCTCACATAGTGTGTCTACCTGCTGTCACCATTCACATCAGTAGCATACCAGTTTGTGCAGCTACTTGAACGTTCATTGAGTTGTGAACAAGAGGGAAAAGTACCACATTAGTGATAAAGTGAGTATCAAAAAGTGTAATGAAATTACCAGATAGATTCAGTATTAAAATGCATTTTGAAAGCAGTCTAGGGTTAGCTGGACACTCATAAGCCAGCCTTCTATATGCTTGATATTTAAACAAAAGAGCAAAGCTAAAGGAGTGGTAAGAAAAGCTCATAATATGTTATCAAAATTTCCATCTGAAATAAAAGGTAAAATCAGGGATAGACTATCATGTGTTAGTTCTCTGAAAACAGAATTACCATAATAATTTGTAATTCTAATATTTACAATTTGCATCTTGGAATTTTGGCTGCATTTTCAGAGAACTATTATGCATGAGGTTGGCAAATCCCTGCCTTGCTTAGTTGGATTGATGAACATGACAATGGCTCCTCCTTGCCAGTCTTTGGAATGGGGAAGAAAGATGATACTCTTTTCATTTTTGTGTGTGTGAGTGAAAATGAAGGCCCTGAGGTTAAGCTATCTCCTCTAATAACACATAAAGAAAGTAGGATAGAACCTGAATTAAAATTCAAGTTTTTGCCTTTATTCTAAGGGTTCTTCTAATTTCTTTATCCTATCTTGTATGAATATAGTTATAAGATGCCAAAGACCTATTAATCTTGTATGAAAAATAGTTATAACAATTAAATGACATAGAGTAATCTCTGATTCTAAAAACTTAATGACAATCTTTTTTATCCATCTCCTCATAATATATCCCTCACACTGAAACCTTTTCCTTCTCTTACGCCAAATATCTAAAATGTGATTCAATCCAACTCACAGAGTTCTTGTCTCTCTTCTTCCCCTCCTGACTTACCATTTTATTATGTAGATAACTTGAGTTGCTATGTTTATCGTAACTCTCTTGCCTCCATGTATATATCAATATTCAAATTCTACACAGTCAAAAGGACAAGGTATTGGATATAGGATGGAAGGATCATTCTTCGACACTAGAGAGAGAAATATTTAAAGCATTTATAAGTCCTCTTTAAAACTCTTCTGTAAATATTTGGAATTTCACAAAGGAGCCATGAAGATGGACAATGTGAATATCTATATCAGATTTTCCACAGCAAGAAATGATCACTTTAGAATGTATTAGTAAAACAATTAGGGTAATGAATGTCTGTCCTAAAGTGAGTATTTCATCTTGGGCAGTGCTCTAATCTGTTCAGATCTAACACCTAGAAGAAGCTGTGGTGTAACTGAAAGCAGGGAGTAGATAACACAGTAATTTTTAAGCATCTACCCAGAGGGAAGCAATTGAAGGCAGCAGTATTTTATCTCCTCACAAGCCTGAGCTGAATCCTAGTGACTTGTGGCATGTTTACCAGGTATTAAACCTCATTAAGAGCTTCTGTGGTGGCTGAGATGGTAAAGAATCTTCCTGCAATGCTGAGGACCTGGGCTCAATCCCTGGGTTGGGAAGATCCCCTGGCTACCCACTCTAGTACTCTTGCCTGGAGAATCCCATGGACAGAGGAGCCTGGAGGGCTACAGTCCATGGGGTCCCAAAGAGTCAGACACAATTTAGCAACTTAGACTTCCAGACTTCAAAACTCATTAAACATTGTAGCCTTTTTCTTAAAAATGTGAATACAAATATCAACCTCATAGTGCATTAGGAGAATAAATGGTTATAAAAGAAAGTATCTGGCATAGTAGAATGGATTCTCAATCACTCATATCCTTTACCTGTATCTTCAAATCCTAATGGAGTTTGTGTTTTCTATTTTCAAAGCTTCAGCAAAAGTTTTTTAGATGAAAAAAGTTAATATATATTTAAAGTAGCTAACATGTCAACCAATAAATATAATGTCAATGTATAGTAAATACAATGCCGGTATACAGGCTAATGCCTAATAAAGTATAGAAAATTGTTGTGTAAGAAGTATCTGGTGGCAGGGAAAATCCTATCAAGTGAATTAACATGGATAGGAGCAAGGAACAGAATTATAGTAGCAAACAGAAAGATATGACGAATAGACCTGGAATTTTCTCAATAAGACAGGTCATGGTGAAAAGGGGAAATTCATTCACCAGTTAGGGCCAGGTGCTCAAAGAAGACAAAACTGTGTTCCAGGGGTATTTGTTGCTGTTGGTTGCTGCTTCCCCTGCCCATCCACTATGGTAGATGAACATACAGATTTAGCTGTACCTACCCAACCTGCTGAGTTGAAGACAGAACTTGGATAAAAAGTGCTTTATCAGTTATGGTTTGAAATTATGTGGGTTGCTGAACTATTATGCTGAGGCTTGAGTCACAGTTAATTTGGAAATAAAATGGGTTAAAAGCTCTCATTCTGGAGAAGTAACCCCATACGTTGACGTAACTCAGTGTCAGACATGAGCAAAATGTCCTCATTCTTTTTCTCCCTGCCTTCCCATGATGCTTCATCAACACCACAGCTTCCTTTCGCCCCAGCCACCTGAACTGGAAACACGAAGTCTCCTCAGTCCGTGCTCTTCTGTATCCACTGACATCAAGTCAAATATTCCTCCATCTCACCTGACTTTCCCCTCCCATTACCACTGCCCTTTCGTCCATAATTTCTCTCCTGGACATTTGCAATAGTCTTTTTATCAGAATGGCCATTTTCAGGTTCTGTCCCTGTAATCTCTCCATCTCTCTGAAGAGCCATCTTTCTGAAACTTGAATCAGCCATACAACTCTCTTGCTTGAGCCTCTTCCATGGCATCCGATGACAATTCACACTCTAAAAGATTTAGCTATGTCACATGACTATCTTTGCAGAATCAGGTAAGGCCACTTACTCCTTTTGTGGAATATTTTCAGCCATGCAGAATCATCTTGTCTTCTGAACATCATGGTTTCTCAGGCCTTTCTCTCTGTGTATGTGCTATATCCTTTTCCTGGAATTCCCATGTTCTGGTCTGCTGGGAAAGCATTTTTTTTTTAAGCTCAGCTTGTTTAATATCTTACTGTTTTGTGAATCCTTGAATATCATTCCCTGCCAATCACCACTAACCTCCACCATCTTCCCAAATAAAAGATAATCCCACCCTTCGTTGAGCCCTACAGTGCAGAGATAAGATACTCTAGTTGTACAGCTCAGTTCCTGACTTCCTGATGGAGTCACTTCCCCTCCACATTATTTCAGCCAGACAAGTTAAACTTTCTGACCTTAGGTAACCCTCAGGAAGATGAGAATGATCATAGTGCACCTACCACATTAGGCTATTGTGATTATCCAATGAGATTATGTTTGTAAATATTTGATTCTGCATGTGGCACAGATGATGTGCTTAATAAATGATTGCTCTTTTTATTATGATTACCAAACACCATAAATCACTGTGATTAGTGTTGTCAACACTGGAGGGCTTGTTTACATGCTATTTCTTTTATAAGACTTCAAGTTCCCTGAGGGAAAGAACCATATTTTCATCATTTCTTCATTCTTATACCTGTGGTCACCACACTGGTCTAGGACATGTTTTTTGAAGACATGAATAATTTTTTTTTCTAAAGTAAGATTTTTTTTTTCTTTATGACAGTCTCATCTATTGACATTCACATCCCTTGTGAGAAGGAATTTTCAGCAGTGGTATTTTAGGAAAACACAACTGTGCTATACTTCAAAAAGACATTTCTTAGATGCCACGTTTAAGTGAGAATACCTCAGGAAACAGTTTCTACACAGCAGGCTGTGAGATTAAATAGGGCTGCCCTTGGTTCAAAAGCCCAGGCAGAAGCCAGTTTATTGCCTGCTAATCTTTATAAAGTACACTACCCTGACCATTACCCACAGGTACCCTCAAATGCAATAAAACTCAATTACCTTGACAATATCTACTAGTAAAAGGAGAACGACTAGTAACTAATTTTTGTTGTTGTTGTTTAAATCAAATGCTTTGGAAAAAGACCCCTTGCTATCTAATCATGAATCAATATTACCCAACAGCATTTCATAGGAAATAAAACTTTGAAATGAAGAGCCCCGGCTAACCTAATTCACATTACAAATACCTCTTTGGTGATTTCTTTATGAGAGTTACTAAAATTAGATTACTGCATGCAAGAACCATAGAAATGTTCATATATTTTGACCTAGAAAGCTCAGTATGGAAATTATTAGTATAATCAAACAAATTAGGATGCCATTTATCTCATAGTTTTGGCAGGATTATTAAGTGAGAAGAAACATGTAATTTCATTTGAAAGCACCTGCTATACTTATTATCTAGTATATGTTTAGAGTCTAAATGTGTTTCCATGTTTTCTTTTGTCTTCCTTCCCTAAAGAGCAGCGTATTGTCTGAGAGCAGTTTACTGGCCATCTATAGATAGATGCTCAATGTTTACCCCTTTATAAGTAATTCCCCCCATAATACAGAATCTTATATTAGGTTATATAAGACTATATAAGATATCATTATAAATTTATATGATTATACAATATATAAGATTTCATAATATATACAATTGTATATCTGATTAAATATCAATATATATGACTTTATATTATACATACACACACACATCTTTCCTCCTTCAAGGGACTTTCAGTTTTAGAAATAGCGTGTGAAAAAGTCATTAACTTACAGTAACAGCAACTGTTTATTAAGCACACTGACTTGTAAGTCATGCATCTGTGTGTGTGTGTATATATATATTTTTTTTAACATATTATAACTAGTTACATTTATATTTTATATATATTTACTTCATATAACTTCATTACATATACTATATCACACATATATATACATCATTACTAATCATATACTATATGTATATATGGTATTCCTTATAGGTATACAATTTAAACACTTTTACTAATAATTTACATATATCATTATACACATACATGAACACATAAAATGGTGGTTAAGTCCATGAAAGAATATATATATTCTCCAAAGTTGTAAAATGTTTCAATAGATAAAATAATCACTTTTTTTTCTCTTTCAATGTGCAGGTTTTAGGGTTCAGTGTTGTAATTATTTTTGGAATGAAACTTTCCCAGTTGAAAACTATCCCTGTTTACCAAGCAAAGATCCAATACAGTACATATTTCATTATCACAGCCAAACATCAAATTACTTTAAATCCCAGCTAATCTTTCATGACCTTGCCTACCACATTGTTACTGATCACAAAGTACACAGATAGAAAACATTCCCTTTAAAATATAGATAACACATTTTAATAAATAGTAGGGGCAAGACACTGCCTTTTCAGATGCTGCCAACTAAAAGCTTACTAAAGGCTGCCAACAAAAGCATGGGAGGTAAATTCCCATGGTAAAGACTCAGCTACTGGGAATTTAGCTAGCTGTACATTTTCCAAACAGAATTGTGTTTTATAACCATTCTTATTACAGTGATTGGAACACTAGTATTACTTAATGGGTGACCTGAAAGATGAAAATGTGTCAATCACAAGATTTTGAAATGCTTTAAAATTCTTCACTTTTTAAAAGGGGAAAGTCACTAAATAATAAATCACGGAGCTCTCTAATTTAGTTTACTCATGTCCCTATGACATAAGAATCATTTCACAGACTAAGAAAATGAAAGTATGTCATGGATTAAAATAAAAATAGCATTTACTTTGCTTTGATTTTAAAACCTGTGTATGAAATAGGGATGAGGGGAGAGAATACTCACTTTTGCTGAGAACTTGTTATTTAAAGGGGCTTCCCTAGTGGCTCAGATGGGACTGCAATGCAGGAGACTGGGGTTTGATCCCTGGGTTGGGAAGATCCCCTGGAGAAGGGAGTGGCTTTACCCACTGCAATATTCTAACCTGGAGATATTCCATGGACAGAGGAGTCTAATGGGCTACAGTCCATGGGGTTGTAAAGAGTTGGATATGACTTAGGGACTAACACTTTCTATTATTTAGAAGATAGTATAGGGCAGAAAGTGAAAAGGAACTCAAAAGCCTCTTGATGAAAGTGAAAGAGGAGAGTGAAAAGGTTGGCTTAAAGCTCAACATTCAGAAAACGAAGATCATGCCATCTGGTCGCATCACTTCATGGGAAATAGATGGGGAAACGGTGTCTGACTTTATTTTTGGGGGCTCCAAAATCACTCCAGGTGGTGACTGCAGCCATGTAATTAAAAGACGCTTACTCCTTGGAAGGAAAGTTTTGACCAACCTAGATAGCATATTCAAAAGCAGAGACATTACTTTGCCAACAAAGATTCATCTAGTCAAGGCTATGGTTTTTCCAATGGTCATGTATGGATGTGAGAGTTGGACTGAGAAGAAAGCTGAGTGCCGAAGAATTGATGCTTTTGAATTGTGATGTTGGAGAAGACTGTTGAGAGCTCCTTGGACTGCAAGGAGATTCAACCAGTCTATTCTAAAGGAGATCAGCCCTGGATGTTCTTTGGAAGGAATGATGCTAAAGTGAAACTCCAGTACTTTGGCCACCTCATGCGAAGAGTTGACTCATTGGAAAAGACTCTGATGCTGGGAGGGATTGGGGGCAGGAGGAGAAGGGGACGACAGAGGATGAGATGGCTGGATGGCATCACTGACTCGATGGACATGAGTCTGAGTGAACTCCTGGAGTTGGTGATGGACAGGGAGGCCTGGCGTGCTGCGATTCATGGGGTTGCAAAGAGTTGGACATGACTGAGTGACTGAACTGAACTGAACTGAGAGCACTTTCCTTATCTTTTAAAATAAATGTCAGTTATGCCCATGTCATAGCTGAAAATTCTGAGAGCTAAGATGAGTGATGTAAATTGTTCCAGGTCACATGCCAACTAAAATGTGTAACATAGGTCTATTCACTTCAGTCCAGTCGTTCAGTTGTGTCTGACTCTTTGTGACCCCATGAATTGCAGCACGCCAGGCCTCCCTGTCCATCACCAACTCCCGGAGCTTACTTAAACTCATGTCCATTAAGTCGGTGATTCCATCCAACCATCTCATCCGTCTGTCATCCCTTTCTCCTCTATCTCTGCTCCAGTGGATGCTCCTGACCCAGGAATTGAACTGGGGTCTCCTACATTGCAGGTGCATTCTTTACCAATTGAAGTATCAGGGAAGAGGTGAATGTACCCAAATATTAGATATGCTATCGATTAATCAGCAATGATATCAGCTATAACTTACGGAGATTTTACTATCTGTCAGGCACTATATGAAACATTTTATATGTAGTACTTCATTTAATTTCCAAAAGAATCCTGTGAGGCATTGGGGTAGATGGGCATGCAAACAGACCCTATTCTTCACCCTGAAAAATACATTCTTGAACATTAATCTTGCTACTGTCATTAGAGGGATTTTGTAA
>NW_011494510.1:975605-975931 GCF_000754665.1 Bison bison bison
GTGCACTGAGACTCAAGTCCATCGAGTCAGTGATGCCATCCAGCCATCTCATCCTCTGTCATCCCCTTCTCCTCCTGCCACCAATCCCTCCCAGCATCAGAGTCTTTTCCAATGAGTCAACTCTTCACATGAGGTGGCCAAGGTACTGGAGTTTCAGCGTTAGCATCATTCCTTCCAAAGAAATCCCAGGACTGATCTCCTTCAGAATGGACTGGTTGGATCTCCTTGCAGTCCAAGGGACTCTCAAGAGTCTTCTCCAACACCACAGTTCAAAAGCATCAATTCTTCGGTGCTCAGCCTTCTTCACAGTCCAACTCTCACATCCA
>NW_011494510.1:976031-976533 GCF_000754665.1 Bison bison bison
AAAAGGAGATAAGAGAAATCAAAGGTGTGAGATGGGTTTGACTTGTTACTGTCTTTGAAGATGAAAGAGAGCAGGAACCATACTCTTCATCACTGCGGAGAACTGCACCCTCCCCCCAGCTAACTATTTTGAAGTCTTCTTTTATGCATCATCTGATTTAAAAATGTGTTAGCACCTTCCAAATATTAATATAACACACTTTATGATTTCCAAATATAACAATTTTAAATTATTGTTATGAATGAAGCGTTTTTGCACAATGGCAATGCAAGATTCTTTTTTGAACATTAATATCATTTAAACACAAATCAGATCAGATGAGTCGCTCAGTCGTGTCCGACTCTTTGTGACCCCATGAATCGCAGCACGCCAGGCCTCCCTGTCCACCACCAACTCCCGGAGTGCACTGAGACTCAAGTCCATCGAGTCAGTGATGCCATCCAGCCATCTCATCCTCTGTCATCCCCTTCTCCTCCTGCCTCAGCGCCCCACCAGTGCCCCC
>NW_011494510.1:976633-977808 GCF_000754665.1 Bison bison bison
TCAGCGTTAGCATCATTCCTTCCAAAGAAATCCCAGGACTGATCTCCTTCAGAATGGACTGGTTGGATCTCCTTGCAGTCCAAGGGACTCTCAAGAGTCTTCTCCAACACCACAGTTCAAAAGCATCAATTCTTCGGTGCTCAGCCTTCTTCACAGTCCAACTCTCACATCCATACAGGACCACAGGAAATACCATAGCCTTGACTAGACGGACCTTTGTTGGCAAAGTAATGTCTCTGCTTTTCAATTTGCTATCTAGGTTGGTCATAACTTTCCTTCCAAGGAGTAAGTGTCTTTTAATTTCATGGCTAGAGTCACCACCTGCAGTGATTTGGGAGCCCAGAAAAATAAAGTCTGATACTGTTTCCCCATCCATTTCCCAAGAAGTGGTGGGACCGGATGCCATGATCTTCATTTTCTGAATGTTGAGCTTTAAGCCAACTTTTTCACTCTCCACTTTCACTTTCATCAAGAGGCTTTTGAGTTCCTCTTCACTTTCTGCCATAAGGGTGGTGTCATCTGCATATCTGAGGTTATTGATATTTCTCCTGGCAATCTTGATTCCAGCTTGTGCTTCTTCCAGTCCAGCGTTTCTCATGATGTACTCTGCATAGAAGTTAAATAAGCAGGGTGACAAAATACAGCCTTGACGTATTCCTTTTCCTATTTGGAACCAGTCTGTTGTTCCATGTCCAGTTCTAACTGTTGCTTCCTGACCTGCATACAAATTTCTCAAGAGGCAGATCAGGTGTTCTGGTATTCCCATCTCTTTCAGAATTTTCCACACTTTCTTGTGATCCACACAGTCAAAGGCTTTGGCATAGTCAATAAAGCAGAAATAGATATTTTTCTGGAACTCTCTTGCTTTTTCCATGATCCAGTGGATGTTGGCAATTTGATCTCTGGTTCCTCTGCCTTTTCTAAAACCAGCTTGAACATGAGGAAGTTCACGCTTCACATATTACTGAAGCCTGGCTTGGAGAATTTTGAGCGTTACTTTACTAGCGTGTGAGATGAGTGCAATTGTGCAGTCGTTTGAGCATTCTTTGGCATTGCCTTTCTTTGGGATTGGAATGAAAACTGACCTTTGCCAGTCCTGTGGCCACTGCTGAGTTTTCCAAATTTGCTGGCATATTGAGTGCAGCACTTTCACAGCATCATCTTTCAGGATTTGG
>NW_011494510.1:978328-990787 GCF_000754665.1 Bison bison bison
TCATTCCATAGTTTATCAAGCACTCTATCTATCAGATCTAGGCCCTTAAATCTATTTCTCACTTCCACTATATAATCATAAGGGATTTGATTTAGGTCATAGCTGAATGGTCTAGTGGTTTTCCCTACTTTCTTCAATTTCAGTCTGAATTTGGCAATAAGGAGTTCATGGTCTGAGCCACAGTCAGCTCCTGGTCTTGTTTTTGCTGACTGTATAGAGCTTCTCCATCTTTGGCTGCAAAGAATATAATCAATCTGATTTCAGTGTTGACCATGGGGCGATGAGTGGGTGGAGCTACCCCACGCCCCTAAGCCCAAGGCCAAGGGTGGTGGCAGGCAGGAGCAACCCCACGACCGTGGCCAGGGGTGGTGGCCGGGAGGACCAACCCCATGTCCAAGGAGCCGTGGCTGCGTGGGCGCAGGAGGGCCTAGAGGAGCTCTCCCATGTTAAAGGTCAGGAAGGGCGGTGGTGAGGAGATACCCCTTGTCCAAGGTAAGGAGCAATGGCTTCACTTTGCTGGAGCAGCCATGAAGAGATACCCCACGCCCAAGGTAAGGGAAACCCAAGTAAGATGGTAGGTGTTGCAAGAGGGCATCAGAGGGCAAACACACTGAAACCATACTCACAGAAAACTAGTAATCTCATCACACTAGGACCACAGCCTTGTCTAACTCAATGAAACTAAGCCATGCCCGTGGGGCAACCCAAGATGGGCGGGTCATGGTGGGGAGATTTGACAGAATGTTGTCCACTGGAGAAGGGAATGGCAAACCACTTCAGTATTCTTGCCTTGAGAACCCCATGAACAGTATGAAAAAGCAAAATGATAGGATACTGAAAGAGAAACTCCCCAGGTCAGTAGGTGCCCAACATGCTACTGGAAATTAGTGGAGAAATAACTCCAGAAAGAATGAAGGGATGGAGCCAAAGCAAAAAGAATACCCAGCTGTGGATGTAACTGGTGATAGACGCAAGGTCCGATACTGTAAACAGAATATTGCATAGGAACCTGGAATGTCAGGTCCATGAATCAAGGCAAATTGAAAGTGGTCAAACAAGAGATGGCAAGAGTGAATGTTGACATTCTAGGAATCAGCGAACTGAAATGGACTGGAATGGGTGAATTCAACTCAGATGACCATTATATCTACTACTGCAGGCTGGAATCCCTCAGAAGAAATGGAGTGGCCATCATGGTCAACAAAAGAGTCCAAAATGCAGTACTTGGATGCAATCTCAAAAACGACAGAATGATCTCTGTTCATTTCCAAGGCAAACCATTCAATATCACAGTAATCCAAGTCTATGCCCCAACCAGTAACGCTGAAGAAGCAGAAGTTGAATGGTTCTATGAAGACCTACAAGACCTTTTAGAACTAACACCCAAAAAAGATGTCCTTTTCATTATAGGGGACTGGAATGCAAAAGTAGGAAGTCAAGAAACACCTGGAGTAACAGGCAAATTTGGCCTTGGAATACGGAATGAAGCAGGGCAAAGACTAATAGAGTTTTGCCAAGAAAATGCACTGGTCATAACAAACACCCTCTTCCAACAACACAAGAGAAGACTCTATACCTGGACATCACCAGATGGTCAACACCGAAATCAGATTGATTATATTCTTTGCAGCCAAAGATGGAGAAGCTCTATACAGTCAGCAAAAACAAGACCAGGAGCTGACTGTTTGATGTAAAAAACAAAAGAAATATTTTGCAGGGTCATGTTTACTCCCTAAATCACAGGCCCAAATGGTTAATATTTTCTTTACAGTTAATAAAATTCTCACCACAGTTTGGTAGACTTGAATTTTCATTTTGAGAAATACTAACGGAGAAATATTGGTACAAATTGGAAATGGAATGAAACAGGATATTTATCCTGGTTTAAAATATTTTATCATTCATCATGTGTCATTTTTAACCAACGCACGAAGGGTAAAGATGTCAGAATTTTTTATTTCACAAGAAAACATGCAGTGTTTCCTATATTGGAAATTGTTAGTGTCTAAATTCTAAATACTGTGCTTCATTTCATTTCTAATTTACGTCCTTGTCTTCCCCACAGCATTTCTTAAGGTAAAAATCTATATGCAGCATCTTTTTATTAGTGAGAATTTCAGTGCTAACTATGAGGGGGCCAGGATTCACCATCTACTGAAAATTTATAATACATTCTCTGTTTCCTGCATGTCAAACAGATGAATAAGACCTATTTATAATTGTGGGTAAGAGATAACAGACTATAAATAAAAAGGAAACATATTTAATCGTAAAGTAAATATTAATTAAAAAGGAAATTAAATGTTTATTTTGGGGGAAAATGTTCAGATTTTATCCTTACCTGTGACAATGTTCCCTATGCCCATCCAATCTAAAGGAACTACTATAGGGTCCCTAAAATAACATATGTGGATGCAGTCTTTTTCAATGTATTTTAATAATTCATATATTTAATATATATGTATAAAGTTTTAAAAATAATTCTGGCTCATCTATTAATATGTCATCTGGGAATATACTTTTTGATTGAGTCATTTATTCCCAGTTCTTCATTTCCTCCCTATATTAGAATTGGGCATCCTCTTTTTTGTCACAGATTTTTCAGTATCATCCCTTAGGGTGGGATGAATTTATTGTACATCCTACTGATGACTGTTTGTCAATAAGACTTACTATGGAACATGAAATGTGGGAGGAAGTGATTCTGTGCCATTTCCCAGCTCCCACTTCAGGCCAAAGAGACACTGGTCTGTGCTCATTCTTTTGCCCTCCTGCTCATGTTAGAAGTACTTTCCCTGTGGAGCTTACTGCCCCTCACCATGGGTCTCAGAATGCATATTTGAATGAGATCTGAAGAATGCACAGTGAAGACCAGTCCATTCAGCTCTGCAGCTTGAAGTCAAGTTACCAGCCAGGCCCAGCCAGGATCCAGAGCACCCCACCCTTAAGATACACAGGTGTGTTCAGCTGAGTTATTCAGAGCTGGCCCTGAAGATATAGAGGTGTGTTCAGGTGAGTTGTTCAGAACTGGCCCAGTTCAACCACATACATGTAAAGTAATAAATGCTTATTGTTGTATGCCATGGGTTGTATGTTACGCAGCAATGCTACAGAAATCGCTACCAGATACAATTTTCTATTTGTATATTTAAGTAAACTGTCTTTTAACCTCCAAAATCGCATTTTAATTTTCACTTGCTTTGTGAAGCAAGTGAAATAAGCAGGTGATCTCCTTATTTACTTCATCTCAAGCATAGTTTTTGGGTTTTTTAAGTTTACCCATATGCCCACAATAATATTCATTTCATTTTACTGACATGTTTTATCTGTGAATTTGTCTCTCTCAGTGAATGATAAGCTACTGGAGGGCAAGGACTGTGTCTTAAAATCTTGGGGGGCGATTATCTATCAGAGATTCTCACATGTAGCTGGTAGTAAATATACTTTTCTGAATTATGGAATGAATAGATAGCTCAAAGTATTTTCTGTTCATTTGGTGTAATTTTTCCATCTGAGTATTCAACATGCTATATGTTGCTGTTTCAAAATTCTGGGTTAGAAGGAAGGTGAAAACATTAAACCTCAAAAATCATAGCAGTGTCCATTTCTTATCATTAATTGGAATACCCTTCAGAGTATCCTCTTAGTTAAATTCTAGGAGAAGTCTCCCTCCCCACCCCAAACATAATGGAGTGAGCTGAAAAGCCTCCCTTCTTAATAACTTGTAACTTAGCGGTTCAAAAATTATATATTCTGAGATTTTGCTCTTTGTGCCTTTTTAGCAATAGAAGTTTGAATCAGTTAGAAAAACTGATGATTAGGCCACTGTTTGCCATACGTGTTGGAATTTAAAGGAACCAACTGGAAAAATTGTGAAGGACAGCTAACAGAGTTGTGGCTTTATTTAACTCAGCACCTGACCAAAAATTTCAGGCTGAATTTGAGTCAAAGGACAAGTAAATATCATGTCAAATACTTGATAAAGATTTGTGGAAAATCAGAAACATTTGATTTCTAGGGTTTTTTCCCCCAATAATTTCCAGTTTTATTAAATTTTGATCAGAGTGATATTTATGGAGATTTTTGATTCTTTTTATTTTAAAATATGTTAAATTTTTATAAATGTTCCATGTGTGCTTGATAAGAAGTCTATATCTCCCCTTGTTAGATAGTTCATTTTTATGTTGGAAGTCCTAAGGATAGTTCTTGAATCTTTACAAACTAAACATTTTTGTTAGTGTATATCATGGAGTTGATCATTACAGGTGATTTTCCAGGGTATCTGGTGCTTTAAATATGTTATTACAAGGTTTTCTTTTTTCTCTTTCTGGAAATTGCTATTAATATTTTACAGTGGTTTTAATATGAATCTTGTTCCATCGTCTTAGTTTCTGCAGGGACTCCAATTGTACAGATGCTATTTTCTCTTTGACTGTCTTCAATTTCAACTATTCTTTCTCACACATTTTTACTTATTTAATTCATTTGAATTGCATTGTTTTTTTTGTTTTCTTCGATGTCTTTTTAATATTCTCATTTAAATATTTTTTTCTTTGAGCACTTTGGAATCTAGTCATAATTTCTAATATTAGTTTGTCTTATTCTATTTCTTTCCAGAGATCAAGTCTTATTTCATTTTCTCCTTTTTTTCCCCATTTCTATTTTTGCTTTTAAAATTTCCAATTCAAATTGTTTTTTCATATCCCTAAATGCTTGAATATAGTAATTCAGTTTTGAATGCTATGTTATATAGGTTTTTGTTGTTACACACACACACACACAGCAGTTGAAGAATGTTGGTTCCTTGCATATTCGGTGGTCAGACCTGTTAGTTTGTAATGGCTTATAAGATTCCTAGTTCAAGAGCGCCCTCTTCTGTCAGAGTAGAAAACTATGTTTCTTTTCTTTGTGTGTGTGTGTGTGTGTGTGTGAGGGACTGGAAATGGTGTTGAGTTATCTTTGATATTATCTACTTATTTTATCTTCCTGAATCCTGATTCTCATGCTTTTGATTTTTTCCCCCTTTTACTATGTACTTTCAAAGGTGTGTCTCCTTTTCTTTTCACCGCTTCTCCCCTACAACAAGGTTTAGCTTTTTTATCTACCTGCATGCTTTGAGCATTTCATACAGAGGGCAGTCTATCTTTTTCTGATACAGTTTTAGAAAAATTGAGAAAAAAACTAAACATAGATCCTCTAACTTCTGTTCAATAGTGGCTTCTCCAAACTGTACATGGATTTCCAAATTCTCGTGGCAGAAAGCACAAAGCAACCTGGCTGGAATTGGGTGTTTATTTTTTGACTTTTAGGCAATTTAGTTTTAGTTGTTCATGATCTTCATGTTATGTGTTGCAGTTAGAGTTTCTGTCATTTTATTTGTTTTATTGAGCTTTGCTGTCTATTTTGTTAGAGAAGTTGGGGGTATCAAATGTACATACCTGATGTTACTTTGACTACCCCAAATTATCTGCCTAATATTTTTTACTGGGCATTGGGCATTGTGAATATTACATTGGTAGAATCTGGGATTTGTTGTCTTCTTTTACAGACGTTAAATTTTGTCTTGTTTGAGAGTTGTTACTTTCAGATCAGTCTGAGACTTCCCAGGCTTGCTTCTTTTTAAATGCTGTTAGTGTTGGTCGACAGTAGTTATTATTCTAGAGACAATCTTGCATTACTACTAAGGGGTGATATATCTTTGCCTCCAGGGTGCTCTGGGTATTCAGTGAGCATACCTCCACTCTGATTGGTCAGAACTCAGAAGACGATCATAACTGTTTCTCTTACAGCTCCCTGGTAGGGTTCCTTTGCCAGGGTTTATGGAATTACTCACTACATTCATGTAGCTTTGTACTCATTAATAGACCCATGGGACCTGTTGCAGATTTCTGGAGCTTTTTGTATCTTCATCCTTTCCAGTATCTTGGTCTCCTTTAACCCTGTACTATCTGCTTCATAATCTCAAGAATATTGCCTTTCTGGGGTTCCTTCTTCTGTACTGGGTCTGGAAATCTAGGGGAATTATAAGGTTCATCTCATTTATTTCCTTTCTCTTAGGTATCACAATCCCTATCCTGCCTGCTGTATGATGTCTAACTGAATTGTTTTTATTCACAATGCTTCTGATACAAATGTATGTTTTTGGTCTCTCCCTGTTGACCAATTCTCCAGCTCTCTGAACACAAACTGGATGCTGTATAATTCAATTGTGACACTAACCACCTGGTGTTAGCACAGTCCCTCAGGTTGAGAGCTTGGTCTCACAAGATGTAGGGACATCACTTGCAAGTTCCACGTTGCCACCTGTACTTTTGACCAATCAGCTATAAATCCAGAGATACAATGACTCTCTCCTCAGGTTTGATAATTTGCTAAAGCAGCTCACAGAACTACAGAAAGCCCTTTACTTAGCGGTTTATTGCAGAGGACACCATCAGGAACACCCAGATGGAAGTGAGTAGGGAAAGTACGGGAGAAGGCACACAGACTGCACGTCCCTTCCGGGTATACCTTCCTTCTAGGACTTTCATGTGTTCAATGACTCAGTTCTCTAAACCCTGCATTTAGTGGTTTTTATGGAAGTTTCATTAAGTAATCATGATTGATTAAATCTTTGGCAATTGGTGATTAACTCAAATTCCACCTCTGCCTCCAAGGGGTAGGGCTGAAAGTTCCAACCTCCTAATCCTTGGTTTTATGTGGCAACCAGGCCCTCCCTGTTCCTGAGGCTATCTAGGTGCTCATCAAAGGTGGCCTCGCACGGAAGATCTAAGCAGACATTTCTCCAAAGAAGACACACAGAGGGCCAAAAAGCACATGAAAAGACGCTCAACATCACTAATTATTAGAGAAATACAAATCAAAACTACAATGAGGTTATCACCTTACACCAGTCAGAATGGCCATCATCAAAAAAAAATCTATAAAGGATAAATCCTGGAGAGGGTGTGGAGAAAAGGGAATTCTCCTGCACCGTTGGTAGGAATGTCAGTTGGTAGAGCTTCAATGGAAAACAGTGTGGATGTTCCTCAAAAAGCTATAAACAGAGTTGCCCTGTGATGCAGCAAGGCTTCCCAGGTGGAACTAGTAGTAAAGAACCCACCTGCTAATGCAGGAGCTGTGAGAGACGGGAGTTCCATCCCTGGGTCAGGAAGATCCCCTGGAGGAGGGCGTGGCAACCCACTCCAGTGTTCTTGCCTGGAGAATACCATGGACAGAGGAGCCTGGCGGGCTACAGTCCATAGGATAGCAAAGAGTCAGACATGACTGAAGTGATTTAGCAGGCATGCATGATCCAGCAATCTCACTCATGGACATATATTTGGAGAAAATCATAATTCAAAAGATATATGCATCCCAATGCTCACTGAAGCACTATTTATGATAGCCAGGACATGGAAGCAACCTAAATGACCATCAATAGAGGAATGCATAAAGAAGATGTCGTACACATACACAATGAAATACTACTCAGCTATAATAAAGAACAAAAGAATGCTATTTGCACCAACATGGACAGACCTAGAGATTTTCATCTCTTCACTGAGTGAAGTCAGTAGGAGAAAGACAAATATCATATAACATCACTTATAAAATGAAGTGTTGGTCAGTCATATCTGACTCTCTGTGACCCCATGGACTCTAGCCTGCTAGGCTCCTCTGTCCATGGGGATTCTCCAGGCAAGAATATTGGAATAAGTAGCCATTCCTTTCTCCAGGGGATCTTCCCAACCTAGGGATCAAACCTGGGTCTCCTACTTTATATGTGCAATCTAAAAAATGGTATGAATTAACTCACTTTTAAAACAAAAACAGAGTCACAGATGTAGAAAACAAACATGGTTACCACAGGTGGAAGTGGGGAGATAAATTGGAAGATTGGGGTTGACATATACACCCTATTATTAAGAAAATAGATATCTAACAAGGATTAATAATATAGCACTGCTGCTGCTGCTAAGTCGCTTCAGTCATGTCCGACTCTGTGCGACCGCATAGACGGCAGCCCACCAGGCTTCCCCGTCCCTGGGATTCTCCAGGCAAGAACACTGGAGTGGGTTGCCATTTCCTTCTCCAATGCAGGAAAGTGAAAAATGAAAGTGAAGTCGCTCAGTTGCGTCCGACTCTTTGCGACCCCTATGGACTGCAGCCTACCAGGCTCCTCCGTCCATGGGAGTTTCCAGGCAAGAGTACTGGAGCACAGATAACTCTATATAGCCTATAGGGGGAAAGAATCTGAAAAAGAGAGGATATATGTATATCTATAACTGATTCAGTTTGTTGTACAGCAGAAGCTAACACAACATTGTAAATCAACTATACGCCAATAAAAATTTAAAAAAGATATATGACTTGCACTAAGAGTAATTATTGTCTTATGAAGCTTTTATTTCGGTTACATATATGTAGGTTTGTTTAAGTGATTTTGTACATGTAAGTAAACTGTGTTTCACTGAAAAAACAAAACAAAACAGTGACCTCATTAGAACAAAGGATGCTTTCTAGCACGGCAGAGATTCCAAAGGTTTTAGGAGCTATATGCTAGGAACCAAGGACAAAAACCAACTATATGGTCATCACACCGATACAAGTTGTTTCATATATTTTGTCTGGTTTCCCAGTTATGTACATTGAAGACTTGAATCAGTTACTCCATTACCATGAAAGTGGAAGATTTGGGCTGCATTAAGTTTTCAAAGCTCTGCAGGTGATACTAATGTGAAACTAGCTTTAAGGACCACCACTTTGGTCTCATAAGGAGTTATAAGATGAAAGAACAATGTATCTTGATAATTAAAAATGCTATAAATAGCTGATTATCATTGAGTGTCTATTGTACTGTAGCTGTTCTAAACACAACACTTTGAAATAGGAATTAATCAATATCAGTGTTTCAGGTCCCCTTTAGCAAAACCCAATTCAATCTAGTTCTAGAAAAAAGAAAGCTGGGCAGTTTTTGAAGAAGCAGGTAGGGCTTCCTCAGTGACTAAGATAAGGGAATCAAAGCAGATGGCAGGATATGTATTCTCTCTTTTCCCGTCTCTCTTCCTTCTATGTCAGCCTCTGTCTCTCTCTCTTCATCCCCCCGCCCCTCACAAACACACACCCTGTGTATCTGTTAGCCTCCTTTTGCTGGAAGAAAGAGGACCCTTGAATCAACTCACTAAATAACGCTGACACGTGTTAACCAACATAATAGGAAGTTGAGTCTTTTCAGTGGGAAACAAAATTCTCTGGAACGTTTGATTTAAGGAGTCACTTATGTTATCAAATATTTAATTTTCTTCCCTGTCTGTCCTGTGACCATCGATGTTTGTTCTGTGTTCAGTAGAGTTTGTTGGTAACTATAGCTGTTTCACGTAGGACATAGAAACAGCACCAACATACAGAGGATGGAAAAGATTGTCTCTTCCTAATAAGGAAGAATTTCCTGTAGGATATTTTCATAATTCCTTGGTCAGAATTGGGACATATACCCACTGCAGATTCAATTACTGGCCAGAGTGCTGGGGGTGAGTTGGGTATAAGCAGTTGCCCAGCCACTTCAGATGGACCTCAACCAAGGGAAAACGAGGTAGATCTCATCAGCCAAGGGAAAACCTTTGACGAAATGTACAGGTAAGTGCTAGGAGCAACCAACACTTGCAGCAGGGAGACAGGTTCAGTGTCAGAGAAGAGAGGGTTGGACAGAACATGCACCACATGCCATCTACCTATTATAAACCCCCTGGCACATATACAAATGGTGCATTTAAACCACTGTATTTAACTGACCTGCTCAAAATGAAACAGTTGGGAATTGGAGGAGGTAGAATTGGAGTCCACAAGATCTGATTCCAAAACTGAGGCTTTTGTTCAATATTTAATAAAATGCCTTAAAAGGTAAAATGTTTATGAGCCTAAATTCATATGTAGTTTCATAATTATCAGTGATCACCTCATTTCCCAGATGCCTTTAATATGCAAAGATAATTTGTATTTTTTTTCTACTCATAGAGGTGCCAGAAACACGGAAAGGCATATTTTGTGCTTCTCTCATATTTAGAAGCCTGTTGGATAACTTAAAGGGGTCTGTGTGGGATCATCCTGTCTGTTCAAGTGATAATTTGAAAAGAAAGACATTCTTGAAAGTACAGAGACTTGGTTCTCTCTCTGCACCTTAGAGGCAAGTCCAGGGGGCAGAATTAAGTGACAGCAAAAGGAAAAAGTCACATATATCACAGCAATGGGAAATCCTTATGGCTAAGTCAGCTCTCTACTGTGCGGCTGCTCTTTGATGTTGGTCAAAGTTTCCTTAGTGGGAGAGGCAGAGGGAAAAGGACAGGGGAACAAAGAAGTGATTTCAATTTCCAGGTCTAAATAAAAAAGGAAACAGCACATCCATCCGATACTAATATGGGAGTTGGTGATGGACAGGGAAGTCTGGTGTGCTGCAGTCCATGGGGTTGCAAAGAGTGGGACACTACTGAGCGACTGAACTTACTGATTGATTTAAACCTAATCTTAGATTCTATGCTATGCTATGCTAAGTCACTTCAGTCATGTCCGACTCTTTGCGACCCCATAGACGGCAGCCCACCAGACTCCCCCGTCCCTGGGATTCTCCACGCAAGAACACTGGAGTGGGTTGCCATTTCCTTCTCCAATGCATGCAAGGGAAAAGTTAAAGTGAAGTTGCTCAGTCGCGTCCAACTCTTAGCGACCCCATGGACTGCAGCCTACCAGGCTCCTCTGTCCATGGGATTTTCCAGGCAAGAGTACTGGAGTGGGGTGCCATTGCCTTCTCCGCTTAGATTCTATACTTTCATAGAAACCTGCACTTCTTCTTCATGGTTCTTACTGATTCTTATTTAGATGCCATAGGTCAGGTTTTCCCCCTAATAGACCCTGAGATGAACATTTTTATATAAAAGGTTTGGGGGGAATATACTTTGAGTCAGAACCTGTGGGTGAGTGAAATAGCGAATAATGAGGAATGCAGAATTATAAACACAGTCACCACAATCCAAGGGGATCACCGGAGGTGGGATGAGTCTTCATAATTGGACTCTTTTGACTCATGTTTACCTCCTCCTCCACCAGTGACTCTAGGTGGCACGTCTCAGGAATAGGTCATGGGTTTGCGTAAGTCAAGTCTCTTCTTTTGAGGAATTTCCTGGGGAATGATTCATATAAGAGCCTTCAGCTACCAACAGTCTCAGCAGCTTCAGGAATGTGTGACTCAGGCCTAACAGTGGAAAAGAGGAAGTCGGGGAATGGAGACCCACCAGGGTGGCACACCTTGCACTAACTGGAACCAACTACTTTCTTCGTATGATAAGTTCTAGAAATGGCTTCTGGAGAAGGCAATGGCACCCCACTTCAGTACTCTTGCCTGGAAAATCCCACGGATGGAGGAGCCTGGTGGGCTGCAGGGGTTGCGAAGAGTCGGACACGACTGAGCGACTTCCCTTTCACTTTTCACTTTCCACTTTCATGCACTGGAGAGGGAAATGGCAACCCACTCCAGTGTTCTTGCTTGGAGAACCCCAGGGACAGTGGAGCCTGGTGGGCTGCCATCTATGGAGTCGCACAGAGTCAGACACGACTGAAGTGATTTAGCAGCAGCAGAAATGGCTTTGCCAGGATTCTGCTTTGTCTATTTTCCTCCTGTAGTTAATTCTGACTTATAATCTCCTTCCTCAACTTCACATTTTAGATTCCACCTAGCCTTGGCTAGCACCTCTGCTGGTTTTAGGTAGATTACACAGACAAGTGACCCAAATCCTCATATCAAGTGGGTATTGTGGACAGTCATAATGTCCTTCTCAGGCCACAGGTGCTTTGCTTGTCAATTTCCTGTTAAATATGGGAAAAGATGTCAAGAGATGTGACTGCAGCTCTCATGGACACAAATCCTATTCTTTGGTACCTGAACATATTCTTTGGCAGTCCTATCTCCTCCTAATATTTGGAGTCTATTACCCTATTCAGGTTGGTGATTCCCTTTTTTTTTTTTTTTCCTTGACTGCTGATTTCTTGGCACACATATCCTAAAGTAACCAGATGGCAGCTATAGTTGCAAGTTGAATGAGATTATGTCTGTGTCCTCTGGCAAAGGATCAGGACTTCTAAACCTTTAGAGTCAAGAGTTGCAGGACTGGAATCAATAGGAGTGATGATATGTGTGGTCACTCCAGCTTTCAGCCATATTTCTCAGACTCATATCTGTTGGGTTCACTGGAAAATATGACAGGCATTGATTTAGGGTGTGTACTGTATCCTGATAGATTATTTTCCATATACTCAGGAGTCATTCAGTTCAGTTCAGTCGCTCAGTTGTGTCCAACTCTTTGTGACCCCATGAATCGCAGCACGCCAGGCCTCCCTGTCCATCACTAACTCCCAGAGTTTACTCAAACTCATGTCCATCAAGTCAGTGATGCCATCCAGCCATCTCATCCTCTGTTGTCCCCTTTT
>NW_011494510.1:990887-994967 GCF_000754665.1 Bison bison bison
CCATCAAGTCAGTGATGCCATCCAGCCATCTCATCCTCTGTTGTCCCCTTTTCCTCCTGCCCCCAATTCTTCCCAGCATCAGGGTCTTTTCCAATGAGTCAACTCTTCGCATGAGGTGGCCAAAGTATTGGAGTTTCAGCTTTAGCATCAGTCCTTCCAATGAACACCCAGGACTGATCTCCTTTAGAATGGACTGGTTGGATCTCCTTGCAGTCCAAATTACCAGTCTGTATTTCAGTTATCATTTTCATTGCTCTATCAGTCTGATGGTTTGCTTGATGCGTATATGACAGAACCAGTGGATCCCACTGCTATAATACTTCTGCTCTAAAGTGGGTTCCTTGAACAGGATAGAAAGCCCAGAAATAAACCCACACACCTATGGTCCATTAATCTACAATAAAGGAGGGAAGACTACACAATGTTGGAAACACAGTCCCTTCAACAAATGATACTAGAAAAACTAGACCGCTACATGTGAAAAAAATGAAACTAGATCATTCCTTAACACCATGCACAAAGGTAAAGTTAGATTAAAGACATAAATGTGAGACCAAACACTATAAAACTCCTAGAGGAGAACCTAGATAGATCACTCTGACTTAAATCACAGTGATATCTATTTCAATCTGTCTCTGAGAATAATAGAAATAAAAACAAAAATAAACAAACGGGACCTATTTAAACTCAAAAGCTTTTGCACAGCAAAGGATACAATACGCAAAATGAAATGACAACCCACAGATTGGGAGAAAATATTTTCATATGATGTGACAAACAAGGGATTATTCTCCAAAACTTATAAGTTATCTCATCAGGCTTATCATCATCAAAACAAGCAATCCAATCAAAAAATTGGGCAGAAGACCTAAATATACATTTCTCCAAAGAAGACATACAGATAGCCAAGGAGCATATGAAAGATGATCAACACCACTAATTATTAGAGAAATGCAAATCAAAACTACAATGAGGTATTACCTCAGTCAGAATGGCTATCATCAAAAAATCCACAAACATTAAATGCTCAAAAGGGTGCAGGAGAAAGGAACCTTCCACTCCCTCCACAGAGAAGGTAATTGTTGGTGGGAACATTAAATAGTATAGCCAATATGGAGAACAGTATAGAGGTCCCTTAGAGAGCTACCATATGACTCTGCAATCCTGTTCCAGGGTATATTTCTGAAGAAATACATGATCCAAAAGGGCAGCTCTGCTTACAATAGCCACTACTTGAAAGCAACCTAAGTGCCCATCTACAGATAAATGGATAAAGAAGATGTGGTATATACACACGATAAATGGATAAAGAAGATGTGGTATATACACACGGGGTGGAATATTATTCAGCCATTAAAAAGAATGAAATAATGCCATCTTCAGCAACACGGATGGACCTAGAGATTGTCATACTGAGTGAAGTCAGTCAGACAGTGAAAGACAAATATTGTATAATATCATTTATATGCAGACTCTAAAAAGAAAATGATACAAATGAACTTATTAACAAAACAGAAACAGACTCACAGACTTAGAGAACTAACTTATGGTTGCTGGAGGGGGTCAGAAGAATGGGAGGGGATAGGGATAGTTAGGGAGTTTGGGATGGATATGTGTACACTGTTACATTTAAAATGGATAGCCTACTGCATAGCATTGGGAATTCTGCTCCATGTTATATGGCAGCCTGGATAGGAGGGGAGTTTGGGGGCGAAATAGATGGGAAAACAATGGAAACAGTGACAGACTTTATTTTCTTGGGCTCCAAAATCACTGCAGATGGTGAGTGCGGCCATGAAATTAAAAGACACTTATTCCTTGGAAGAAAAGCTATGACAAACCTAGACAGCATGTTAAAATGCAGAGACATTACTTTGCCAACAAAGGTCTGTATAGTCAAAGATATGGTTTTTCCAGTAGTCGTGTATGGGTGTGAGAGTTGGATCATAAAGAAAGCTGAGTGCTGAAGAATTGATTCTTCTGAACTGCAGTGTTGGAGAAGACTCTTGAGACTCTGTTGGACAAAAAGGAGATCAAACCAGTCAATTCTAAAGGAAATCAATCCTGAATATTCATTGGAAGGACTGATGCTGAAGCTTCAATACTTTGGCCACCTGATGTGAAGAACTGACTCCTTGGAGAAGACCCTGATGTTGGGGAAGAGGGCACAAGGAGAAGGGGATAACAAAAGATGAGATAGTTGGAGGTAATTACTGACTCGATGGCTATGAGTTTGAGCAAGCTCCGGGTGTTGGTGATGAACAGAGAAGCGTGGCATGCTGCAGTCCATGTGGTCGTGAAGAGTTGGATATGACTGACTGAACTGAACTTGGGGGAAAATAGATACATGTAAATGTATGTCTGAATCCCTTTGTTGTCCACCTGAAACATTGTAACATTGTTTGATATCAAAACATTGTTAATCAACTATACTCCAACACAAAATGAAAAGTTAAAAACAATAAAGTGGATTCCTCAGTCGGATGTAATGCTATGCAAATCCCATGGCTTTGAATTTGACAGTTCAAACCTTCTGTATGTTCTAGATGATGAGGATGGTTGAAAGTCTACAAATGGGAAAGGGAAATCCATACCCAGAGTATTTGCCAACTTTAGGAAAGGTAAACTGTTGTCTCCTCAGGGCTTGTTGCTGTTTAGTCCCTAAGTTGTGTCCAACTCTTTCACAACCCCATGGACTTTAGCCCACCAGGCTCCTTTGCCCATGGGATTTCCCAGGCAAGGATACTGAGGAGGGTTGCCATTTCTTTCTCCAAGGGATCTTCCTGTCCCAGGGATCAAACCCAGATCTTCTGCATTGGCAGGCAGATTTTTTAACACTGAGCCATCAGGGGTAGGAAGGATCTAAGATAAAAATTTGCAACTAAGTTGCTGGATGGTGTTCTGAGTGACTAATGCCACATTAAGGGCTAAGAGTTGATCTCAATTAATGGCAATATAGTAACACTTAATATTTAGATCAGCTTTGGTGATAGGAGTCCATGGACCCCTGTGTTACTTCTGTCACTACCACTGTGGGTACATTCATATGACCATTACTCTAGGATAGAAGAGATAGGCTGAGGTCAGCTGGGTGAGTCATGACGTCTACTTTGTTGTTTAGTGACTCTCCATGGTTATGTCTGTTCCCTACTGATGCTGAAACAAATCCCCACAAACTTAGTGTCTTTAAAAAAGTAAATTTGTTATCTTATGGTTTGGAAGTCAGAGTCTGAAATGGGTATCATGGGATTAAAATCAAGGCATCAGCAGAATTCCTTCTGGAAGATTTAGGAAAGAATGTTTCCTAGCTCTTTTGAGCTTCTTTGACTCAAGACCACCTGACAGCAATCACATCATTCCGATTTCTGCTTTATTACATCTTTGATGGTGGAGACTCCCTCACCTTACTCTTTCACTTATACAGAGCCTAGTGATTACATTGGGACAATCCAGATAAATCAGGACAGTTTTCCCATTTTCGAGATCCTTAATTTAATCACATCAGCAAAACCCCTTGTAACATGTAAGGTAATATATTCACAAATTCCAGGAATAAGAAGGAAGACATCTTAGGGGAGCCAGACATTATTCTGCCTATCACAACGGTGGATGCCTTCTACTGGACACTATCGTGTGATACAACATTACTCACATTTGTGCTCACTTCCATCACTCTATGTACCTGGATTTCTTTCTCTTCAATTTTCCAGTCATTTTCTTTCAAGACCTTCAACCATTGCCCTCAGTTTAGTCAGTCGTGTCTGACTCTTTGCAACCCCACGGACTGCAGCACACAAGGCTTCCCTGTCAATCACCAACTCCTGGAGCTTGCTCAAACGTACGGCCATCAAGTCAGTGATGCCATCTAACCATCTCATCCTCTGTTGTCCCCTTCCCCTCCTGACTTCAATCTTTCCCAGCATCAGGGACTTTTCCAATGAGTCAGTTCTTTGCATTAGGTGGCCAAAGTATTGGAGCTTCAGCATTCACCATTCAGCTTCACCATTTCCCTACAGGAAGGTTAATCCATTGGCAGAATTAATTTTCACTACTCTCTCTTTTTTTTTTTTTTTTTTTTTG
>NW_011494510.1:995067-1012826 GCF_000754665.1 Bison bison bison
TTTATTTTTGCTTTTATTTCCAGTATTCTGGGAGGTGGGTCATAGAGGATCCTGCTGTGATGTATGTCAGAGAGTGTTTTGCCTATGTTCTCCTCTAGGAGTTTTATAGTTTCTGGTCTTATGTTTAGATCTTTAATCCATTTTGAGTTTATCTTTGTGTATGGTGTTAGAAAGTGTTCTAGTTTCATTCTTTTACAAGTGGTTGACCAGTTTTCCCAGCATCACTTGTTAAAGAGATTGTCTTTAATCCATTGTATATTCTTGCCCCCTTTGTCAAAAATAAGGTGTCCATATGTGCATGGATTTATCTCTGGGCTTTCTATTTTGTTCCATTGATCTATATTTCTGTCTTTGTGCCAGTACCATACTGCCTTGATAACTGTGGCTTTGTAGTAGAGCCTAAAGTCAGGTAGGTTGATTCCTCCAGTTCCCTTCTTTCTCAAGATAGCTTTGGCTATTCGAGGTTTTTTGTATTTCCATACAAATTGTGAAATTATTTGTTCTAGCTCTGTGAAGAATCCCATAACTCATTACTGGACATTTCATTGCTCTCCAGAGAGAAGAAATACAGCTCCACCCACCAGAACACCGACACAAGCTTCCCTAACCAAGAAACATTGACAAGCCACCTGTACTCTCTTTCAAAAATGTGTTCATTGGTGTTTTAGAGAGGCACATGTGTACACACACACACACACACACACATACACACACACATTGAGCCATATTGTCTGTGACTTAACCGCAAATAGGAGTTTGCTGTCAGAGGGGACACTGGCGAGGATTCTTAAGTGTGTGTGTTTCTTCTTGTAAGGAAAATCTTCTGAATCATCTTAAAGTAAAGAGGAAGAAGAACCAGCTTTTAACAATGAAAAATGGACCATTTCTCTAGGTCCAGAGCTTCCCTGGTGGCTCAAATGGTAAAGAATCTGCCTGCTCTGTAGGAGACTGAGGTTCAATCCCTGGGTCAGGAAGATCCTCTGAAGAAGGAAATGGCAACCCACTCCAGTATTCCTACCTGGGACATCCCATGGACAGAGAAGCCTGGTGGGCTAAAGTCCATGGGTCACAAAGAGTGAAACACAACTGAGCGACTGTACTTTCTCTTGGTCTAGGGATTTTAGAGGGATCTTGGATTTGAGATTTTTATTTGTATGACTCAGAGATCCTCATCTGATCCCGTTGGTTTTATTCCTTCCTAATAAAGGCTAGACATTGGCATGACTGAAATGAAGAACTCAACCTCTTCTGGAGTTGAAATACTCTTATAAATAGGCTGTGGTCCTGAATTTAACATTTTTATGCCCTCAGAATTCAGGAAACAAATGTCTCTACATGCTGCCACGGAGATTCATTGACTGTAAGATAACAGATAAAAGAAGTATCTAAATCTAGATCTGTATTGGTCTCTGCCCCCAGTTCCTGGCATACAATCCCTAAAGCCCTTCAGTTCAGTACAGTTCAGTTGCTCAGTCATGTCCAACTCTTTGCAACCCCATGGACCACAGCATGCTAGGCCTCCCTGTCCATCACCAACTCCTGGAGTTTACTCAAACTCATGTCCATTGAGTCAGTGATGCCATCCAACCATCTTATCCTCTGTTGACCCCTTCTCCTCTTGCCTTCAATCCTTCCCAGCATCAGGGAAGGTGATTTTTGAAATGAGTCAGCTCTTTGCATCAGGTGGCCAAAGTTTTGGAGTTTCAGTTCTTATAATTTCCTAAATGACAAGAGCACTAGGAACACCTTTTGTTCTAATGAGGTAACTCTGGGTGGGTGCCTGGGTGGAGGCTGATTCCAAGAAAAACCAAGTCATGGTTAGAGGCAGAATTTTCAGCCCCACCTCACATTCTCCAGAGAAGGAAGAGGGGCTAAATATGGAGTCAATATTAATAATTGATCATGTTCAAGTGAGGAAGCTTCACTAAAATTCCAATAGCATGGAGTTCAGAGAACTTCCAAGAATATATCCATGTATAGGAGAGTGATGCTCCCTACCTCCAGAAAGGCGGAAGTTCATAGTCACAAGTTCAGGACTCCCCACAAACCTCCCTTATCTATCTCTGCATCTGTCTGTCCATCAATAACCTTTATCATATCCTTCAATAAACTGGCAAAATTAAATAAGTGTTTCCTTGAGTTCTGTGAGCTTCTCTAGCAAATAACAAAATCTAAGGGCAGGGAGGTAATTGGAACCTCCTATTTGTGGACAAATCAGACAGAAGTTGTAGGAAACCTGGGGATCTATTACTTGTGACTGGCATCTGAAATGGGGGCAGTCTCATGTGACCTGTGGGATCTGACATTATATCTGGGTAGAGCATGTCATAATTGAGTTAAATTGTTGGAGACTCTGCTGATGTCTCAGTGGATTGCTTGCTGTAGGGAAACCCTCCACACATCTGCTGTCAGGAGTGTTGTGAGTGTGGTGTAAGTAGGAACACAGGAGGGAAGTCTGGGTTTTTCCCTAATCCATTGGTTTTCACACTTAGCTATTAGTTATTGATCACTCACTCCTAGCATATTATTGTGTTATTTAGCACATCTCTTTCCTAGCAAAACCCATACAATCCTACTGTCTTTATTGTTATCACTTTCCCCAAACTTTGTCAGCTGCTCAGGTAACTATTCTTGCTCATAGTTTCCTTCCACTGAGATCACATCTCAGGCCATCACAGGTGAGACTTTTAACAGTGGCTCCACTACAGCATGATGGTGGGTGGATTCCGAGATATGAGCTGTGAACATCTTTGATTGACATCACTTCTGGAGAGAGGTTTGATCAGCACAAGTTTCTACTCTTTCCCTTTCACTGCCTTAGTTACTGGGAAGAGACTAGAGTCACAGATGGTGCAATAACAGCAAGGCCTGGCGTCTATCGGTGAGGGTCCCTTGCTGACCGTGTTAAGCACAGCCTTATGCTGGTATTCATGGAACATTTAGAGTTTGTGAGAAATACATTTTATTGCAGTGTGCAAATAAGATTTGGAGGGTGTTAGAGCATAGCTTAGGCTATACAGTTTATTACAGGGAATGTTATAAAAGGGTAAAAGTGAACATGGGAAAGGGGTGTTAACATGTGGAAAAGAGCTGAGAAAGTAATATTTTTAAGACCAATTTAGTTGGAAATAGTCTTTCTGAAATTGAGAGCAAGAGTCAACTAGTCAAGAATGAGTAGTAAGTGATGTGAGAAGGGATTCTTCAATAAAGAGGGTCTGCTAGATAAAAATCACTGTAAGACTTAAAAGACTGAATGACTATCTATCTGTCTGTCTGTCTGTCTGTCTCTCTCTCTCTTTCTATCTGTTTATCTATATGTCTATCCCTAGTAGCTCAGTCAGTAAAGAATCCACCTTCAATGCAGGAAGACTGCCTGCAGCATAGAAGACCTGGGTTCAACCCCTGGGTCAGGAAGATACCGTGGAGAAGGAAATGGCAAACCACTTCAGTATTCTTGCCTGGAAAATCCCATGGAGAGAGGGGCCTGGTGGGCTACAACCCATGGGGTCACAAGGGTTGGACACAATTTAGCGACTAAAGCATCATCTCTAAAGCAACACAACATCATCTCTTTCTCATCCAGATGTGATACCGCCAGTGGTGCGCTTTTCCTTAATCTGTGCTTACCATTTTGCCATAGAATTTTCTGTCCATAATCCTGTGTTCACCTGCTTCTTAAAAGAGCTTTCGTGTGCTCTGACAGAATTTCATGCCATCCCGAGAATGCAAAGCAAGTCATGACTGTCATGGCTTGTAGAGAATCATCTTACATAAATCACTTTACCATTTTTCCTCTATGAGTAATACCTTTCCAAAACAAGGAATAAATGCAGAGTTTGTACCAGGGAGTGAAACTGAGTAGTATCACAAGGATTATCCAACCCAGCCACCATTATTGATGTTGGAGAATTAAAGCCGTCAAGCTGTAGTTATATTTTTCAAGGACTTACGAAAACCTTTTAACTCTCGTCATGGTTCAAGTAGTTGGCAGGGCCTGAATTTGACTTTGAGCTTCAGATTTGGAAAATCAAGGAATTCAAAGTACATCTCAGCCAGCATCCCTTAGCCTCCTGTGGCTTTCCCCTCAGACTATAAATGGATCCTGCTTTTGAAAGCAAGCCCAGATTTCCTTAAAACATGTTCCAGTCTCTTAAAATTCACCAAGAGTTTATTTCAAATGAAGGCTGTGCTTTTCTCTGCACCCTCTTTTTGGAGCATCCTCTTTGTAAGCATTCCAATTCCCTTGTATGGGTTCATGCCACTCTTGCTGAGTACATGTCATGCCCATCATTACACATTTCAACCAGACTCCCCAGATGAATTACAGTCTGACTTTTCCATTGGCCATATGTCAAAAGCAAACTATTCAGGGTCAACTTCCTTGAAAAGATCTGCCAACTGGTCTACTGGCCTCCTTAACACTAGCAGAATTACAGGAATCAAAAGAGGAGATGAAGGTCAATGTTTTGAGCCCCATTTCCTTTCAGACACTGCTTTTCACATCTTTCAGAGAATCTTTCATACCTTTCATTCTAAATGGACACTAACCAGAGATACATTTGCAGTATTAATATACTGATCCCTTCAGTCATTAGTTTCAAAGATGCAATCATTCAAACAATCTGTACATATCAACCACTTTCTGTCACTGAGATAAGTTTCTTTGGTTTTACTGAAGTGAGATAATTACTTTTTCTTCTATCAGGCACATACCTCTATGAATGCCACTAAAATACCACTGCATCTGCACTTTTGGAATATACAGCATTCTTATCACATATTGAGTGTTCATTCACATAAAAATACCCTTTGATATTTCATATGAATGGCTGTTTACCCACATCTGTCTCATCTCAAATAGATTTTTTCCCCCTGAATGTGAGTTTAGGACTATACATTTATCTATGTTAAATGTAATCACTTCAGTCTATCAAGATATGATTTTGTCACTTGATATATTGACTATCCATTCCAACTTTGGTAATCTAAAAAATCTGGTCTGATGTGTGTTCCCATATTAAGTCATTATCAAAGTGTAGAATGGGGAAGATCTGCAACAGAATATGATAGCTTATCACTGAAAATGAGCTTAGAAGGGTATTGGTGCATTAATAAAAATTCCTTGGATATTTGGGTATATATTAATACTTTAAAAGCTAATATTTTAAAAAACTTACTTTGGGTTGTGCTCTGTGCAAAAAGATTACTTAATGTTTCTCTTACAATAACACTACAAACAAAGGGTCATTGCCCCTTTTCATACACAAGGAAATTGAGACTTGAAGAAGTAAAGTTACTTACAGCAAGACTGAATAACCCAAATAAGTTAAGAATCTGTTTCTCTGGAGTTTTCTCCTCCTGGTCCCTGCACTGTACTCTCCAGCTGTACATATCTGATTGCTTATTATCACCCCTGACTCCAATATTTCTGATAACTTTGCATATATTGCTCCCATGTTCTGGAGTGCCTTATCCTCTCCATCATGTGTTTTGCACCAACAACCTCTTACTCTGCCTTCGACATTGAGTGCAAGAGTCATTCCTCCATTCTCCTAGTGGGAATAAAGCCTATTGTTTGTGGACTAAGAGATATAATGCATGTAGTGCTGTGACTATGGTTTCATTAAGGAATACTTATTAGACACGACTGAGCGACTTTCACTTCATTGTGTGTGTTAGTTGCTCAGTCGTGTCCAACTCTTTGGGACCCCATGGACTGTAGCCCTCCAGGTTCCTCTGTCCATGGATTTTCCAGGCAAGAATACTGGAGTGGGTTGTCATTTCCTTCTCCAAATCACTTAATTAGTATCCCATTTTATTTGATCCTCACAACACTATTTAAGGCATATGTGGTTACTCACTTTACAACTCTTAGAAAAATGGAATGGATTGCTTAAGGCCAAGAGACAGAGAGACCATATCTCTTGACATAGAGGTAGTTCATTAAGAGCTATGAAAGGGCACTTAAATAAGACCTAGGGCTTTACCATTGTTTACTAGACTCTATATCAACTTGTCCATGACTGCCTTTTCTACCTGATCCCAGATCTGCCTTTCTCCTAGCGAACCACACTATAGCCACTGGCTTTCCTGCAGTTCTCCTAAGTAGTATTCCCACCACCTCACTTTCTTTCATTCCTTCCTAGAAACTACAAATTTTCTACTCGTTTATACATACACTTGATCATGTGTTTTCACTTCAAATATGAAAGCTTCATAAGGATAGGAACCATATCTATTTTAGTTACCGTCATATCTTTCAGTTCAGTTCAGTTCAGTTGCTCAGTCGTGTCCAACTCTTTGTGACCCCATGAATCACAGCACGCCAGGCCCCCCTGTCCATCACCAACTCCCGGAGTTCACTCAAACTCACATCCATTGAGTCCGTGATGCCATCCAGCCATCTCATCCTCTGTCGTCCCCTTTTCCTCCTCCCCCAATCCCTCCCAGTATCAGAGTCTTTTCCAATGAGTCAACTCTTTACATGAGGTGGTCAAAGTACTGGAGTTTCAGCTTTAGCATCATTCCTTCCAAAGAAATCCCAGGACTGATCTCCTTCAGAATGGACTAGTTGGATCTCCTTGCAGTCCAAAGGACTCTCAAGAGTCTTCTCCAACAACCACAGTTCAAAAGCATCAATTCTTCAGCACTCAGCTTTCTTCACAGTCCAACTCTCACATCCATACATGACCACTGGAAAAACCACAGCCTTGACTAGACGGACCTTTGTTGGCAAAGTAATGTCTCTGCTTTTGAATATGCTATCTAGGTTGGTCATAACTTTCCTTCCAAGGAGTAAGCGTCTTTTAATTTCATGGCTGAAGTCACCATCTGCAGTGATTTTGGAGCCCCCAAAAAATAAAGTCTGACACTGTTTCCACTGTTTCCCCATCTATTTCCCATGAAGTGATGGGAAAAGATGCCATGATCTTCGTTTTCTGAATGTTGAGCTTTAAGCCAACTTTTCACTCTCCACTTTCACTTTCATCAAGAGGCTTTTGAGTTCCTCTTCACTTTCTGCCATAAGGGTGGTGTCATCTGCATATCTGAGGTTATTGATATTACTCCCGGCAATCTTGATTCCAGCTTGTGCTTCTTCCAGCCCAGAGTTTCTCATGATGTACTAGGACACACACAATACATAGTAGGTGTCTTATGTGTTTCTGTTGAGTGAAGGAAGAACAGAGTTTTAACAAAGCATGCAGAGGAGCGTCTAAGTCCTCACAGAGAGTAAGGGAAGACTTCTGAAGAAGAAATATGGTTATCAAAAGGTAAAGTAGAAAGCAGTTAATCCAAACCAGCGGGGTAGATAATGAACCACAGGAGACTTCTAAATGAGGACCAAGTTTGTCACCCTTTCCTCTACCCCTCTACTCCACAGCATGGAACATTTGGAAATTTTGATTTGTGCAACTTGTGAGTGCTGCTGGCATCCTTTGGGTAGAGGGCATGGACATTGCTAAATGTCCTATAATACAAACTCATACACACAACAACACTGCATACCTGCAGAAGAGGCTTACTTGTTCTCAATGGTGAGAAATCCTGGCATAACCTGATTAACTTTCCCCTGTAATATTCTATCTCCTGAATCTTCCACATATATCACTTCTCAGTCTCTGCTTCCTCTTCTCCCAGTATTCTCTAGTTTTTCCTGTGTGGCTACTTCCACCCTGGGATAGACTAAAGTTTCCCATGGAGTTACTGAACTCAGCAGCTTCCCATCTTCCTTGGAGACGCTGCAATCAAAAGTCAGCCTGAGACTCTGTAGCTCAGAGCTGGAGAGGGCTGGAGTCTCATGTTTTCAAGAAAGCATGGCTGTCCAAGTGAGGCACCACAGGTAGTAACTAATGAGTTTTAAAGAGTGCTCAGACCCAGGCTGCAGGAATTCAGAAGTACAGGCTGAGAAATCACTTGGATTTTGCTGAAGTTGAAGCATAGAGTCCACTCTGTATGTACTTTATCTGTCTTCTCGGGTCTTCCCTGATGAGTTCAACAATCTTGAAAACTTAGAATTGACTCAATCCAACCAACTCAGCAGTGAATGTGTACCAAGGGGCTTTATCCCTTTTCATTTGACTTGTAGGAAACCAGCTTCAGTGAGATTTTATAGTCTCTTGAAGCCTGGGGACTCCTCCTTGACACTTTTGTTTTATAAAACCCTGATAAGAGTGTAAAACAAAAATTGATGAATTTCAACCAATTTGAGCAACTTCATTATTTGTAGACTGGTAGAAGATGCTAAGCACACTTCATTTCTAATGATTTGATTTTAATTATCATTTATAACTATAATCTAACTTCAGTAACACTCTGTTAAATGAGTACAGAAATGTATTTATTGATTCACGCATGAACAATACAATATGCATTTGAATGTTGTTGAAATAGCTGGATAGCTATGTACCCACATATTTTCTACATTTTCCTCACATTCTTTGATTATGATTCTTCTTTTTTATGTTTCTTACTGTGATAATGAGTCTTCTAAATTGCTGTTTGTAATAAATTTGGGGTAAGATTATTCACTTTTCCTTGTATTTTTTTATTTTACGTTCTGAATGTGGGATCCTACAGAGAGCTACAAATTGAGAGAAACAAACATTTCAGAGAAAAAAGATCTCCAGAGCTTTGGAAAGAGCAAAGAATTGACTATTTGAAGGGCTTCAAGTGTGCCAAGTGGCCATCATAACTCACTGCTCATTTCAAGAAGGAAAAAACAAATCGAGATCTGAAGACTTCACAGAGCCTTTTGTTTGCTGAGAATGTTTTCCCTGCGCACTGGCTATAATTATTGTTAAGAACAACTTACTTATCTCTCATTGAAATTTAGAATGAGAAAGACAGTTTGAGGTCATCTCTATTTTTAAATGAGGATTATCAGAATTGTCAGTGGCAGGGTTGGGATGAGAACCCTTATGTCCCAAAGCTTCTTTCAAAACGTTTTGCACTATGTCACACTTCTGAGGGCTGTATTTAAGAATGAATAATAGCAGTTCCTCAAAAGCAAGTCCACATTAACATTTTTGAATCAGTCTCTTTGAGAGTCCTGCTTGATATAGAATCTGGGGATGTCAAAACTGAGAGAATCTTAGAGATCCCCTGTTTTCCTCTCTCAAAGTCCTAAATTAGAAACTGAAGTCTGGAAGATTGAAGAGCACTAATATTCAACAGGGTTTGTCTCTTTCCACCTCAGAATTACTTGCATAGGAACAAAACCTTCAAACTATCAGGTATCGTGAGCAAAAATGCAATCTGAATGATGAGCAACAATGGCTAATTCCTGGTGGATAAGGTATGGGTTTTTTGATCCAAGAGTTCCTTCTCTCTCATTAGTTTAGTGTACTTTCAACATAAAAAGCATTTGTGACTTCTTTTTGTACTAGAATTTATCTACAGCCTTAGTGTTGTTGGCTCAAAATATAGTGCACCTCAAGTTATTTATTTCTCTTTAAAAAAGCAAGCAAACTTACTTTGATAGTTTAAAAAAAGACATCTACACATCTCATAGTGATTGCTTATCTAGAGTGATGAAAACCAACTTAGATGTCCATCAGCAGATGAATGGATAAGAAAGCTGTGGTACATATGCACAATGGAGTATTACTCAGCCATTAAAAAGAATACATTTGAATCAGTTCTAATGGGGTCGATGAAACTGGAGTCTATTATACAGGGTGAAGTATGCCAAAAAGAAAAGCACCAATACAGTATACTAATGCATATATATGGAATTTAGAAGATGGTAATGATAACCCTGTATATGAGACAGCAAAAGAGACACAGATGTATAGAACGGTCTTTTGGACTCTGTGGGAGAGGGAGAGGGTGGGATGATTTGGGAGAATGGCATTGAAACATGTATAATATCATATATGAAACGAATCGCCAGTCCAGTTTTGATGCAGGATACAGGATGCTTGGGGCTGGTGCATTGGGATGACCCAGAGGGATGGTATAGGAAGGGAGGTGGGAGGGGGGTTCAGGATGGGGAACACGTGTACACCCGTGGTGGATTCATGTTGATGTATGGCAAAACCAATACAATATTGTAAAGTAATTAGCCTCCAGTTAAAATAAATAAATTTAAATTAAAAAAAAGAAAAACACAGCGCAAAAGGAAAATCAAAGGACTCTTGTAAAATCACTTTTTTGACTATTGTATTTTTCACCCCTTAATGCCTTTTATAATGCCTTTAGCTTTTTGTTAATGTAAGTTATCCATTGTATATGTCAAACTATCTCACGATCAAGTAACTTCCAGTCACTTGTTTTCTAAAAATCTAAACTTTTTGCAACAAATCTGACTTATTATTTGTATATTTCACTTCATTTTATGTATTTTTAGAAAGCACACAATGGTAATAATATCATCTTTTTTTGAATCAAATAATTGAGTGTGCTAATAATAGTAATATAAAGGAAAAAAAGGTTTCAAAGGCTCAGTTAGGCAAAATGAATGATGGGTATTATTAGTTATGAATAAAGAAATGAATACTGTATAATAATGTATAATATGAAGTTTCAGCAAATTTAAGTGGCCCAATAGTCCTCAAGAGCATGTGCAAAATTCCTGGATATGGATTTTCTGAAAAGGGTAAAAAAAAGTTTATCTATTGTCTATTGTCTATTTATCTTTCACCTATCTATCCATCTTTCCTTCAAATGAAATTTCCCATATGTTTATATATTTATAAACTGGGTATATTACTTTTAAAAATAGTTTAGCAACATGCACGATACATTGGAAAACAGAGTATGATTTAAGTGAGGGACTCAAAAAAAGGAAACATATCTGAGTCTTCCTTGACTTATGATATGTATACATTCTAATAAACCCATTATAAGTTGAAATATCTTAAGTCAAAAATGCTTTTAATATACCTAACCTGCCAAACATCATAGCTTAGCCTAAGCTACCTTAAATGTGTTCAGAACACTTGAATTAGCTTGCATTTGGCAAAATCATTTAATATATTATATAATAAAGTGTCAAATATCTCACACAATTTACTTAATACTGTGCTGAAAGTGAAAAACTGAATGGTTTCTGGATACAGATCAGTTCTAAGTGTATCATTTGTTTATCCATGTGATTGTCTGGCTGACTGAGAGCTGTAGCTCATTGCCACTGCCCAGTAAGATGAGAAAGTATCGTGCTACATTTAATTCACCCTGGAAAAGATAAAATGCAAAATTTGAAGCAGGGTTTCTACTGAATGCATATCACTTTCCTACACTGTAAAACTGAAAATCTGTCAAGTTAAAACTTCTTAAATCAAGGACTGTCTGTAATCAGTGGAGATTTAGTGACCTTAAGAAAAGAGCAAAGAATTGTTCAGGGTAAAGAGCACACTCATGATTTCTCAGTGTTTGTTTTGTTTCTCTTTGGTTTTGTTTTTAGGCAGTGCAGTGTCGTGTAAAGAGCATGATTTTGGAATATTGCAGAACTGAGTATATTGAACGATACTGGAGCATTCTTCCTCTTCCAGGAACTTGCCACGCTCCGCTCAGGGCCTTTGCACTTGATAGTGGCTCTACTTGAAATGCTCCTCCCCTATGGCTTTTGCAGCCTTGCCTCCTTTGCAGATTTCTACTTAAATATTCCCTCTTCATGGAGGTCTCCCCACACAACATTTCTAAAACAGGCCTCTCACATAATTTCAGCTTACCCTGTTAACTTTCCATTGCCTCCGTAACCAAAATCAAAGAAAGACTGGAAAATACTTGGGTTATAAAAGACATGAGCTTTCGAAAAATACATAAATTGCCTCAGTAATTTGTTCTGTAGCATAAATGCATTAATGCTTCTTCCAGTCATGCTTAACTTACTTTCATAAAGTGACCTAAGTACTTAAATAATCTGCCTCATTATGTCTTAAAACATCTGAGAATTCTGTTCATTCCATTTGAAAAATAGGTTTAACACAACTAATAGGAAGTCATTTGATGCAGCACCCGAGCATCTAGGGGGATCCAACAGACTAATGGGTACCGTATTAATTCATGATACTACACAAGTAAAATGAAATGATGCATTTGCTATTTATGCTTGAAATCTGTGCGTCAACAATTTGATACAAGTGCAGGCGATAGATGAATAAAACATCACCGATCAAGCTGGTTGGAACTAAATTTTGGCTCAGTCCTGCTGGTTTAATTTCATTTGGTGGGTTTTTCCTTCCTTCTGATGTTGTTTTCATCTGAGGTGGATAAATATATAGTATTCATGGGAAAAAAATGAGCAACATAAATTTAAATACCTGTAACAAGTGACAAGAGTTGTTCAGCTGCTCCCAGCTTTTATGCATCTCCTAAAGAGAAACACAAACATAACTCTTCATGTCCACCCAGGGGAAAAGTGTCACTGTGTCTTTAAAACACATGTCTGGAACTCCCCTGATGGCCCACTGGTTGAGAATCTGCCTTTCAATGCAGGGGACTCCGCTTTTCATCCCTAGTCAGTGAACTAAGATCCCACAGCCAGGCAAGGGGCAACTAAGTCTGCCTACTGTGACTATTGAGCCTGTGCACCTCAATTAGAGAGCCTGGATGCAGCAAGCTACAGAATCCATGTGCTCTGGAGCCCACGTGTGCCACAGCTACAAAGAAGCCCGTGTGCCACAAGGAAGAATCTGCACTCCACAACTAAGACCCGATGCAACCCTAAATAAATAAATAAAAATACAACAGGTCTGTCTCAAAACTTTAAGTCAATGGGTTAAGGCATTTCCTTCTTCCTCATTCTCCTTATGCTTGGAAAAATTACACATGAGATATTAAAAGATATATATATATATATATATGAATAAGAGTCCATCAACATTCTTTTGGGGAAAATACTCTTGAACACTGATTTTTGGTGCAGGAGAGAAAAGTGTATATTTTAGTAAGGCAGGTGGCATCGATAGATGAACAAACTATCAAGTTAGTTGTATAATTCATGGAATTTATCATAATCCAGTTTGAGCTTTTTTCCTTGAATGATAAATAATTTCTATCTAATTGCAACACATCTATTCCTTACACTGATGTCCTTTAAGGTCCAAAGCTGGCTGTATGATACACGAAAATATATATAACAAAACAAGAACCTTTAAAAGGAAGGATCCCTGCTATGTATCAAGTTTCTCGCGTGTGTCATCACAAGTAATTTAGTACTAATAAATGAATATCAAAGCCTTCCTCATTTTTGAAACAAGTGCTTAAGTAATTTAAAATTAGGGGAAAAAAGGTAATTTGACTGTGTCTCTTGCCTGTTTCAGTGTATCCAAAGAATCCTATGCCTCTAAAATGCCAGGACCTAGTAAAATGATCTAGAAGTCCAAATGCAAGTTGACTTAATGTAACAGCAAATAAAATCTGCTGTACTCATCTCCTAATATATCTAGCCAGCTACACAGAAAACAATGTATGGCTTCACAATTTCAAAAGCTTATATATAAAAAAAAATCTTATAAGAGCTTCATTCTAGCTGAAATTATATGTGAAATATGATCTTTATTTGCTGTGAGAAGCTTCTAGAATTAGCCGTTACTTCTGTTACTTCAACTGTATTTAAGTATTACTTTATCTCTAAGTATCTATTGAGTTTTATTTCATACTTTTTATTTGATTTTAAAAACTTCCATGTTTTCTTTTTCTTAATGTGTCAGATATTTCAACATTCATATAGTATTTAAACTGGGACCAAATACAGTGCTAAAATATTATAAAATTAAATAAGATCTAATAAGTATACTTACTAGAAAATTACAAAATTCTAACAATTGTATCCACTGCCTAGTTAAAAAAAAAAAAAAACACTTGAAAGATGTGTATGCATATCAATACATATACTATGCATTCATGCATGCTAAGTTGCTTCAGTCATGTCCAACTCTGTGCAACCCTATGGACTGCAGGCTACCAGCCTCCTATGGCCATGGGATTCTCTATGTAAGAATACTGGAGTGAGTTGCCATGCCCTCCTCCAGGGGAATGTTCCCTACCCAGGGATTGAACCCATGTTTCTTATATCTCCTGCAGTGGCAGGTGGGTTCTTTACCACTAGCGCCATCTGGGACACCCTATACACTTATATATGGATATAATTACATCATTTTATTATATTGAAATCTATAGTATATATAAGGGCTTCAGAAAGTTTTTTGGCAGTTTTGAGATCCTCATTTGACATGGTTGGGCTGCTTGAATGGTATATATCATTTCTCATCTAAAAAAGATAAACATAATTGCAAATTAAAACAAAAAAAAGATCTTAGGTGATATCCCTAGACAGCATGGAGAGTTAAATGACTAAAAGCTAAAGCTCACGATAACGGGGTCAAGATGGAGCAAGAGAAAAATAAGAGACCAGATCAAGATAGTTTTTGCATTAAAAAAATGATTAGAAGGGGGTGTGAGAAATCAATACAGAGATTTAGAAAAAGAATGGAAAGATTTACCAGTATATAACAATTTTCCAATAGAAGCTTTATCTTAAAATTCAAATGGACGGATACTACAGTGAGAGAATGTGCATTCTATGCCTGATCTTAAAAGACATTTCCAGAGTCAGGTCACAGATGAACAATTCAGTCTGAAACCCCAGCTCAGGATGGAGGGGGAAACAATGGGTCTTTTGCAAAAAACAGAGTACTGGGGAGGAAAGTCTTTGAAATTAGTGACTTAAAATGTCATTCAAAGTAGAAAACTGGATATATACATAGAAATATGTGTGCTCATAATTTTACTGCTGGGTTTTCTTGGCAGAAGATGGCAAATAAAGACCTCACTTTATGGGACCAAATCATACACATTGTGCTGATGGTGTCTGATATTTCATGTAACCATGGGTTTTAGCTGTATTTAATATCACTTCCGGCAATAAGCCTAAGAACATATGGGCCAATTTTTACACACTTTGCATAGTTACTGTATGTTTTCCATTGCTACTGTAACAAATTGCCACAAACTTAGTTGCTTAAAACAATGGAAATTTATCATCATACAGTTTGGAAGAACAAAAAGTTGATACAGGTCTCAGAATCCATTTCCTTTTTTTTTTTTAACCTCCTAGAAGCTCCCCACATTCCTTGGCATTCAGCCCCCTTTGTCCATATTAAAAGCCAGAAAAAATAATATCTCTCTGATGATTCTTCTCTATTATATCTCCCTCTGACCAAAGCCGGGAAAGACTTTCGTTTTTAATTTATATTTTAATTTTAATTGTAGGATTCTTTACAATACTGTGATAGTTCTTGCCATACATCAACATGAATCAGCCAGAGGTATACGTATGTACCCTCCCTCTTGTGCTCCCCATCCACCTCCTTCCCCCTCCCACAACTCTAGGTTGTCACAGAGTACAAGCTGTGGGTTCCCTGCCTCATATAGCAAACTGCCACTGGCTATCTATCTTGCATATGCATGTGCTAATAAGAATGGCTCAATGCTGTTCTGATTTTAAGAATTCATTTGGCCCATTGTGCCCATTTGGATAACCCATAATATTCTTCCTACCTCAAGATCTTTAAATTTAATCGCATCTAATATCTCTGTTGCCAGATAAGGTAACATTTTTACAAGTTTGGGGGACTTGGTCATGGACATCTTTCATGCGTCATTATTTTCCCTGCTGCAGTTTCTAAAATGTTAATGTTTGGGGGCTACCACTCACATTTTTACCTTCAAATAGTCTCATTACTAAAAAAATCATCAAAAATATGGTTAGTCACTCATATATAATCTTAATCCTTGTTTGAATTTTTAGATACTATTGTCTTCTTATAAATTTCTTACAACTTAGTGACATATGTGGTTAATTGAAGATAACTGAATACATTTGTTGATGCCTTTAATTTACACAAAATGAAAATAAGAGAGGTTTACTTTATTTTGACTGTGCTATATTCATAGCTCATGACATTCTTCCTTTTCTGGGCTCCCCAACCACATGGAATACAGAATCTAGGGAAAGTACTTTCTTGCCTCTATACGTGTGGATATACTTTCATCCTAATTTTGCAAGCCCCTCTTCCACTGCTTGTGGTTACCCACTCAAACACTTCTACGCTACAACTTATGAACAGACCTATAATAACCAGTAACGCTGAAGAAGCTGAAGTTGAACGGTTCTATGAAGACCTACAAGACCTTTTAGAACTAACACCCAAAAAAGATGTCCTTTTCATTATTGGGGACTGGAATGCAAAAGTAGGAAGTCAAGAAACACCTGGAGTCACAGGCAAATTTGGCCTTGGAATATGGAATGAAGCAGGGCAAAGACTAATAGAGTTTTGCCAAGAAAATGCACTGGTCATAACAAACACCCTCTTCCAACAACACAAGAGAAGACTCTATACATGGACATCACCAGATGGTCAACACCGAAATCAGATTGATTATATTCTTTGCAGCCAAAGATGGAGAAGCTCAATACAGTCAGCAAAAACAAGACCAGGAGCTGACTGTGGCTCAGACCATGAACTCCTTATTGCCAAATTCAGACTGAAATTGAAGAAAGTAGGGAAAACCACTAGACCATTCAGGTATGACCTAAATCAAATCCCTTATGATTATACAGTGGAAGTGAGAAATACATTTAAGGGCCTAGATCTGATAGATAGAGTGCCTGATGAACTATGGAATGAGGTTCGTGACATTGTACAGGAGACAGGGATCAAGACCATCCCCGTGGAAAAGAAATGCAAAAAAGCAAAACGGCTCTGGGGAGGCCTTACAAATAGCTGTGAAAAGAAGAGAAGCAAAAAGCAAAGGAGAAAAAGATATAAACATCTGAATGCAGATTTCCAAAGAATAGCAAGAGATAAGAAAGCCTTCTTCAGCGATCAATGCAAAGAAATAGAGGAAAACAACAGAATGGGAAAGACTAGGGATCCCTTCAAGAAAATTAGAGACACCAAAGGAACATTTCATGCAAAGATGGGCTCGATAAAGGACAGAAATGGTATGGACCTAACAGAAGCAGAAGATATTAAGAAGAGATGGCAAGAATACACAGAAGAACTGTACAAAAAAGATCTTCACAACCCAGATAATCACGATGGTGTGATCACTGACCTAGAGCCAGACATCCTGGAATGTGAAGTCAAGTGGGCCTTGGAAAGCATCACTACAAACAAAGCTAGTGGAGGTGATGGAATTCCAACTTGAGCTATTCCAAATCCTGAAAGATGATGCTGTGAAAGTGCTGCACTCAATATGCCAGCAAATTTGGAAAACTCATCAGTGGCCACAGGACTGGAAAAGGTCAGTTTTCAGTCCAATCTCAAAGAAAGGCAATGCCAAAGAATGCTCAAACTATCGCACAATTGCACTCATCTCAAACTAGTAAAGTAATGCTCAAAATTCTCCAAGCCAGGCTTCAGCAATATGTGAACCATGAACTTCCTGATGTTCAAGCTGGTTTTAGAAAAGGCAGAGGAACCAGAGATCAAATTGCCAACATCTGCTGGATCATGGAAAAAGCAAGAGAGTTCCAGAAAAACATCTATTTCTGCTTTATTGACTATGCCAAAGCCTTTGACTGTGTGGATCACAATAAACCGTGGAAAATTCTGAAAGAGATGGGAATACCAGACCACCTGACCTGCCTCTTGAGAAATTTGTACACAGGTCAGGAAGCAACAGTTAGAACTGGACATGGAACAACAGACTGGTTCCAAATAGGAAAAGGAGTTCGTCAAGGCTGTATTTTGTCACCCTGTTTATTTAACTTCTATGCAGAGTACATCATGAGAAACGCTGGGCTGGAA
>NW_011494510.1:1013108-1016780 GCF_000754665.1 Bison bison bison
GGACTGCAAGGAGATCCAACCAGTCCATTCTGAAGGAGATCAGCCCTGGGATTTCTTTGGAAGGAATGATGCTAAAGCTGAAACTCCAGTACTTTGGCCACCTCATGTGAAGAGTTGACTCATTGGAAAAGACTCTGATGCTGGGAGGGATTGGGAGCAAGAGGAGAAGGGGCTGACAGAGGATGAGATGGCTGGATGGCATCACTGACTCGATGGACGTGAGTCTGAGTGAAGTCCGGGAGTTGGTGATGGACAGGGAGGCGTGGCGCGCTGCGATTCATGGGGTTGCAAAGAGTCGGACACGACTGAGTGACTGATCTGATCTGATAACAAGTAAAGAATTGAATGAGTAATGAAATATCTACTCACAAAGAAACGAATAGCTTCAGTGGTGTGTTCTTCCAAACATTTAAAGAATAAATACTGATAACCCTTCACTAAATCTTTTAGGAAACAACATTTCCTTATTTCTCTGTGAGGCCAATATTATCCTGATACCAAATTCAGACAAATGTGTCACAACTAAACTATGCTATTTCTACCGACATAGATGTAAACATCTTTAACAAATATACGCAAAAAATAACAAGTGTTGGTGAGGATGCAGAGACACAAGAACCTTCACGCATTGCTGTTGAGAATGTAAAATGGGGTAGCCACTTTGAAAAATAATTTGGGCGTTTCTCCAGAAATCCAATGTGAATTTACCACATGAATCAGCAATTTTATTCTTAGGATATAACCAAGAGAAATAAAAAGCATGCCCACATGTACACCACCTAAAGACTGGATAGACAACACATGATCTATTCATACAGTTGGATACCGTTTGGCAATGCACATGAACAAACTACCGATACATTCTACAACATGGAAGAACTTCAAAAATATGCTAAATATAAAGCTAGACAGCAACAAATGCATTTTGTATGCTTTATCTGAGGTTGGTTGAGGAAATGGATACAGACTAAAAAGGTACATGGGAAACCTGTAAGGTTGATAGAAATATTCTAAAGTTGGAGTGTAGTTAGCATTTCACAGTTCTAAAAGTCTTCAATGAATTATACATTTACCATGAATTAATTTTAGGGTACTTAAATTATTCTCTAGAAGAAAAACTAGAATACTTCCTTTTAATAAAAAAATCTATTGTGAACAAATCACATCCACAAATATATTTTCAGCATCAGGAAAATGCGTACATTTTCATGACAATTATTGATTGGAATTTTATTTTTAAACCAAATGGATATATCTAAAATGGAAAAAAAATGTATACATCTCCGCATCTTTCTATTAGTATATTTTAGTATCTAATCTCTTCCTGGGTCATCACAGTTTGTTATTTCTTTGCCTACCTTCAATGATGGGGATAGATATACTTAAAATTGTCTTATTTTTTCACCAGGAAAAGCAGATGACAGATTGTAATGGATGCATACACTTTCTGATCACAGCACCTCATGCTCATTCCAGTTTGAAAGTGGTTTCACACTAATGTACCAGATTTGATGATTTGAAAAGACATGTCTTTCAAGTTGCCATTATGGGTAAATCTCATTTTTATAGGTGTAGTGGAAAAGGTATGGATATCCTGACATAATTAGTCCAAGACTTGATGGAACTATACTTATTTGATGCATTTTTGTCATCATATCCTGTTTAACCTCTCATATCCTGTTGGCATTTTTTTTCAGTACATATAATAATACTGGCTTAAAAGATTATGGTAGAATATCACATAAGTCAGTATATGTTCATTGCCTATTATTCAGTAGGAACTTAATACATGGTCATGTTTCCCCACTTTTTGGATGACATTCTCTATTATATGTATACATATATAATTATTATGATGATCAGAAGGTGATAAATAAATGTGTAAAGAGGATAGGTACTCACTTTTGTGTGAAACTGATTCTTTTTAACACTGTTAATAGTTAGCTAAAGTTTGTTGAGTGCTCACTTTTACTAGGCAGGCTTCTAAAGTCTTTACAAGCAGTACTTCAACTCAGAGGTTGCTATTATTATTTACAACATACAAATGAGATGAAGAAGGCAGAGTGATTAAGTAACATGCCAATGTTGTTTAAATAATAAATAGCAGTCTCATAGTGGTTAAACATGGGGTTTCTCATGTTAGATTTCTTGTTCAAGGAACTTTGAATTATTAAATGTTAGTCCATGTGAAGCACTTAACATGTTCATTACTATCTGCCAGATTTTGTACTAAGAATTATGTCTGAATGGTATTATTTAATCTTTATAAATACTTCTTAAAGCAGATTATATTACCCCCATTTGTTTTTGTGTTTTTGGCCCCACACTGTGACTTGTGAGATCTTAGTTCCCTGACCAGGGATCGAACTGGGACCCTCAGCAGTGAAAACAGAGTCTTAACCACTGGACTGCCAAACAATACTTATTATCCCCATTTTAAAGGCTGGGAAACTGCAACTTGATGATATCAATTTGATGTTTGATGAACATTAATTTGTAACAAGGATTAGTTAATATATTAAATACACAACAAACAAGCTCCTATAAGATCTAACAGACATTTCCCTCAAGAAGACATACAGATGGCCAAGAGGCATATGAAAAGATGCTCAGCATCACTAATTATTAGATAAATGCAAATCAAAATTACAGTGAAGTTTCACCTCACACCTGTTAGAATGGCCATCATCAAAAAATCTACAAACAATAAATGCTAGAGAGGGTGGGAAGAGATGGGAACTCTTCTACCCTATTGGTAGGACTGTAAATTGATACAGCCACTATGGAGAAGTGTATGGAGATTCTTTAAAGTTCTAAAAATAGAGCTACTATATGTAATACCCAGTAATCCCACTCCTGGGTATAAACCCAGAAAAAAAAAAAACATAATTTGAAAAGATATAAGCATCCCAGTGTTCATAGGAGAACTATTTACAATAGCTAGGAAATGGAAGCAACCTAAATGTTGCTTCCATGAATAGAGGAATGGATAAAGAAGATGCAGTACATATATAGTATACAATGGACTATTTTTAGTGACTAAATTGTGTCTGACTCTATTGAAACCCCATGATCTGTAGCCCACAAGTCTCCTACATCCATGGGATTTCCCAGGCAAGAATACTGGAGTGAGTTGCCGTGCCCTACTCCAGAGCATCTTCCTACCCAGGGAGAGAACCCACTTCTCCCACAGCTCCTGCATTGGCAGGTGGATTGTTTATCACTAAACCACCTGGGACGCTTTCAGTTCAGTTCAGTTCAGTCACTCAGTCATGTCCGATTCTTTGAGACCCCATGAATCACAGCACACCAGGCCTCCCTGTCCATTACCAATTCCCGGAGTTCACCCAAACTCATACCCATCGAGTCGGTGATGCCATCCAGCCATCTCATCCTCTGTCGTCCCCTTCTCATCCTGCCCCCAACCCCTCCCAGCATCAGGGTCTTTTCCAGTGAGTCAGCTCTTCGAATGAGGTGGCCAAAGTATTGGAGTTTCAGCTTCAGCATCAGTCCTTCCAAAGAACACCCAGGACTAATCTCCTTTAGAATGGACTGGTTGGATCTCCTTGCAGTCCAAGGGACTCTCAAGAGTCTTCTCCAACACCACAGCTCAAAAGCATCAATTCTTCGGTGCTCAGCTTTCTTCACAGTCCAACTCTTGCATCCATACAT
>NW_011494510.1:1016880-1029588 GCF_000754665.1 Bison bison bison
AACACCCAGGACTAATCTCCTTTAGAATGGACTGGTTGGATCTCCTTGCAGTCCAAGGGACTCTCAAGAGTCTTCTCCAACACCACAGCTCAAAAGCATCAATTCTTCGGTGCTCAGCTTTCTTCACAGTCCAACTCTTGCATCCATACATGACCAATGGAAAAACCATAGCCTTGACTAGATGGACCTTTCTTGGCAAAGTAATATCTCTGGTTTTCAATATACTATCTGGGTTGGTCATAACTTTTTAGAGGCACATAATTCATTCTCAGAATGAATTGTCAAAGGAACTGTTATACTCAAATCTATTGGATAAGCACTGAGCATTTTCTGAACAGGCACTGACCATTTCAACCTCTGTGTCATTCCTTTTTCTACTTTATTTAGATATGTTAATACATTTGACTTTATTACAGATAAATTTTGTTGACTTTAGAGTCATCACTTTCCCAAACATCACAATATAGATTTGCATGACTCTGTTTAAATACACTACATGCATATTTATAATTTTACTACCAGATAAGTGATGAGTGTATCTTATCATTACAATTATTATTATTATTACCACTTACAGGCTTCTAGTGCCTATTTAAAGTTATCTATAAACTCTAATATTTGCAAAGGCTATTTAATGCTATGAGAAAACTATACTCATAAGCCAAGTGAAAAAAAGCAATTTTCAAAATTATATGTGTGTCTGTGTGTAATCTAAGATCTATATAATCAAGGATTACAGTTCTAAAATAACCTAAATATTAAGTTATTCATTCATTCATTCATTTATACATACATACATGCATACATACATATATATATATATATTTATTGTATTTGTCAACTTTGCTGGAGTAAAGTGTCAGTCACTCAGTCATGTCCAACTCTTTGTGACCCCATGGACAATGTGGGGTGACCCATATGACCCCAGTGGACAATCCCATGGCTCCTCTGTCCATGGGATTCTGCAGGCAAAAATTCTGGAGTGGGTTGCCATTCCCTTCTCCAGAGAATTTTCCTGACCCAGGGATTGAAACTCTGTGTCCCACAGAGGGAGGTTCTTTACCATTTGAGTCACCAGGGAAGCCCCTTGCTGGAGTAATGGAGATCTTAAAAAAAAACCTTTGTTACTTTATTTCATTCCTATGTTTTTTTTTTGTCTGAAAGGGACATGAGCCATGGAAGCAGTCTGTATTTTAGACCTGCTGTTATCATGGCCGGGGGAAAATACCAAAAGCATTGGAATGAACAAACAGTGGGTTTTGAGGCTCTGTTTAAAATGGCGTATGACATATATGTTTACATTTCTTTTGGCCAAAGCAAGTCCAGATGAGTAAGGCAGTACCGCCCTTTCATAGGAGATACTAAAACAACATTGTAATGAAAGGGGATGCATAATGCTCTCGTACAAATCAGGAGTGAATAGTCAGACTAGTTGGAAACAATACTGTAATCTGCCATATTTACTATTATTGGTTATAATCATGAGTACATCAAACGTCTTTCTTGCTCTTAGAATATATGCTTGGAACTTCTTGGTGTACTTTCAAATATTCACTTACTCAGCTTTCATAATAGTCTAATAAGGTAGGTACTATTATTATCCACAGTTTTACACATAAGACAACTGTGATACAGTGGAGTTTGGTAAAGTTACCCAAGGTTAAAAAGTTGGCAAGTGACTGAGCTTCCACTCCAACTAGGCATCCCAACTTCAAGATCAAAGGTCTTCACATTCCCACCAAGAGACATTCAGAGGGTCAGAGTCTTACCGTAGTTAGAGGGGATTTCTCTTTTCCTCTGTATAACTTTCTGTAGTTTCATTATTTTTTAGTTTTTTAAAATTTCTTTATTGTTCTAAAATAAATGAAAAGGAAAGACCATGAGAACATACAGCCTGTTAAAATGTCTTATTTCTGTGTCTCAGGAGAAAATACTTTGTCATTTGAGTCAGTCTTTGAATCTCATCCCATATTCTCTCCTTCCTCTCATAATCTTACAGTATACAGAGTAACTTTGCCTTTTTGCCCTTCTCTGCTGCTGCTGCTGCTAAGCCACTTCAGTCGTATCTAACTCTGTGCGACCCCATAGATGGCAGCCCACCAGGCTCCCCCGTCCCTGAGATTCTCCAGGCAAGAACACTGGAGTGGGTTGCCATTTCCTTCTCCAATACATGAAAGTGAAAAGTGAAAGCAAAGTCGCTCAGTCGTGTCCGACTCTTTGCGACCCCATGGACTGCAGCCCACCAGTCTCCTCCATCCATGGGATTTTCCAGGCAAGAGTACTGGAGAGGGGTGCCATTGCCTTCTCCTGCCCTTCTCTACCAGCACAGAAAGTAACAAAGCTCTGATTCTCATTGTCCTGAACTGAATCATTTAACCTAACTCTATTGCTACAGGCCAGAGGCTTAGAAACAGTTAAGATGAACACACTAAATATGAATATAACTTCTTTTTTGTTAGACGTTGTGCTTGCCTACATCCATAATGTGGAACTTTAATGGTGAGTGACAGGTCACATTGGTTTTCCAGTCCATATTATTCTTGTTGCTGTTGTAGGCACAATTTGCTATTTATACACCTTTTCATCCCCCCTGCCCAGGAATATTATCACTTTAATTTCCTTGGTGGTTCAGATGGTAATGAATCTGCCTGCAATGCTGGAGACCTGGGTTCGATCCCTGGGTTGGGAAGATCCCCTGGAGAAGGGAAAGGCTACCCACGCCAGCATTCTTGCCTGAAGAATCCCATGGATGGAGGAAACTGGAGGGCTACAGTCTATGGGGTCACTCAGACAAGGCTGAGTGACTTTCACTTCATCACCCTGTCTTTAATTTTCTGAAGATGGAACATTATGCCATTGAAATTAAAATCATTCCCTCAGAAAAAGGCTGGTTTTATTTATTTAGAGTGACAACTCTTAAGTGTGATTATTTGCAAGTAGGGTCTGTTATATCAGAGTCTTTCGGTTCAAGTACGTCCTATAAGAATGACAGTATTTGCCCACCTGTGGGCACATGCTTCCCCCAGCAGAACAATACCTTCTGAGAAGTTAGATTAAGTCATTATACTTTATACCTGTTTCTTTATCTGTAAAATGGAGATCAGTGTACTTGCTTAGCTCATCCCATGGATTTCTATAATAGTATAATGTATGTGCAAGTGTATCATGTATAATTAAGCATAAAAATTACTGTCTTACTGATACTAATCACAAAATATTTAAAATATTTATTGATTTTGTTATATAATATAAATCACTAAGTAGATCAATGTCCTGACATGGAAACACATATTAACTGCAGACAACAGTACTCGAATACTCAAGCTTCTAAAAGAAAAATTCTTTGGTAACTGTTTTGTCCAATGTTCTTAGGGAGACACTGTGATAAAAATAATTCCAAATTATACATGTTCATTTCAGTGGTTGACTTTGCATTCTAATCACACTGCCAATTTCAGGTTTACTTAGGACAATGAATTAAAATTCAACAGGATGGATAACTTTGCTGTTATTCACTATACCAACCAATTTTCTCAGAATTTGATTATGCTTGAAATAAATGTATTGAAATAGTAGTCAAGAATCTGGTTGAGGCTGTATATAAAAGACATTTATATTACAATGAAGGTTCGTTTTCTTCTAGGGACTATAGCATACTAAAATACTGGGTGACATTAAAATATTGCTATTGACCATAGCTCAGACTTGAATTCACTGTTACATTACATATGAACAATCAGAGAAAGATTAAAAGACATATGCCAGCACTGAGCTTAAGGAGCACTGAGTAGGGAATTTAAATTTTTCACAGGAGCAACACTGAGGTGGGAAGACAATCTTTTCGAGTTATCTCTGAGTTTTGAGTTTTCTTGTCTTTCCCCCTTATTTGTAGCAAGATTCCAAAGAGTTCAAAAAAGAGCTTTGCAAACTGAAATCTATATGAACCATTCTTTTCCTTTTAAATAAACAGGAGAACCATTAAACATTTTAAAAAGAGTATTTCTTTGATTCTAATCCTCACTTTTCTACCTGCTTTTTATTTTTCAATTTGAGGGTGAAATCAGGTATAAATATCCTTGTTCTTTTTATAGACATAAGGATATCTATCAGTACCAATGAGTGAAGAATTAACAAATAAAAACTTCCAAAAAACAAGCCTCTAACATGTGTCATGCATTTGGTACTAGGTGCTTTGTAAATGGTCTCAACCTTTTAAAAATATTCTCTCAAAATCTTCATTTACTTATCTACAAAATAATGGTTTGTGGTGAAAGATTATTTGAATTTCCCAAGATCACAGAAACATTAGAAGTGGGAGAATTGGGGTTGATCTCCCGAGCTCTTTACATAATCTTACAATTTTCCCCTAAGAAAACTGGTACTTCTTGATGTCAGTATTTAGTAGTCAGTATCCTGTGGTTCTCCATTTAGTTTACCATAGAAATTGTATATATTTAAAAATCAATTTGTCCAATGTATTTCCAGCAAGCAGAGGACGTTGCATTTCCTTTTAACTGAAAGTAACTGTGTAAAATGTAATTAGTGCCCTGAATGAAGGCTGGAGAGGAAAATCTCATTGTAAACTCCTCTTGGAAATTAAAGGGAAAATAAGAACAAAGGCTACCATGTGCAGGTATGAGTATTTATCATTTCCTCCAAGGTACAAATTAGGTAAATAAAAACCATAGTGAGGCTTCTGAGAATCAGAGAGATAAGGCAAGGATGTTCATTAAAAGCAAGGACATGTTGAATATCAGTATGGGAAGATTTTGAGGATTCAAAAGTAGACATATATCTGGAGAAAACCATACTTTGAAAAGATAAATGCACCTCAGCACTCACTGCAGCACTATTTATAATAGCAAGACATGGAAGCAACCTGAATTTCTGTCAACAGATAAAAAATAAAGAAGATGTGGTACATATATACAACGAAATATTACTCAGCCATAAAAGGAATGAAATAATGCCACTTGAAGTAACATGGAGAGATACAGACATTATCATATTTAAAAGTATGATATCAAATATCATATGATATCACTCTTATGTGGAATCTTGATTCCACATAAAATGTGGAATAATAATAGCATTCTACATTAATAATGGTACAAACGAACTTATTTACAAAGCAGAAATAGACTCGCAAAATTAGAAAACAAACTTATGGTAACTAAAGGGGAAAGATGGGGGATGCAAATTGAGAGGTTGAGATTAACATACATACTGCTGCTGCTGCTAAGTCACATCAGTCTTGTCCGACTCTGTGCGACCCCATAGATGGCAGCCCACCAGGCTCCCCCGTCCCTTGGATTCTCCAGGCAAGAACACTGGAGTGGGTTGCCATTTCCTTCTCCAATGCATGAAAGTGAAAAGTGAAAGTGAAGTCGCTCAGTCGTGTCCGACCCTCAGCAACCCCGTGGACTGCAGCCTTCCAGGCTCCTCCGTCCATGGGCTTTTCCAGGCAAGAGTACTGGAGTGGGGTGCCATTGCCCTCTCGAGCACTACTATATATAGACTAGATCATCAAAAGGGCCTACTGTATAGCACAGGACACTGTACTGCCAATAATAAGCTATATGGGAAAAAATCTGGAAAAGAATAGATGTATATGTATAACTAAATCATTTTGCTGTATACCTGAAAAGAACACAACATTGAAAATCAACTATACTCCAATATAACAAAAATGTTTTAAAAAGTGGGCTGAAATTCCAGAAGAATGATTGGAACAGTAAATTTCTGGTACTAAGATGACACACACAACCTGAGATATTCTTATTATAACTAGAAAATCTTTCAACTTCCTGTTGGACAAGGGGCCGGTCAGGTCATGAAACCAAGTACCTTCTTGAGAATGGAGAAGGTAAGTCATGTTCCTCAGAAGCTAAAGAGAAAAAAAGGACACCATGAGAATGTGGAGATATGAGATGATCCAGCAAATTTTAGTTCACTTATCTTAAGACAAATTTCATTTCTAGTAATTTTAATGTCCCTGGAGAAGGAAATGGCAACCCACTCCAGTATTCTTGCCTGGAGAATCCCATGGAGGGAAGAGCCTGGTAGGCTACAGTCTATGGGGTCCCAAAGAGTTGGACATAAGCAGATACAAATTACATAAATAAATAACCCCTTTGTATATTATCAGAAGGACTTAGAAGATTTCAGACCAAATATGCATAATTTATAATGTTTTCATCAAGCATCAACTAGGAGATATGTTACAAGTCAAACTTATAAAGATACATCATGAAGATTTCCAAAGGTGTATGATCATCATACATCAAAGTAAAATTTGAGACAGTTGGGGTGCAACCCTAAATTTTAAGGGTGTTTACCACATTTTATTTTTGCTTTTGTCTTTCACTTTTATTCAGTAGTTTATAAACATGAGATCATAGAAATCCTTAGAATTAACATGTGTGGACTAATGGTGATATTAATCTGAAAAGTTAAAGTGTTTGTTCCTCAGTCGTGTCCGACTCTTTGTGACACCACCAACTGTAGCCTGCCAGGTTCCTCTGTCCATTGCATTTCCCAGGCAAGAATACTGGAGTGGGTTGCCATTTCCTTCTCCAGGGGATCCTCCCAAGCCAGGGATCTAACCGGAGTCTTCTGCATTGCAGGCAGATTCTTTACCATCTGAGTCACTGGGGGAGCCTGTGATATTATCTAATGCTACTCAATATTCCTCAGTGGTTTCCTGTTACATTTGCCATAAAGCTCAGGAGTCCCAGTAGGTTTCTGGGGCAGCACAGCATCTGGCCGGTGCTGGAGTCTCTAACTTCTCCTACATATCCTCTTGTCTCTATGGTACTCCCTAACAGCATCATGCTGCCCTCTACAACTTAAAAAAAAAAAAAAATAAAATAACCAATTTCTTTACAGTTGTTGTTTCTTTCCTTTTCTAGACTATCCATCTTTTCACAACCACCCACTACTACTCATTCCTCAAAATGCAAGTCAATAGTCCCCTTTTTTTGGTGACTTATTTCCTGACTACTCATACCTGTCACACCTCAACTGTTGGCCGTGTCCTTCCTGTTCTGATAAGACCCCGTCCATCTCTTAGGTGTAGTACTTATCCCTCTCTCGGGTGTAGCATCTTTGCTTGTCTCTGTTTCCCACTACACAGTGAGTTTATTGAAGGTGGAGTCTGTATTTTATCATTTGCTAAACTCCAGGCCCTTGGGACTATATCCTAATAGATGGATCATGATCATTGGCTCATGCTCTGCCCAAACTCCACTATGTCATAATGAAGAAATTAAGACCTAAGAAGATTAAAAGACTTGCCCAGGTCACACAGGTGGGTTATTATACCTAATAGCTACTAAATAGAAAGTTCTAAAAGACAACATACAAGGTCTGTATTAAGATAAATTATTTGCACAGGTGCAAAACATGCAAGGAAATTTAAACAGCAGTGGCTTCTATGTGGAATAGAAGTATAATCATCATTTGTAAAGCAAGCAACAAAATCATTGGGAAGCAACCAGTTCTTTCTCATCTAAAACTCCCATAAGTATGAAAACAAACATAGAAACACCTGTTCTGTGGTCACTGTTTCTAGACTGCCTTCTTAAAATGAAATGCATCTTTTCCAATGAGCTCACTAGGAAATCCAAAAATAAATCCAGTCTCAAATTGCTACAAAATACACTACTTCATCAAGCTAAATGATGAGCTCTGTTCTTTTTGACACAGTGTAACCACTGCCAAGAAATACAATAAATTCAGCAAAATAAATCACAAAAATTGGTTGATCGGTGTTATAAAAGCAGTATTTTCTTTATGACAAAGAGGTTGGGCTCTGCTCTGAGTTGATTCAGCCCTGCTCATCTTTGGTATTTATGGTGAAGTGAAGCGAAGTGAAAGTTGCTCAGTCGTGTCCAGCTCTTTGCGGCCCATGGACTATACAGTCCATGGAATTCTCTAGGCCAGAATACTGGAGTGGGTAGCTTTTTCCTTCTCTAGGGGATATTTCCAACCCAGGGATTGAACCCAGGTCTTCCACATTGCAGGTGGATTCTTTACCAACTGATCTACCAGGGAAGCCCTGGTATTTATGGTGGATGTATGTTTTCAGAATTAGTGGATCTGCCTCTGATTCCCTGGTTTCTACCTAAGAAACCACTGATAAATTGAAACATCTATGAACAATTTATTGTTTTCAGGGATTGACCTCAGTAAGCTTTGGAATAGAACTAGAAAGTGCACATGAAATAGGGAACAGACATTTAACTGATTCCTCTTTCTAGAAAACAACTTCAGGATATATAGAAAGGTACACGTCTTCTTCCTAACAATAGGATAAAATCTGCAAAAAAAAAAAAAAAATACAGACCAGGTATTTCTGCAATTGAAAGTGTCCTGGACAACTCTGATTGAGAAATGGATTAATAAACTGTATTGCAAAGGAGAAGACAGAAGCCCTTAAATCGTCTATTTGGACTTGGAAAAGTATATCAGACACATTCCATCTGGCAATGCCAAGGGGATTAATTTCACCAGGATTGAAGGATCAGTTTTGCATAGTTAAATCCCAATCCATCCATAATTTACTTCCATCTGCACATATAGTAATTCTGCTTTCCTAGTTTTCATTCGTATTGGTTGTTGCATTCCATCATCAAAACATTTTGTGCCAGGTGTTATGGTCACCACTGGACAGACAAAAAGCAGGTACAGTATATAATGGACTTCTGAGGCAGACAATGAATGGTCTGACGCCAGGTCTGTGCTGTGTGTGTGCTTAGTCTCTCAGTTGTGTCCGACTCTTTGTGAGCCCATGGACTGTAGCCTGCCAGGTTCCTCTGTGATTCTCCAAGCAAGAATACTGGAGTGGGTAGCCATTCCCTCCAGATCTTTCTGACCCAGGGATTGAACATGTGTCTCCTGCATTGCAGGCATATTTTTTATTGTCTGAGCCACCAGGGAAGACAGATTTAGCCATCTGCTAATTGTGTGACTGTAGACAGAACCCTGTATGGAACAACTGATTAGTTCAAGATCGAGAAAGGAGTGTGACAGGGCTGTCTGCTGTCACCCTGTTTGTTTAACCAAAATGGTGAGCACATCATGAGAAATGCCAGGCTGGATGAGTTACAAACAGGAATCCAAATAGGTGGGAGAAACATCAACAACCTCAGATACGTGGATGATACCATGCTAATGGCAGAAAGTCAAGAGAAACTAAAGAGCCTCTTGAGGGTGAAGGAGGAGAGTGAAACGGCCAGCTTAATACTAAATATTAAAAAAACTAAGATCATGGCATCCAGCCCCATTACTGCATGGCAAATAGAAAGGGAAAGGTGGAAAGAGTGACAGATTTCCTTTTCTTGGGCTCCCAAATCACTGTAGACAGTGACTGCAGTCATGAGATCGGAAGACAACTGCTTCTCGGCAGGAAAGTGATGGCAAACCTAGACAGTGTGTTGAAAAGCAGGGACATTACTCTGCTGACAAAGGGCTGTATAGTCAAGGCTATTGGTCACATATGATTGTGAGAACTGGACTGTAAAGAAGGCAGAATGCCAAAGAATTGATGCCTTTGAACTGTGCTGCTGAAGAAGACTTCTGAAAGTCCCTTGGACAGCAAGGAGATCAAACCAGTCGTCTTTAGGGAGATCAACCCTGAATATTCAGTGGAAGGAATGATGCTGGAGCTCCAGTATTTTGGTCATCTGATGGGCACAGACGACTCACTGGAAAAGTCTCTGATGCTGGAAAATATTGAGGGCAGAAGAAAAAGAGAGTGTCAGAGGATGAGATGGCTGGATGGCATCACCAATGCAATGAACATGAAATTGGGCAAACTCCAGGAGATGGTGAAGGACAGGAAGGCCTGGCGTGCTGCAGTCCATGGGGTTGCAAAGAGTCAGACGTGCCTCGGTGACTGAACAACAATAAAAGACAAGTCACTTTACCTTTTTCACCTCAGCCTCTTCTGGAGAAATGGAGTCAATGATATAAATATATTTCTATAAAAATTATGTAAAACAAGGACTGAAAACAATCAATATGAAATAGATAAGGCTGTACAATTTTTTTTTTCCTATTACAGCTATATACCACATAGACATGTCTGTTTGCTATCTTCAATGCTCTGGAAAATATAGAGCTCAGTCGCTCAGTCGTGTCTGATTCTTTACAATCCTGTGGACTGGAGCTGACCAGGTTCCTCTGTCCATGGAATTTCCCAGGCAAGAATAGTGGAGTGGGTTGCCATTTCCTTCTCTACGCTCACAAAGTTCATGGAAACCTAAGAATTATTTACCATGAAATCACTTTTAAATTTTAAACCTAGATTTCACAGTAGTAAATAACTTTATGTGGTTTTTTTTTGTTTGGTTTCATTTAACAAGGACTCCAAATAAATGTACCAGTACACTTGGCATCTATATTCTCTGAAGAAAAAACAAACTGTTCAATGTTAACAGTCAACATTTCTCCAATGTTGGAACATCTACCAAGCATAGACATACCTGGCTCTATTTGCTAGAAGTATATCTCAAAAGGGAATTGGCTTTGCAAATACTTGACAGAAAATGTGCAGATATAAAATACTTATAGTACACACATCTTTATACTGGCTAATTCAAAATGTCATAAGTGTAAATTTAAAGAAGCAGGTAAATTAATTCATTTCCAGCCCAAAGCCAACTTTCAATCTTGTTTTCCCTGGATAGTTCTATCTGAAAACCCTCTGAGATTTCCAGCCCAAGAAAGTCTATTAATTTTCCACGTACTTGTTGATGCAAAAGCTATCAGGATTATGGGTTGAATATTTCTAGTGTAGGGAAAGTAAGGGATGCAATTAATCTCTGTGAACTAAAATATACCTCTTTTCATTAATCTTTTATTGTAAATGAGCAAAGTAATTGAACCAGTACCACACTGTCAGAATGAATGCAATGCCGGTGGGATATGCTTGAGAGAGCACATACTGATTGAGTATTAAATATCTAACGGCAATAATTTATGGTTCATTACCTCTTTTGGAGTTTCTTAGTTGCATAGGGCTTGAATTCTAAGTAGTCAGACTTTTAGCAGAAACCGGCTTTCAAATGCTGAAGGCCGCAAATGCATGCAACCCACAGACCATTGCCTTAATTTGGGCTGCTTCATACTTAGTTGAACCAGACTCCAGAAATATTTGCAAGCTGGACTGATTATTTCAAAGACAGAAAGATGTCATCTTCATTCTAAAATGCCCTCTCACATCCCCTACCGGGGTGTGTTTATGAAGGTGCAAGCGACATGGACACAGAATTATGAACAGGGATACCATCTAAATCTTGATCCTGCATTTTCCTGAATATAATGTAAATCCCCAGCCAGCTGTCAGGTGATGCAGACATCACAGCTTTTGGTTTTCACTGACACCAGTTTCCCTAATTGTATTCTGCCATCTCCCGTGGTACAGTTTTGTTGTGCATGGAAATGGAAGCTTTTTTTCCTGCTGGTAACAAAATATGATCAACCTGAAGCAATGTTTATAGAAATATGTGTATTGGATTTGAAGATTGGGTCTATTCAGACCTCATGCAGTTTAAAAACAAACACAGTTAAAAGAAAACAATATGAGCCCTTTATCAATGGCCAAGAGGTACTTCAGTTATGTGTTCAGTTGTTGGGTTTAAACAAATTTCTTTATTTCAATTGTACCTCAGCGTCCTAAGGAGCAGCTAATATTCAAGTTGAATGCTATTTTTTCTTTTTCAGAGCAACGTGTGTGTTCTTTAATTCATAGCATTTGCTCAATATACAACATGTTTCTAAACTGTAATTCAAATAAAAGAATATGGACATTGGATATGACTTGTACATAAGTGTATAATCATGTATGAAAATAAATAGAAAGTTTCTTGGTATCCCTTTACTTTGCCCATATCAAACAGATGACTTAAGAAGGACTTTTGAAATAACTGAATCCCCTCTTTTCTTCTAAAACTTGTTAGCTTCTATCTTTTCTCACCATTTCTCTCTCTCCTGTCATAGTTTTTACTCAGAGAAGGTATAATTTTTATTGCATCATTAAAAAATAACTTCTTTTTAAATAGTATAATGCAAAGAACAAATGACAGGGAAGAAAAAACAGCAGTAGAAAGATAAATCTCATAACTAATAATCAAAGGTCAAATCTTGTAAAGATCAAGGAGCTTTTAAAAATAATATTTTTGTAAATGTCTAAGAATTCCAGGTGATAATATTTTATTAGTTGCCTGAACTTAGCAAATAACGCCCAAGCTTTCTTATACAATAATAAAATGAATTCACTTTGTGCTTAAATACAGCTTCATATTTTAACAATGAAAAATTATATAAAGTTAATTGATAGGAATTCAATCATATTAATGCAGAGTTCCAAAGAATAGCAAGAAGAGATAAGAAGGCCTACCTCAGTGATCAATGCAAAGAAATAGAGGAAAAAACAGAATGGGAAAGATTAGAGATCTCTTCAAGAAAATTAGAGATACCAAGGGAACATTTCATGCAAAGATGGGCTTGATAAAGGACAGAAATGTTAGGGGCCTAACAGAAGCAGAAGATATTAAGAAGAGGTGGCAAGAATACACAGAAGAACTGTCCAAAAAATAGCTTCAAGACCAAGATAATCACGATGGTGTGATCACTCACCTAGAGCCAGACATCCTGGAATGTGAAGTCAAGTGAGCCTTAGAAAGCATCACTACGAACAAAGCT
>NW_011494510.1:1029688-1033679 GCF_000754665.1 Bison bison bison
GTTAAAGTGCTGCACTCAATATGCCAGCAAACTTGGAAAACTCAGCAGTGGCCACAGGACTGGAAAAGGTCAGTTTTCATTCCAATCCCAAAGAAAGGCAATGCCAAAGAATGCTCAAACTACCGCACAATTGCACTCATCTTACACACTAGTAAAGTAATGCTCAAAATTCTCCAAGCCAGGCTTCAGCAATACGTGAACCGTGAACTTCCTGATGTTCAAGCTGGTTTTAGAAAAGGCAGAGGAACCAGAGATCAAATAGCCAACATCTGCTGGATCATGGAAAAAGCAAGAGAGTTCCAGAAAAACATCTCTTTCTGCTTTATTGACTATGCCAAAGCCTTTGACTGTGTGGATCACAATAAACTGTGGAAAATTCTGAAAGAGATGGGAATACCAGACCACCTGACCTGCCTCTTGAGAAACCTATATGCAGGTCAGGAAGCAACAGTTAGAACTGGACATGGAATAACAGACTGGTTCCAAATAGGAAAAGGAGTACTTCAAGGCTGTATATTGTCACCCTGCTTATTTAACTTCTTTGCAGAGTACATCATGAGAAATGCTGGGCTGGAAGAAACACAAGCTGGAATCAAGATTGCCAGGAGAAATATCAATAACCTCAGATATGCAGATGATACCACCCTTATGGCAGAAAGTGAAGAGGAACTAAAAAGCCTCTTGATGAAAGTGAAAGAAGAGAGTGAAAAAGTTGGCTTAAAGCTCAACATTCAGAAAACGAAGATCATGGCATCTTTTCCCATCACTTCATGGGAAACAGATGGGCAAACAGTGGAAACAGTGTCAGACTTTATTTTGGGGGGCTCCAAAATCACTGCAGATGGTGATTTCAGCCATGAAATTAAAAAACGCTTACTCCTTGCAAGAAAAGTTATGACCAATCTAGACAGCATATTGAAAAGCAGAGACATTACTTTGCCAACAAAGGTCCATCTAGTCAAGGCTGTGGTTTTTCCTGTGGTCATGTATGGATGTGAGAGTTGGACTGTGAAGAAGGCTGAGCGCTGAAGAATTGATGCTTTTGAACTGTGGTGTTGGAGAAGAGTCTTGAGAGTCCCTTGGACTGCAAGGAGATCCAACTAGTCCATCCTGAAGGAGATCAGCCGTGGAATTTCTTTGGAAGGAATGATGCTAAAGCTGAAACTCCAGTACTTTGGCCTCCTCATGCGAAGAGTTGACTCATTGGAAAAGACTCTGATGCTGGGAGGAATTGGGGGCAGCAGGAGAAGGGGGCGACAGAGGATGAGATGGCTGGATGGCATCACTGACTCAATGCACGTGAGTCTGAGTGACGTCCGGGAGTTGGTGATGGACAGGGAGGCCTGGCGTGCTCTGATTCATGGGGTCGCAAAGAGTCGGACACGACTGAGTGACTGAACTGAACTGAACTGATCAGCAGCCTTGATTCCAATACAATAGACAGAATTAAAATCATATAGCTAAGTAGTGCCCAGTATTTCAGGAAGAAAATTATACTGAATAAACTAGGTTTCCATGACAGCCTGTAAGTAAGGAGGAAAATGATAAAGTAAGTGTCCTAATGGGTATGATAGGACCAGTCAGACTGGAATAACAGGAAGAGAATGAAAAAAGGAAGATGACTGAATGCCTACCACACCTCCTCAAATCCAATAAGATTATGTGTCCATTGAAGGCAATCAATAGTGAAAAACAATAAAGATCTGAAAGAAGTAGGAAAAGATGGGAGCTAGATCACAGGACATTGTAAGTTTAAGAAAAGATTCTGATAACTAATCAAATCATTTAATCATTTATCATGATGACATTTATAATAGCTGAAAGAGTAGTAAGCAGTTCATTCACTGCTCACATATGACTCTCTAGTTAGGAAGGTCCCTTTAAAGAAACATGAGATTAAAAAAAAATAATTTCAACATTTGGTCAAATAAAGTATGATGTATTTCTTCAGTAAAACAAATAATAAACAACAGAAAACTATGTAGCTGGGTGAGGGGTGTGTGTGTGTGTCTACACATCTGTTCAGAAAACACTGCAGTAAGCAGAACGATAGCTTCCAAAGCTGTCCCTTGTCTAATTCTCCTTGAAACCTTGTCATATATTATCTTATATAGCAAAATGAACTTTTAGATGTGATAAGATTAAGGACCTTGATATGGGGATATATCTTGGATTATCCAGATATATCCAATCTAATCATGTGTCCTAAATCACTTGAGTTGTGTCTGACTCTTTGTGACCCAGGAGTCACCTCTCTCCATGGGATACTCCAGGCAAGAATACTGGAGTGTGTTGCCATGCTCTCTTCCTGGGGATCTTTCCAACCCAGGGATCAAATCTGCATCTCTTATGTCTCCTGCATTGGTAGGCAGGTTCTTTACCTGCCTCACCAATCTAATCATATAGATCCTTAAAAGCAGAGGACTTTCTTGGCTGTAGTCAGAGAAACAGAAATGGCAGCATGAGAAAGACTCAACCCATCACTGCTGGCTTTAAAGATAGAAAGAAGTCACAACCTAGGAATGCAGGAGACCTCTAATAGCTGGAAAAGGCAATGAAATGAATGCCCTAGATCCTCCAGAAAAAAATGTGGTCCCTAGTCAGCTTTTGACCTACAAAACTGTAAGATACTAAAGATGTATTGTATTAACTTTGTTATTTGTTACAGCAGCTGTATAAATATATAGCGGCTGCCTCTATAAACGTACAACATACATTGGGAACACTGCTTTCAAGGCAACAAGTATTGAGTGGCAGGAGACAGAAGCAGATAGGTGACTTTTATGGTCTATCGTTTTGTACCTTTCAGATTTTGAACCATCTAAATTTATCTCTTCCCCAAATAATTATCAATAACACAAAATAAATACAATAGTATTGCCCTTTCTTCCTATATTTTGAAGGATATGGGTCATATCTAATCGGTGTGTTATATGCCAGCATATTCTCAAATGACAGAATTTTGATGAGGGAAATATTTGATTACTGTTCAATCAGAGGCTAGGAGTTTGCTGAGTTAGAGGTTATGAACAAATAAAGGCCCACTTTGTTATTTTGTTTATATTTTCTTATAACTCATTTATTTTCTGAAGCAACTGTTAGATGATTTTCTACTTATTTCGAGGTGAGTTGTTTTCTTACCATCTATCCAGTCATTCAACATTTATCTATGTATATTAGAGGTAGGAACTGGAGATTCAAAGATGAATTATTCAAAGATAATCATAGCAAGGTATGAGAATGTCTATAAGAGGAAAGATATGGGATTGCAGAAGAATAATCCAGGAACACCATTTTAGTAGGAAAATTATGGCTTAGAATAATTCTAGTGGTAAACAAACATCCTCCTTTATGGAAATTGGTAGAAAATAGACAAAGACTCTTCCTCAAGACTATTTACAATCGTCTGTTGTTAAATAATGGCACCCACTCCAGTACTCTTGCCTGGAAAATCCCATGGACGGAGGAGCCTGGTAGGCTGCAGTCCATGAGGTCGTTAGGAGTCAGACACGACTCAGCGACTTGTGTTTCACTTTTCACTTTCATGCATTGGAGAAGGAAATGGCAACCCACTCCAGTGTTCTTGCCTCGAGAATCCCAGGGACGGGGGAGCCTGGTGGGCTGCCGTCTCTGGGGTCGCACAGAGTCGGACACGACTGAAGCGACTTAGCAGCAGCAGCAGTAGCAGTTGTTAAATAGTTGTAATGAATATACATGTCTACATACTACAAAGGGAACGATGACCCCTAGATTAGTCAAGTGCATACATGACAATCCTGGTTGTAAAAGAAGCAACATTTGCCTTGCAGAATTCATCTTGATATCTAACAGTTATCACCTTTTATTTTCAGTATTCTTACATATATATTTTTAAAGGCATAAGTACTAATATGGCTTCTCTGGTGGTCCAGTGGTAAGAAACTGCCTGCCAATGCAGGCAACACACGTTCAATCCCTGGACTGGGAAGATTCCATATGCCACAAAGCGACG
>NW_011494510.1:1033790-1033975 GCF_000754665.1 Bison bison bison
TATATATATATATATATATATATATATATATATGTATGTATATATTTTTTCTGGCATAGAGTTCCCAAAGCCCTTGGAATTTTCTAAGTAATGAGAGAGGGAAAGGTGTCTTTTATTACATTAGTGAGGTGATTTTAAGGATGAAAGCTGGTCACCAGTGGAGCTAACTGCCTGGATAGAGAATT
>NW_011494510.1:1034075-1048849 GCF_000754665.1 Bison bison bison
GTCCCATAGCAAATACCTTCTATAATTTGAATAGATGCTGACAACAAATGAAAAAGAAGATGGATTATTATACATAGCTTGATTCAAGATAGGACTGATGGCTAGTATTGAATTAATCATAAAAACAGTGTCTCATGACAGCTGCTCAAACTTAAGCAGCTTCAGTATTAAGGTAGCTTCAGGCCCTAGCTGGGCATCAGGATGAAGGAAGGGTTGAGAGAGGATTCCCCATATCAAGACAGATTCATACATATAGATTTGGCATTTAACATCGTGATTTCCAAATTGAAAATACCAACTTTATCTTGTTTTGAATCCTATTTTCTGGAGATATGAAAATGTATTTTATATATTACAAGAATTATAAAACCAGAATTTCTTTCCTTCCTATCCTCCCTTTTTGGGTATTTCAAAATACCCAAAGGAAAGAGTGAATTTGGATCTGAATTAAACAGATAAGGATCAATCTATCTGTCTCTCTCTCTCTTGCTCTCCTTGTCTCTCTTGCCATTGTACACAGCAATAGCCCCAAGGGATTGTGTGATACTTGTTTTCTGGGCCTCATTTCAGTTTCCTGACAGCTCATTCATGTACTCATTGGGCAGGGAGATTTGTTTTCTAATTATAAACCTGTATTATAAGCTCATCTTCCCTTCAGCTATTGGGGTTTCCCTTCCTTACACTCCATCCGATTATTTAAGTCAACATTCTGAATAAATAATTAGTCTATGTAAAAGTGTTACACAAACATTCATTAAAAAAAACAGAAAAAAATTTGCTGAATCTCGACTGCATGCCAGGCAGAGCTGAATAGTAGACTGCAAGATGCTGCTGCTGCTGCTAAGTCACTTCAGTCGTGTCCGCCTCTGTGTGACCCCATAGAGGCAGCCCACCAGGCTCCCCCGTCCCTGAGATTCTCCAGGCAAGAACACTGGAGTGGGTTGCCATTTCCTTCCCACTAGGAGGCCTAAAAAGACACCAAAGAGAGTCTGACTTGATCAATTTCCTGCTCTCTCTAAGGCTCAGTGGTTGTTGTTTTATTTTGTTTTTTACTTTGAAAGTAGAACAAAGGAGCATATTGACTTCCTGTTTTTTTTCAGAGTGTGCATACCACTTTGCATACTACCTGGAAAGAGGGAAAAATGTAATCCTGGGGATTTTCCTGGTAGTCCAGGGGTTGGGACTTTGCTTTCCAATGGCAAGGTGGGGGCGGGGGAGGGAGTTCCATTCTTGCTTGGGAAACTAGGATCCTATGGGCCTCACCAACTGAAAGACAGAAACATAAAACAGAAACAATATTGCAATAAATTCAATAAAGACTTTACAAATGGCCCCCATCAAAAAAAAAAATCTTCAAAAGAAAGCAATTGTGTTTATTAAATGCTTTCTCCTTTGGTCAGAAAGGCTAAGGAAGTGGCTTTTGGATGGCTTTGAAATGTCAGTGCATCTATGTAACATGTGGGAATGTGCTTTTTAATCCATTTAGCACAGAATGACCTTGTCTATTGACTTAATGAGGAAATTATACATGTTGCACTTTCCTATTTAGGAAAGGTTTTTGCGCTGACGGTATATCAAAGAGGCATACTACCATGAGGAGTTGGGTGCAGCCATATGGCCAAGAAAAGGCCACAGCCACAGAGCTGAGGTGTCTCAGATGAGGCAGATAGAAGGACATTTGGGGAAGCAGCAAAAGGGGTGAATCATTGGGCAGGAGACACGTGTCCAGTAAATGGTGGCCTTGATACCTGAACTCCATTTACAGTGCCTATTACTTGACACTCTGCTAAAAATCCAGGAAATATGTTTTGCATTGGGCTTTGATGAAAATGAGGAAAAACAGAAAAAGTAACTATTAACATAATTACAAAGAGACCTGTTTGATCTGTGCTTCATATGCCCATATGGCTGGGTGTTCAACCGACTTCAGCAGTCACCACTCTCCTAATAAAGCACGTTAATTAGGTAATATGAACATTCTCTCATTGTGACATCAAGAGTTTTCTAATTCACTCAAATTAAACCCAGCTAATTTTGTTAAGTGTTGAGATACCAGATGGTCCCTAAGGTACTCTTTGTTTTGCAGACAGAGGAATCAGTGCCTCTGGGATCTAGGATCTACTTTTCTGGGCTGGAAAAAGAGTTTCTGGTAAAGTCTTTGGAAACCAAGAAATGATATTCATTGTCTGGCTCCCCATCCAACAAAGTTAGATGAGATATGTGTATGCATGTGTGGATACATATGAGTTGCATGTATAGGACATTGAAATATACAAAAAAGAAAGTGAAAGTGGCTCATCATGTCTAACTCTTTGCAACCCCAAGGACTGTAGCTCACCAGGCTCCTTTCTATGGAATTCTCTAGGCAAGAACACTAGAGTAGATAGCCATGTCCTCCTCCAGGGGATCGTCCCAATCCAAGGATTGAACCTAGGTCTCCCATACCGCAGGCAGATTCTTTACCATTGGAGCCACCAGGGAAGCTCATATAAAAAGGAGCTCAGCCTCTAAACTCGGTGCTTCCCAGTGGGTGTGCTCCTGGTTGCAGAGCAAGGTGGGCACAAAACTCACGATACCTTCTTTTCTCTCCATCTTTGTTGAAATCTATTTTTTAAAAAAGGCAGGGTACGAGACCTGGAAGGGATTTTAGAATTTCATCTTAATGGACACAGTCAATTTGCATACAGAAAATTAAGAACTAGGGAAAAGCATCCTATTATAAAATAAAAAAGTGAGTTAGTGTCAGACCAGGAGCTAAAATTTTTTTCTCTCTCTGAAGAACTCACCATCTACTTAATAACAGATTTATTGAGATATAACTTACAAACCATAACATTTACCTTTTAAAGTGTACAACTTAGTGACTTTTTAAAATTGCATCTCCTAGGCAATACCTGAAGTTATGACATCTACTTAGCAGCACCTTCTCATCCACAAGCTGTATTAAAGATTTGGAACAAAGTCTCCAGCAGAAATCCTAATCAAAAAAAGTTCTTTAAATGTGAGCTATTGTTATGTACCAATACCTATGCTTGCTTCCTGTTCATGCACTGAACATTCTTTTTTTTTTGGTAGCACCATAGAGCATGTGGGATCCCAGCTCCCCAACCAGGGATTGGAGCAGCACCTTATGCATTGGAAGCCCAGAGTCTTAACCACTGGATCACCAATGGAGTCCAGTGAGGACCAAATGATTTTGAGCAACCATTATGTACAAGACACTGTTCTAAGCAATTGTAGACCAACCAAACTATCACCCCCGCCCTTGGGAAGCTACATTCTACAAAGTGAAGTGAGAAAATATGCAACATGCCCATCATATAACAGTTTATTTGATCAAAGTGCTGTAGGAAAAAAAAAATAGAAATCTGAACAGAACAGAGGAGATGTATGTATGGATATGTAGGGATGGAGATGATGAGGGAAGATTATAGACTTTCGAATAGAGATCAGTGCAGGCATCATTGTAAGGAGGATAGTATACATTTAAATGTTCAGACCAATTCTTTAAAAGATACATTTAAATAAATATTAACATCTTTCAAAAATTAATTCTATTAAAATGTAGCACACAGAGAGAAAAAGTATATAGCTCAACAAATTTTCATGAAGTGAATATGCCTGCTAAAATCCTTATTTTTCAGATGACAAAACTGATACCGAAAGAGGGTAACTAATAAGTTCTAGACCCCTCCACTCACAGATGTGCGTGTGTTCATTTGCTCAGTTGTGTCCAAGTCTTTGCTACTCCATAGACTGTAGCCCGCCAGGCTCCTCTGTCCAAGGGGTCACCCAGGCAAGAATACTGGAGTGGGTTGCCATTTTCTCCTCCAGGGGATCTTCCTGACCCAGGGATAGAGCCCACGTTTCCTGAATATCTTATATTGGCAAGTGGATTCTTTAGCACTGTGCCACTTGGCAAGCTCTCCACTCACAAGTATTAGTGCCTAAATGGAAACTTATGGGACTTGGAGCCTTAGTACTTTGCCATTGGCTCAAGTTCCCTCAAAGCGAATAGCCCATTGGCTGCACCTCAGACTGGAAACCTGGATTGGGAGAGAGGTGCATGGAAATGGGTATGAAGTAGCTGATTCACTGAATGAGGAAATTTCAGCTTCCTGAATAACAGGGAAATAGAATTTAGAAGTAACTTGCTAGGGGATCCTTATCTGTAGAAATATACAGGATGCTGCTATGTCTCCAAGTTACCACAGAGTGGCAGTGTTTTAGAACTTAACTAAAGTCAGCAGTAGCATTCTAGAAGTCCCCAGTTCAGCCCTCTTTTAGAACATAATAGGTCTTTTTTTTTTTTCTTCTCCCAAAACACAATAGTTCTCAGATCATAGGCTCCTACATAGAAAAGCATTTACATTTTTTTCAGATTTACTTTTGTGTTGAAAACACTATACACACAAACTGGTAGGTAATGCAACAGTCACTGTTGCACTTGTAAGAGATATCTCATTCATTATACGAAATAAAATACAAAAACTGCACAACACTTGCAATCGAATCTGTATCATCGATGTCTTTTGTTTGGTTGTGCTGGAGTACTTAGTGACATATCAACATTTTTACTAGGGAAAAATGAGAGACCAAATTAGAAAAAAAAAAAAAAAACTTTCTGAACACACTGGCAACACCTAATTATATGAGGTGAGATTTGAAGCTGAAGCTCCAGTACTTTGGCCACCTTATGTGAAGAGCCGACTTGTTGGAAAAGACCCTGATGCTGGGAAAGACTGAAAGCAAAAGGGGACAGCAGAGGATGAGATACTTAGACAGCATCACTGACTCAACTGACATAAATTTGAGGAAACTCGGGCAGATAGTGGTAGACAGAGGAACCTGGAGTACTGTAGTCCATGAGGATGAAAAGAGTTGGACATGACTGAGCGACTGAACAACAACAAGAACAGATTTGAGGGGTGAAGAGCTAAGAGAGAAGGGAGGTTCACAGAGGTGATGGTCACATTTTTGTCATTCATTCTGCCCCACATTTCACCTGGACATGTCTGCTTATTTTTCAGCTGCACTGAGCAAAAGGCAAGAAACCAAGCCAAGAGGAGCTGACATATATACTGGAACTTTTGTGATCTCAGCGTGCTGGAGCAATCATTAGAGTTTAGTATCTGTTCATGAAGAGAGACCTGAATAAATACACTAGGAATGAGAGCAAACCAGTGGTTGACAGACATGTTTTGTTTTCAGGTATGGAATTTGCCTAAATCAGCTAAGTCCCTCTTTAGACTGTGTTAATTTGCTCCTTAACTACTTCCCAGAGGATAGTCAGATGAAAATAAAATCCTTTGGTAGTAAGACAATATCATTCAAAACCTCTACAACATTTTGAACTTGACATCTGGCATTAAGTCAAACCATATGAGGTTTAGAAAAACAAGATCAAGATAAAAATATAAATATATATGAATTGCTACATAATCCAGATAATTAATTTATCATAAGCATTTTTAAATATGGTTAATTAATATATTAAAGAAAAGGAAAAGATATGATGAAGAAATTACTGAAGAACTAGAGACTTGAAAAAACAAAGACTCGAATTTCTAGAACTAAAACAAACATTAATTGGTATTAAGAACCCCCATAACTACTGCAAAATCAATTAAATAGCATAGCGGTTTTAAGTGAGGAGAGAATTAATGAGGTAGAAGAAAGCCAGCAGAATATATACAGACTAAAGCTCACAAAGAAGAAAATAAAAAGGAGGTGGATAGAAAAAGAAATTCCAGAAATGTGTAAGATAGCTGTGGTACATGGTGAAAAGTTCTTAAATATATTATCATATTGGAGGCCCATATGGAGAGGATAAAAAAACATGGGATAAGAACTTTAGTCAAAAAAGTAAAGGTCAAGATATTTTCTACAACAGATTAAAGAGATGAGCTTACAGATTCAAAAAAACTCAGAGAACCTAAGCAGGATAAACTTAAGAAAGACCACCCCTTGCTATACCACAGTCATTCTGCTCAGAGCCAAAGACAAAGAGGAAATCCTAAAAGCGGTCCAGGAAGGTGGGTGAGAGAAATCTGGATAGCAATATGACTGACATCTGACTTCTAAAGAGAAAAGACGGAAGTCACAGTTGAAAGGGATGCCATATTTTAAGTGCTGAAGGAAAACGACTGCAAACCAGAATTGTATACACACAAAAAAGGTCTTTCAAACAGTTTTTTTTCCCTCAATATATAAAAGCATTGCATTTGCTGCCAGAAAACAAACTGAAAGAAATACTAAGGGGAGTCTTCCCCTGAGCATTTGTGGTATATGTGTGGAAATGCAGAAAGAGTGGAGAGAGGACAAGTAAATATGCAAGGAATATTGATTACAAAAATAATAATAAAATTATTGTTATAAGGGTAATTTTATGGGGTTTAGGGTTTAACTGAATGACACTCTTAACATGAAAAGCTAAGAAAGATTTCCAAGGAATTACAATGATAGAAACCTTAGCATTATATTGGAAATGAGAGAAGTATTAATATTAGACTCAAATAGGTCAAGGTGCATATAGTGAAACCAATATAAAAATTGTAAAAATGCTCTAACTAAAAAGCTAATAAAAAGAAACAGCTTAATTTAAAAAAATTGATTAATCAGAGGGCAAGAAAAGAGAGAATAAAAGAACCAAGAACATGTGAAGCAACTTCCTGGGTCAAAGGAGAATTTAAAAAGGAAATTTGAAAATATGTTGAATTTAATGATATTTTATGATTTACCAAAAGTTGAGTAACGCAACTAGAGGTTAGAGGAAAATATAAAGTCTGGTGCTCAGTCACTCAGTTCTGTTGACTCTTTGTGACCCCATGGATTATAGCCCACTAAGCTCCTCTGTCCATGTCATTTTCCAGGCATGAATACTGGAGTAGGTTGCCATTTCCTACTCTAATAAAGTCTACATGCCTATATTAAAAAAAAAAAAAAAGAGGGGCTGAATATTGGTGGTTTAAGCTTTCATATCAAGAAGCCAGGAAAACAAAAAGGGAATAAGAGAAAGTGCAGAAACCAATGGAATGGAAAATACTTATACAATAGAGAGCAGCAACAAAATCAATTGCAGGAACAAAATAAAAGACGTGCATAGAGATTATGCATGGACTGAAAAGATAAGAGGATATTTTATTCAAACCTGTAATGACTTTGATAATACATTTAACAGTTCATTATAAATTAGATGAAATTAATAAATTCCTTTAAAAACACAACTTATCAAAGCTGAGAGGGGAAATAAGGATCTATCAAATTTTATAAATTATGTATTATATATTAGGGACCTAAAAATATAGTCCTAAAGAAGTGAAATACATAAGTATTCTCTAAAAAATAAAACTATTCTCTAAATGATTTTGCTGGTTCATCCAAACATTTGGGGAAAAAATGGCAACAAACTTATAAAACTCTCTGGCAAACAGTAATTAAGGTACCTCTTCTCACCTTGATATATAAGATCAATGTATATTTGTCACCAAAAGAACATTACAAGAGATGGCAACCATAGGCCAGTATTTCTTATGAACACAGCAAAGTAATTTTAATTATTTAAACAAAATATTAGCAGACTAAACCCAATGACACATAAAGTGATAGTGTTATAAACAAATGAGATTTATTTCAGAAATACAAGGGTGGTGTGATATTTGAAAATCAAGCAATATAATTTGTCAAAGTAAAATAAGATTAAAAACTACATGATCATACAAGTAGACATGGAGAAGGAAATGGCAACCCACTCCAATATTGTTACCTAGAGAATTCCATGGACAGAGGAGCCTAGTGGCCTGCAGTCGATGGGGTCTTAAAGAGCTGGACACGACTGAGTGACTATCACTCACTCACTCACAGGTAGATGCAGAGAGTCTGATATAATGCAATGATCATTCATACAAAAATAAATTTCAGCAACCTAAAAACAGAATCAATATATTTTCTCTATAAAGAATATTTTTAAAAATCCACCGTATTTTTCATATTAAACAGTAATATGTTACAAATATCCATATGCTTCAAATTTTTAAACTAGAAAAGAATGCTACAGCAACTTCTTTTTACTATTTTTTCTCAAAGTTGTAGCCATGCAATAAGGCAAAGGTCAGTAAATTAATTAATAGGTAAACAAACAGAAATTAAATATAAAAAGGAGTAAGAATTAGAAAAGAAGAAATAAGTATATTATTCACATAGATGTGATTGAGTATACAGAAAACCCAAAAGAATCTATACACTATCAGAAGTAAATGAGTGCAAGTTTGATATGAAAATTAATTTTACTCCTCTATGAGAGTAACAAAATATAAAATAAAATATAAAATTAAGCATTGAAAACAGCATAAAAGTATATAGGACCAAATGCAATCTAAATATGAAAAACCTTTTCACAATATACTACAGAATATCACTGAGATGAATTAAATAAGATTCAACTAACAGAAAGATGTAGCACACTCCTAAATTGAACATCTCAAAATTGTGAGATTGCCTCAAAGGATCTGCAGGTTCAAGTCAATCCTACTGAAAACTCAGCAAGTATACTACAAATTCTAGAGTTAACACCTAAAAAAGATGTCCTTTTCATTAAAGGGGACCGGAATACAAAGGTAGGAAGTCAAGAAATACCTGGAGTAATAGGCAAATTTGGCCTTGGAGTATAGAATGAAGCAGGGGAAACACTAATAGAGTGTTGCCAAGAGAACACACTGGTCATAGCAAACACCCTCTTTCAACAACACAAGGGAAGACTCTACACATGGACATCACCAGATGTCAATACTGAAACCAGATTGGTTGTATTCTTTGCAGCCAAAGATGCAGAAGCTCTATACAGTCAGCAAAAACAAGACTGGGTGCTGACTACGACACAGACCATGAACTCCTTATTGCCAAATTCAAACTTAAAATGAAGAAAGCAGGCAAAACCACTAGACCATTCAGGTATGACCTAAAACAAATCCCTTATGATTGTACACTGGAAGTGAGAAATAGATTCAAGGGATTAGATCTGATGGAGTGTGCCTGAAGAACTATGGACAGAGGTTCATGACATTGTACAGAAGACAGAATTAGAAATGCAAAAAGGCAAAATGGCTGTCTGAGGAAGCCTTAAAAATAGCTGTGAAAAGAAGAGAAGGGAAAACAAAGGAGAAAAGGAAAGACATACCCATTTGAATGCAGAGTTCCAAAGAATAGCAAGGAGAGATAGGAAAGGATTCCTCAGTGATCAGTGCAAAGAAATAGAGGAAAACAATAGAATGGGAAAGTCTAGAGATCTCTTCAAGAAAATTAGACATACCAAGGGAATATTGCATGTAATTATTGGCACAAGAAAAGACAGAAATGGTATGGACCTAACAGAAGCAGAAGATATTAAGAAGAGGTGGCAAGAATACACAGAAGAACTGTACAAAAAAGATCTTCATGACCCAGATAATCACGATGCTGTGATCACCAACCTAGAGCCAGTCATCCTAGAATGGGAAGTCAAGTGGGCCTTAGGAAGCATCACTACGAACAAAGCTAGCAGAGGTGATGGAATTCCAGCTGAGCTATTTCAAATTCTAAAAGATGATGCTGTGAAAGTGCTGCACTCAATATGTCAGCAAATTTGGAAAACTCAGCAGTGGCCACAGGACTGGAAAAGGTCAGTTTTCATTCCAATCCCAAAGAAAAGCAATGCCAAAGAATGCTCAAACTACTGCACAATTGGACTCACCTCACACGCTAGTAACATAATGCTAAAATTCTCCAAGCCAGGCTTCAACAGTACATGAACTACGAACTTCCAGATGTTCAAGCTGGATTTAGAAAAGGCAGAGGAACCAGAGATCGAATTGCCAACATTCATTGGATCATCAAAAAAGCAAGAGAGTTCCAGAAAAACATCTATTTCTGCTTTATTGACTATGCCAAAGCCTTTGACTGTGTGTACCACAACAAACTCTGGAAAATTCTTCAAGAGATGGAGAAAGCAGACCACCTCACCTGCCTCTTGAGAAATCTGTATGCAGGTCAGGAAGCAACAGTTAGAACTGGACATGGAACAAAAGAATGGTTCCAAATCAGGAAAGGTATGTCAAGGCTGTATATTGTTACCCTGCTTATTTAACTTATAGGCACAGTACATCACGCAAAATACCAGACTGTATGAAGCACAAGCTGGAATCAAGATTGCCAGGAGAAATATCAATAACCTCAGATATGCAGATGACACCACCCTTATGGCAGAAAGTAAAGAAGAACTAAAGAGCCTCTTGATGAAAGTGAAAGAGGAGAGTGATAAAGTTGGCTTGAGGCTCAACATTCAGAAAACTAAGATCATGGTATCTGGTCCCATCACTTCATGGCAAATAGATGGCTAGACAGTGGAAACAGTGACAGCCTATATTTTTGGGCTCCAAAATCACTGCAGATGGTGATTGCAGCCTTGAATATAAAAGGTGCTTGCTTCTTGGAAGAAAAGTTATAACCAATCTAGACAGCATATTAAAAAGCAGAGACATTACCATGCCAACATAGGTCTGTCTTGTCAAAGGTATGGTTTTTCCAGTAGTCATGTATGGATGTGAGAGTTGAAATATAAAGAAAGCTGTGTGCCGAAGAAATGATGCTTTTGAACTGTGGTGTTGAAGAAGACTCTTCAGGGTACCTTGGACTGCAAGGAGATCCAACCAGTCCATCCTAAAGAAAATCAGTCCTGAATATTCATTGGAAGGACTGATGCTGAAGCTGATACTCCAATACTTGGCCATCTGATGCAAAGAACTGAGTCCTTGGAAAAGACCCTGATGCTGGGAAAGACTGAAGGCAGGAGGAGAAGGAGATGACAGAGGACGAGATGGCTGGATGGCATCACTGACTCAATAGATATGAGTTTGAGTAACTCTGGGAGTTGGTGATGGACAGGGAGGCCTGGCGTGCTGCAGTTCATGGGGTTGCAAAGAGTCAGACACGACTGAGTGACTGAACTAAACTGAACTGATACTACAAATTGTTTCTAAGATTTATGTGGAAATGAAAAGTATCTAGAATAGCCAAAATAAAATCTAAGGACAAAGCCTGGGACTTCACATGACCAAACAGCAACACTTACTATAAATTGGAGGTAATTAAGTCACTGTGGTATTAACACAAGAATAGACAAATGAGTCAATGTAACACAACTGAGGAAAGACGGAGATCTAAGCTTATATGAATACCAGATCTATAATATGGGTGAAAATGAAAATTAAAGTGAAAGTCACTCAGTTGTGTCAGACTCTTTGTGACCCCATGGACTATAGTCCATGGAATTCTCTAGACCAGGAGAATGGAATGGGTAGCCTTTCCCTTCTCAAGGGGAGCTTCCCAATCCAGGGGTCAAACCCAGGTCTTCCACACTGCAGGCGGATCCTTACCAGCTGAACCACATGGGAAGCCCAGCAATATTGGAGTGGGTGGTCTATCCCTTCTCAGGGGATCTTCTAGACCCAGGAATAGAACTGAGCTGTCCTTCATTGCAGGCAGAATTTTTTTGCCAACTGAGCTATCAGGGAAGCCCATAATATAGGTGGGGAAAAATAGACTGCATAATAGATGGTACTGGTCAATTGAATGCTTATGTTGAAACATTAAATTATTACTTCAACCCTCTAAAAATAACTTCAAAGGATGTGGTGCCATATAATAAAACAACACAATTTAAATAATAAATAAAGAATATAATGCTTCTGACCTTAAATAAGACATGAAAAGAGCTACTTCAAATATAAAAATGTAAAGTTTGGTAACCTGCACAACATTTACATTAAGATATATGGCAAAACCAATACAATATTGTAAAGTTAAAAAATAAAATAAAATAATAAAAAAAAGAGTACCGTTTCATCAAAGGAGACCATTAAGGGAGTAAAATGACAACTTAGGTATACTCACGTCCCTTATATTTTTATACCCATAAAAAGAACTGGCATTTCAATAAAGGAAAAGAGACAATTCAACTAAAAAGAAACTTGGCGAATGACTTCAGTGGACAATTGTCCAAAAAGAATATCCAGTAACTATAAATATTTGAAGAAAATGGCACCCCATTCCAGTACTCTTACCTGGGAAATCCCATGGACAGAGGAGCCTGGCAGGCTACAGTCCAAGAAGTTACAAAGATTTGGACATGACTGAGCACCTGAGCATACATCATATATAAAAATTTGAAAATAACACAATACTAACGTCAACGATATTATATAACACAACATACCAACGAGAATGGCTAAAATAATAAAATTTTTAAAAAACCAGAAGATATGAAGTGTTGGTGACAATGTGGAAAAGTGGAAAACTCAAAATACAGATGGGAGTATAAACTAGTTCAACTACTTTAGAAAACACTTTGAAATATTTACTGAAAATGAACTTAAACATCCTCTATGACCTAGTTGTTCTACTCCTAGGAAAATAAACATATAAGTACATGTGTGCAATAAAAATGCTATTAGATATATATATATATAGTGATGCCATTCATCATAGTCCCAAATGTAAAACTCCTTGAATGCCCATAAGCAAGAGAATAGATATATAAGTGGTGGAATGTTCACATACTGCTATACTATAAAAGAAAGAGAATGAACAAAGTATCAGTCAGTTCAGTTCAGTCACTCAGTCGTGTCCGACTCTTTGTGACCCCATGAATCGTAGCACACCAGGCTTCTCTGTCCATCACCAACTCCCGGAGTTCACTCAGACTCACGTCCATCGAGTCGGTGGTGCCATCCAGCCATCTCATCCTCTGTCATCCCCTTCTCCTCCTGCCCCCAATCCCTCCCAGCATCAGAGTCTTTTCCAATGAGTCAACTCTTTGCATGAGGTGGCCAAAGTATTGGAGTTTCAGCTTCAGCATCAGTCCTTCCAATGAACACCCAGGACTGATCTCCTTTAGGATGAACTGGTTGGATCTCCTTGCAGTCCAAGGGACTCTCAAGAGTCTTCTCCAACACCACAGTTCAAAAGCATCAATCCTTCAGTGCTCAGCTTTCTTCACAGTCCAACTCTCACATCCATATATGACCACTGGAAAAAACATAGTCTTGACTAAGACAGACCTTTGTTGACAAAGTAATGTCTTTGCTTTTTAATATGCTGTCTAGGTTGGTCATAACTTTCCTTCCAAGGAGTAAGTATTGCGTTCTACAGTAGTATGGATGAATCTCTACTACAAAACTGAAAAGAAGCCAAAGCCACAAGATCATATATTGTGCCAGTTCCTGGATATCAAGTTCAACATCAAGCCAAAATAATCTATAGCACTGAGTCAGAAAGGCAGTTATCTTTAAAGAGAGCTGGTAATGACTTGGGGCAAGGAGAGAGACACAACATAATAATGTTATAATTTTTTATCAGAGTGATATTTATACAAATATTCTCCCTTTATGAAAACTCCCAAGGTACACACTTGAGGCTTTCACCCTTTTCAATATTTATGTTTCCCTTTAGTAACTGGTTTATTTTTTTAATGACCGTATAACCAGAGTAGGGCTTTCCTAGTGGCTCAGTAGTTAAAAAATCTAGTTAAAAGCCAATGCATGAGATGTGGGTTCGATTCCTTGGTCGGGAAGATCCCCTGGAGAAGGAAATGGCCACCCACTCCAATATTCTTGCCTGGGAAATTCCATGGACAGAGAAGCCTGGTGGGCTTGCAAAGCCTGGTCCATGGGATTGCAAAGAGTCAGACAGAACTGAGCAACTGAACAACAATATATTCAGACTTGTGTCCCATTACACTTTTATTTATTTATTTAAGCTGACAGTCACTGTTGAGTAGTGAAATGTGCAAAAGATTAAGCTTACAGTTTAGTGCTTATGCAAAATAGGCCCTGAAAGCAGGTTGCTTGGGCTTGAACACCGGCATCTTCAATGATTATATCTGTGACCACAGACCAAGGACTTGAGTCTCAGTTATGGTAAAATTAGAATACTAATAATTCCTCCCTCATAGAGAAGTTTTTGAACTAAATGAAATGATCTCTGCCAAGAACTTTGTAAGGTCTTAAGTATAGCATAAACATTGGTCGTTATTAATTACTGAAAAACATGGACTTTAGCCCCAGTTTTGACCTTTATACATTGAATGAGTTTCAAGTCATACTCTCACCACTTACAACCTCATTTAATTAACAATGGTACTGATTCACTAAGCTCAGAATTTTGGGGGATTAAAGTTGATGCCATATAAGAAAGTGCTTTCAGATCAGATCAGATCAGTTGCTCAGTCGTGTCCAACTCTGTGCAACCCCATAGAGGGCAGCCCACCAGGCTCCCAGTCCCTGGGATTCTCCAGGCAAGAACACTGGAGAACCATAAGCCACACTTAAAAAGGGAAAAAGACAGCCAGGATCTATTCAAGGCATGGAGGGACTCAAACATTGTTGTATTTGGATTGCAAAACAGTAGATTAAGTAACCCACTAAATATGTTTTTATTTAACACATGTCCATTTCATCCTCTTTGTTTAAAGCATGGTTTGACAATCCAACTGCATAGTTGGATTTAATATATATTAGATGGAAAGTGATTCTATTGTATAAATGCCCCAATATATTTGTCAAAGTTACTAAATAATACTGAGGAGGTAATGGGGGGAGGGGTTTACTTCATAATGAGGTAAACAAGAATTCCTAGGTTCTAGTTCTAATAATGAGTGTTAGTTATATGCTATTTCCCTTTTCTATTTGAAAATAAAACTTGAGGACTTATTATCTTTGAACTGTCTGCAACTGACATCTGTA
>NW_011494510.1:1048949-1065416 GCF_000754665.1 Bison bison bison
TCAAGAGTCTTCTCCAACACCACAGTTCAAAAGCATCAATTCTTTGGTGCTCAGCCTTCTTCACAGTCCAACTCTCACATCCATACATGACCACAGGAAAAACCATAGCCTTGACTAGACGAATCTTTGTTGATAAAGTAATGTCTCTGCTTTTGAATATGCTATCTAGGTTGGTCATAACTTTCCTTCCAAGGAGCTAGCGTCTTTTAATTTCATGGCTGCAATCACCATCTGCAGTGATTTTGGAGCCCCAAAAAATAAAGTCTGACACTGTTTCCCCATCTATTTCCCATGAAGTGGTGGGACCTGATGCCATGATCTTCGTTTTCTGAATGTTGAGCTTTAAGTCAACTTTTTCACTCTCCTATTTCACTTTCATCAAGAGGCTTTTGAGTTCCTCTTCACTTTCTGCCATAAGGGTGGTGTCATCTGCATATCTGAGGTTATTGATATTTCTCCCGGCAATCTTGATTCCAGCTTGTGTTTCTTCCAGTCCAGCGTTTCTCATGATGTACTCTGCATATAAGTTAAATTACAATCTGTAAAACTCTGTAAAAACAGAATGCATTATATTGAAAGATACGTTTTAGTACAAAGATCAATAAAAATATAACAACTTAAAAGCTAAGAAATAATATAATCTGATATTTCAGTAAATGTTCTGTGTAACAGTCAATTTTTTTCTGATAATAAGGTCTGTGACATTCATCAGATAAAAACTGGTGTAAAATATGAAGGAAACATGCACAACAATGGAAATTACAGAAAACACTGATATAATAACAACAGTAAAAGATCATGTGGAATATCAGGACTGCAATTTATTGCCTGTATTTTACCACCACTTTAAATAGGGTTTGAGATGACAAGAAACTAGAGATCTGGTTCCAGTGTTACAGCTAAGAACTTTGTTTTTTCATTTTCTATTTTTATGGTCTCATTTTAGCTATTAGGAGATAACTCAACATAAGAATAAAATGAATGCATATACATACACGCTTACTGAGAAAGACTAGTAGGCACACCCATGATCTTCAGTTGTCAGCGGTGTTTGGTTAGTCCTTACATAGCCCACTACAGCACAAGATGCCACAGTTGAGTGGAAAATGAGTTTTCTCCTGTTACACAAAAAAACCAGTAGTTCTACGGACTCATTAATTTAAACTAATGGCTATTGGCAAGTGCTAATCTCCAGGGTAAATCCAATGCATGGTTTATGACATAACACTTAAAACACTGAGCCCACCTGCTTCTATTCTTCTCTTTTCTTAAAAACTCCAAAAATATGGAGATGTGCACAACTCCCCTATAAATTATCTTTCTCTGCAGACATTATAGATGACTTTTTATTTCAAAACCTAATGTTTCTTTTCAAAATGAGGTTCATTATAAACTCTAACTTGCAACTTCAAAATAGGATAACCTGGTGCATATGTGTCAGAATCTGCAAATGTACACTTTATTCAGCAGCTCAATGAAAAAAAATTATTGAAATACTACCATGTGCAAATATTGGTGATTTAGGGGTAACTAAGAAAGACTTTCTAGGATGTTCTAGAAAGGAAGAAAACCAGGAAAATAATTAAATAATAAGGCACACAGTAAATTGTTTTCTCTTTAATGCTACCCTAAATAATAAGTAATCTTAAAGATAAAAATCTCTCAAAATTTATCTGTATGTGTGTGTGTGTGAAACACATGTGATTCTCATAAGTGTGATCCTACTAAAATACTATTTTACACCTTGACATGTATGATTTGCAACATAGAATGTACTTAAATTATCAGGTAATAACCAGCAATAGCATTAATTTTATCTGCATTTAGCATCCCACTGTATTTCCTGATGAAAACTTATTGATCCTTATTAACAACCATATACTTCAGTAACATAAACTGAAATTTATTCAGCTGTTGTGATTCTTATGGTCATTTTGATGTTATATATAAAAATAAATAATAAATCAATGACAAAACTTAATGTATTTCAATTTGTAAGTTAAGAAACATGGAGGAGCTATTTCTCTTCTTTGGGCTTTTAGGTTTCTGATTTAACAGATATCTATATTAAAATTGAAGAAATAAATTAAGGACCCTAGTTTTGGGACCAATCTATGAATTTAAGGGACAGATCATCCTTTTAATAAAGCTAGGTTTATTTATTTATTATAATATTAATTTATTTAATTGTGGCCCTTTTCTCCCATAACAGATGTGAAGATATCTGAGAATATACACAGTCACTGTCAAATATATACACAGTAAATTAAAAAGTCATAAATAGAGAATATAAAATTTAGAATAAAAAGAAAATCCCCAAAGATATCATATTTCAAGAATATATGTCAGAGTGTATTACATTAAGATACAAATTTGACGTTTAATTTCTTGGAAGCCAGAACAACAAAGAAAATACAGTCAGCATAGACTGCCTCCAAAAAATAGAGCAGCTTGAGAAAATTTCAAGCTAACAGAAGTGACACACAAATATTCACTCACACACACACTATCTAATCACAAAAGTTCTCTAAATCACTAAAGATGTAATTTTCTCTTTTTCCTAGTTATCCATACCAACTCATAAGGTTTATTCATCTAATTATATACAGTTCAGCTGAGTTCATATTAAACAAGTTCATTAAAGACCAACTTGGACATTACTCTCTTCAAACAGAGTACTGGACAAGTTGAAGGTGAATGGAAGTTTCTGTAACCTGTGAGCAGTCATCGGTAAGTGAGGACAAGAGGTTGGGAAAGAATTTAACATTGACAAAGTTTGTTTGATTTCCTTTGGTCACTGTGGGTCTTTGGAATCTCAGATGACTATAGTGAGTGAGGACACTGCATCGGGATGGCTTGTGAGAGAATGTTCATCTGAGCAGTGGCTGCCTGAGTGAACCACGCTAGGAAATGCTGGAGTGAGCACTGCCACTTAAAACAGGAGGCCACTGGCGACAAAGGCATCAGAAAAGTGGTTTCTAAAAGAGATATGGTTGCCACTAAGACTGAAATGGTTGTCACGGTAACAGTGGTTTTAGAAGAAACATCATGAAGTTATAGAACTATCAATATTTAAAAAGTTTTAATGTAAAAATTACCTGAAAGAGCAGTGCCTTCCCAATACTAGGAAAGATGATTGGCCACATTAGTTAACAGCAAAGAAATCATCAAAACACCAGGTTGAAGGAGGATCAAAGATTGGAGCAAAGACTTGGAGGTTGGAGCAAAGATTAACAAAAAAAAGATATTTCTTGGATGGAATAACAATGACTACAATTTATTCTAGTTGCAAGTTAGAGAGTTGTTTGTGGTTGCCTTCAACCATTCATAGACGATATAATAATAATATTAAAGATGATAAACAGACAAAAAGCAAACAAACAAACAAAAAACAAATAAGCCATGCTGGGTTTCCCAGAGCTGTGGCATCTTTCTTCTACAAGATTTCTATTCTGAAAATTAAAAGTATTCTTCAACAAATTCCATCAGCATACAAGGGAAATGGAATTATTAAAAACAGATCACATTACATTGTAAAGAAACTATACGCCAATACCAATTAATTTAAAAAGAAAAAACAGATCATATTTATTTATTTATAGCCCTTCTAAATCACTAAAAGATTACTAAGATTTAATATTTGTTTACTCCACAAGATATAAAGAAAACATGGGTTAATTGAATGGAGAGATAATATATAGTATGATATGATCTTATGGATGAAAAATATTGAATGAGAGGTATACAGAAAAATGATTGTATGCACTGTAAATATAAATGTTTACAGGGAGCACAAATTCTGCACATAATTGATCTAGGAATACAGAGAAAGAGCTTGAGGAAATAGCTCAGGTAGAGTGAAAGCAATCAGAAATGAAAATAGAAAATCAGAAGTTTACTTATTTATTCAGTAAGACTTACTGATTGGAAGGATAGTTAATGGCCAGTCAATATTTATACAGAATGTTTTCATTTCTTACAGAAAAATTAAAATCTATAAACAAAAAAGCATACAGGATATCTGGTAACACAGCTGCAAAAAGACTTATCACACTGATACCTCATAATGAAAATTTTCAAATCATGGTAGAAGAAATACTCTGAAGTCAGTTTATTTCAAAAAATATTATATGTCAAAAAAGAAAAAAAATCTTGCCTTAAATGAGTAACTTTTTTGATTGTTATGATGTGATTTGACCTCAGCCAAATTTTTCATTCACATAGAAGGGCATTACAAAGATATTTCTGAGCCATTCACTAACCTCGAAAATGTGATCAATACATATTTTTTAGAAAAAATAAACTAACATATTTCATCCAGCTAATTGATGATTGAATCAAATTTATTACCTGAGAATAAGGTAGGGAACTTCTGTATGAAAAAGTAACAACCCAGAATGAAGCTGAGTAATAATGGCTATGCAATTCTATCACTGAATATTATTATTATTTTAAAAGATAAAAATATAATTAATAAGATTTGGAAAAAATACACTTTTAGGTACAATAATAGCCCACAATAATAATAGTAGTTGAGACACATTTCTTATTTTCTCTTTCAGATTATAAACATTATGACAACTGTATAGATTTGCAATGTATGGAAATAATAAATCAATACATTGCCCATCAGAAACTAACAAATTTGATCTAACATAACCATAATTTGACCTAACAATATAATTGAATTATATGTGAAAAACAAACCCTTAGGAAAAGAGACAAGATTTGTGGCTACCAGAGAAGGGTTTGGGGAGGAGGTAGTCAAAAGAAATAAATTTATATTATGAGATAAGCAAGTACTAGGAATATAAAATGCAACATGATAAATATAATCAACACTGCGATGTTATATATAAAGTTAAAAGAGTGGATTCTGGGCATTCTCATCATGAGGAAAACTTTTTTTTCCTTTTTATTTGTATCTATATGAGATAATGGATTTCCCATGTGGTGCAATAGTAGAGAATCTGCCTGCAGGAGACGCAAGAGACGTGGGTTCAATCCCTGAATCAAGATGATCCCCTGGAGTAGGAAATGGTAACCCACTCCAGTATTCTTGCCTGGAAAATTTCATGGACAGGGGAGCCTGCTGGGCTACAGTCTGTGAGGTTGCAAAGAGTCAGACATGACTGAGCAACTGAACATGCACATATATGAGACAATGGCAATTCAGTAAACTTATTGTAACCATTTCATGATGTGTGCAAGTCAAATCACACTGTACAGTTTAAACTTATACTTCATAAACCTGGAAGAAAAAAATATGACAAATCTATGAAGATGGAGTTGGCGTGTGGGAAGCTTTTGTTGTTCATCTTTTCCAGGGTCGTATTTTCTTAATTACACCACTATGAAGAAGCAACCTTTAAACACCATTTCAGGAAACTTAGCTTCTTTGAAATCAAGATGTTAAATTTGGCTCTAAATGTTAGAAATTGTTCTAAACCTGATTCTAAGGTCCTATCAGAGTATGCATATCGTGAATAGAAGAAAGACCTAAAAGGTCACTTTAAATCAGTGGAAGATCTGTATATAAGCTGATGCTGGGACTTATAAACAACTTTGACTTCCCTGGTGGCTCAGACGGTAAAGCGTCTGTCTACAATGAGGGAGACCCGGGTTCGAGCCCTGGGTTGGGAAGATCCCCTGGAGAAGGAAATGGCAATCCACTCCAGTACTACTGCCTGGAAAATTCCACGGACAGAAGAGCCTGGTAGGCTACAGTCTATGGTGTCACAAAGAGTTGGACACGACTGAGAGACTTCATTTCACTTCACTTTGCCTAAACTATCGATAATATCTCAGTATTTTATAAAAGACACTTGGAAGTTTTCCCACTGTTGTTGACTAGATATTTTAATTCTATTAACTGAGAAATGTTTTATAATAGAAAAAAATATAAATACCTTAAATTTCAATGGTATGATACTAGGATACTTTTTATAGGATTTTATTGTGTGCAGGGGAAGACAGAGGATGAGATTGTTGGATGGCATCACTGACTCGATGGACATGAGTTTGAATATGTTCTGGAAGTTGTTGCTGGACAGGAAAGCCTGGCATGCTGCAGTCCATGGGGTCACAAAGAGTTGGACACGACTGAGCAACTGAATTGGTTGTGTGCATATGTTGTTATCTCTCTTGGAAGTTACAGTAGGATCTAAAACAATGGATCTGGTCTCTAATATGGTTTGTGTGTGTATGGAAGGGGGGGAGGGTATAGTAAAAAGAAATTGCATAAAGTTCCACTGAAACGGGGATCTTCATGCAAAGCTCCGATTTGGCCAAAACATAAAAAGGGAAGTAGGCATAAAAGAGAAGCTGGCAAATGTATACATAACTTGGGCTTCACGTTTGAAGGAATAAGAGACAAATTTAAAAGAAAAAATGGGACTGGAGTTTTACAGACTTTAAATACAAGCCATTGAATCTGGATTTTTATCAACTCTATGCCAATGTTCCTACCAACATCTTCCACCACCACCCTGGAAACATACCTGCTGTATAATGTCCCATGTTTGACTCACTTTTATGAACATACAGTGATATATTTTACATGGGATAAATATTATAATAAATATTTGGTTACTCACACCTTGTTTTCTATCTATAATTCCTTCCTTTTCCTCTTCAACTCATCTTGAAATCTTACATAATAGTAGAGAACTGCTGTTGTACTCAAATTAAAACCTTTGCAAAGCAACCCCTTCATAAAAGTCATCATTTTCAGGAAAAAATAAGCTGACTGCATTATTTGAAATGAAATGGGTAAATGGATAGCCAAAATGGTCGTGTTTGGTTTTTCAGTTATTTGCTGTCCCACACTAAATGGTAGGAACATCACAAAGCAAAGGCCATTGTATGGATTTGTAGGCAAACTTGAAGGTGAGCATTGTTCATAGTTTGCCTGAAACACTTCTGATTCTTGTCTCTTTTTCTAGGATAATTAATGATAGTGCCTGTTTTCACCCTCAAAATTCTGGACTATAAATTATGTAGTCATTCTAGCAAAATCATCTTAATAAAATTTCAGGGTATTTTGATATAGACTCTAAAACTAAAATGCAAAAGCTATGTATATGAACATTTAGGTAAAAATATTAAAGGCCCAAATAAGAGGATTAAATATATGAAGACACAATATATAGAAATCTAACTAATAAGGAATGTTCAGTTTATGGTTATTTTCTTCATTTTAACGTGTCTTTGGAATGACTATTTTTTTTTTTTGGAATGACTTTAAATGATCAACTTACAAATGGCAATACTATTATTGCTGAAAAAAAAAAAAAAAAACCCACCACAACAAAATAATAACAGCCAGTGACAACTCTGTACCTAGAATTTCAACTGAGGGAAAAGAATTGAGTAGCACCCTAAGAATTTTCTGGGAGAAGATGAATCATAGTGAATGTTTTTTAAAAGCAATAAAATGAGAGCTAGAAAAGTTAAAGGAAAGGGGAGAAAATGGGAAAGAGAGAGAGAGAAGAAAGGGAATATGTTGAGATAATTAGTGTGTGTGTGTGTTTAGTCACTAAGTTGTGTCCAACTCTTTGCGACCACATGGACTGTAGCCGCCAGGCTCCTCTCTCCATGGAATTCTCCAGGCAAGAGTACTGGAGAGGGTTGCCATTTCCTCCTCCAGGGGATCTTCCAGACCCAGGGATCAGACCCATGTCTCCAGCATCTCTAGAATTGGCAGGTGGATTCTTTACCAGTGAGCTAACTGGTAAGCCTGAGATAATTAGCAATAACATTAAATGTCTTCGATAGGGACATTTTATTGAATAAATCTTAATTTTATAAGGAATGAAAATATTAAAAACACCACTAATGACATAAATATCTCTGCCTCTGCAAAGTTAATATGAAAATGTAAGTTCACATTGTCTATATACCAACTACCTAAGAATTTTCAAGTCTTCTAAATGAGCATTAACTTCATAGTCAAAATTCTAAATATTATTTACAACATAGGTATATTTCATAATACAACTCTATAAAGAAGTGACATTTTATTGTCCCAGAAATTTATTGTAAACCAGCCTGCCATTTACAACTTAAATGTAGGGAAAATATTCCATCCTGTTGAGTTCAGCGTGATTGAGTTCACCTGAGTGATATAAAATGCATTTTCTATTAGTCTGTGTGGCTATAAAGTCAATAAAAGGAACAGCAGTCTTCCCCATAGAATGCTCACCTACTGTAGTTTTTAGCTTATTATATAGCAAAGAGGGACAAAATACTCATAGTAACAATGTATTTTTAATAGGTTCTCAAGCTGTCCCTTTCACAAAGAGTTGTGGCTGAATACAGATGTGACTGCTGTGAGGTTTTATATTGGTGGATAGGCTGAACAAAAACCAGGTGGGGAGACATTTATCTAACACAAATGCGTGGGCTTCTCAGGCATAAAGCCTACTGATTTTGCCATGGGGTTACTAGCTCTGCTTTCTCTGAATGTGGCTCAAATTTCAGGGGCAAAATGCTTTCTGGAAAGCAATGCAAAGATTATCAAATCTAAGTATTAGATATAAAGGAGCTATGTAAGGAGATTGACTAATTCACAAAGAAACAAAACAGAGACAAATGATAAATATTGTGATGAGGTAAGTACTCATCAATTTAAATTTCACATTTAAAGTGTAAATATGAGTTTAATATAAGGCATGAAAAGTGAGAAAGTGAAAGTGCTAGCTGTTCATTTGGGTCCGACTCTTTGTGACCTAATGGACTATAATCTGCCAGGTTCCTCTGTCCATGGAATTTTCCAGGCAAGAATACTGGAGTGGGTTGCCATGCCCTTCTCCAGGGAATCTTCCTGACCCAGGGATCAAACCCATATCTCCTGCATTGACAGGCAGATTCTTTACCCACTGAGCCACCAGATAAGCCCAAAATTAGGTATAATGACACACAGTTACATTTGGAAAGCGTGTTTCCTCCTCCTAGTCCAATGGCACCCCACTCCAGTACTTTTGCCTGGAAAATCCCATGGATGGAGGAGCCTGGTAGGCTGCAGTCCATGGGGTCGCTAGAGTCAGACACGACTGAGTGACTTCACTTTCACTTTTCACTTTCATGCATTGGAGAAGGAAATGGCAACCCACTCCAGTGTTCTTGCCTGGAGAATCCCAGGGACGGGGAAGCCTGGTGGGCTGCCGTCTGTGGGGTCGCACAGAGTCGGACATGACTGAAGCAACTTAGCAGCAGCAGCAGCAGCAGTGGCTGGATATGACTAAAAAATGTCCTTTGTGTCAAACCCAACAATTACAGAACTCATTCTAATATTTTCTATGACTCAAAGATGGTGCAGAGTTCTTAAATCCAATTAAAGAGTGGCCTTTAGGTAAAGAAAAAGGTTGCCAACCAAAGTAAATGTCTAAGACCATCAGGAAATTGACAAAATGAAGGAGGAGGACTTAATGTTTGCTGTCCACAATTTCTAATTTGCTCTGATAAGTGCAGGGGGAAAAAGTCTCTACTATAAGAAAACACAACAGTGTTAGTGAGGTACTTCATGGTTACAGACTGTCTCTTTTAATATATGGCTGACAATAGGAAGTGGCCGGGATTGTGGCAAATTAGAATTTCTGTCTAAGGGCAAGTGGGGAGAATACTATTCAGCTTGTTGCTATAAACAAATGAGAGTTCAGTGTCGTCAGAGCTTCAGTATTTCAAGAGATTCTCAAATTCTAAGTCTACATTGAGAATCAAGAATTTTACATTGAAATATAACAAAATAGATTTTAGAATTGCAAACAGAGTATCATACATGAAACATCTGTTTGTATTCTCTGGTCTGACACCTAAATATAGAACTTAGCTATGATAGGTTAGAGTCAGTACCTGCTATGGTTAAAAGCATAAACTCTGGCACCCAAGTGCTTGTGATGGTATTTTAAGTTTGCCAAGTACAACTGGAATGACCTTGGGGATTATAGCAGCATTTATTTCATAAGGTTATTATGAGGATTAAATTAATTAACATATGAAAAGTCCTTCAAAGAGCATGCATAGTCAGTCAGTCGTGTTTGACTGTTTTGTGAACCCATGGACTGTAACCCATTAGGCTCCTCCGTCCCTGGAATTTTCCAGTCAAGGATACTGGAGTGGGTTGCCATTTCCTTCTCCAGGAGATCTTCCTGATCCAGGGATCAAACCTGTGTCTCTTCAAGGGGATTCTTTACCACTGAGCCACGTCAGAAGCCCCTTAAAATATCACATAATAAGTATTAGGGATTATTCAATTTCTAACTGATGGGGTAAAGAGGAACCAGCTAATGTTTTAATTCCTCAAGAGCAAAGGAAAACATGATTTCTTTAGTGAAAGTCACTCAGTCACGCTCAACTCTTTGCAACCCCATGGACTGTACAATCTATGGAATTCTCCAGCCCAGAATACGGGAGTGGGTGTCCTTTCCCTCTCCAGGGGATCTTCCCAAACAACGACGAACCCAGGTCTCATGCATTGCAGGCAGATTCTTTACCGATTGAGCTATCAGGGAATCCCTGATACATATTTCTTTAGCATTATAGTAAAAATACTGGTGCTCATAAAGCAATTATTGATTGTGCAATTGTAGAAAAAACCACTTTACAGTTTGAAAGACCTGGGTTCAAATCTTTGCTCTGATGTTTAACAATTCTGTGATCTTGAATCTTAAAATGTCTGAAAATTAGGAATAGTGATACCTAATTTAACAGTGTAGTGATAAGGGACTTCCCTGGTGGTGGAATGGTTAGGAATCTGCCTTCCAGTGCAAAGAACGTGGGTTCCATCCCTGGTTGAAGAATGAAGATCCCACATTCCTTGGGAAAACTACTGAACCCACTGGCCACAACTAGAGAGAAGCTGGGATGTTGCAGCAAAGATCCCAAGTGCCACCACTAAGTGCAGCCCAAAATGAATAAATAAATATTTTAAAAGATACTGTAGTAATTAAAATTAGAGCTAAAATACAAGAAATAGGAGTAATCTGTATGGCTTTTACCCTCTGTTATTATATTTGTGATTATGGTACATGTCAAAGGGATTTTGCAGATGCAATTAAGGTTACTAATAAGTTGTTCTTAAAATAGGAAGATCATTAGGGGGTGTCTATTTACACAAACTCCTTAAAATCGGAGTTTTCTCCTTCTGGTGGCAGGAGAAGTCAGATTTGAAGCATAAGGTGGACTTGACATCCTTTTGCTGGCTTTTAAGACGGCAAGATGAAGGGCTCCTATAGGAAGGAATTCAGGAAGTCTCAAGGAGCTGAGAGTAGCCTCCAGCTATTAATATAAGCTGATAATGAAATGGGGACCTCAGATCTGCAGCCACATGGAAAGAACTGGTTTTGGCCAGTTACCAGAATGAAATCGAAGCACACCTTCCCCTGAGTCTAGATAACGGTGCAGATGGCCTGAGACCTCGACTTCAACCTATGAGAACCCTGAGCAGAGAACTCAGCTGAGTCCATCCAGACTTCTGACATCCAGAACTGTGAGCTGATTATCTGTGTTTTTTAAGCCACTAAATTTATGGTAATATTTTACACAGATGTAGAAACTAATATAGCATGTAAATTGTATGACACTTAGTGGCTACATATGAAATGTTAGTTAATGTTAGTTAAATATTTGTTCAGTGAATTATATTTGTTCAGTGAATTAAGATGGAAAGTTTTGTGTTAAAATTCTTCCCCTAGGCAGAATTACCCTAGCTGTAGTCTCATACATTTCTCCTCTTTACCTTCTGAATGGCTGAGATTAAAAATAGATATTTTACAGAGGCAAGATATCAAGAGTGTGGAAGAAGGAAAGTAAGTAAACTATTCCTGAGACATTAAAAGTTGAACCACTCAAGGCTCATCCCTGTAGATCTTTAGTGGCAGAGCTAATCAATACTTTTGGGGGCTCATTTTTGACACATCTGGTCCTTTCTGAATTGTTTGGAAAGATACCAACTTCAGAATTTTATGTTGCATTGCTCTTTTGAAAATGAAAATGCTCTTTAAAATTGAAGGTGGTCCACAAGATCTGCTGAAGTAAGAAATGGCAACCCACTTTGGGTTTTTTTCAGTATCCTTGACTGAAAAATTCCATGGATAGAGAAACCTGGTGGACGACAGTCCATGGAGTTGCAAAGAGAGTTTGACACAACTGAGCAACTGAGCAAGCACACAGAACACAACTACTCAAGGCAAAGACTGTACACTATGTGCAGATGTGACATTTTTCTACCTTCTCATGCCTAGTACATAGTAGATGCTCATAAATATTCATAAATATTTATGAGTAGGATGCATCCTGTGACTGATATTAGGCTCATGGCTTTGGCAACATTTTTAATGTCTGGTGTCTAGTTTAATGTCTGGTGAAAAAAAGTCCTCCAAAATCTTGAATGAATGAGTCAAAGCCTTGAATGAATTAGTGAATAAATGGATGAAAATTTTCTGTGGCTTCTTAAAACCATGATGTTCTCCCATTTTTTCTTTTTTTTTCAGATCCACAACCGATTATCTTCTCCCTTCTGCTATTCATTTTCCAAATAATGTTTCTCTCCATATAGCTGAAAGCAATTGCTTAGAATTGCTTCCTATGGTCATATTTTCTGAGTTGATCTTGTTATTTTTTGTAAGGGTTCTTATACTTTTATGCTAGTTTAAACATGACAGTGTTTTTCACGTCAACAAAACTTACAAGTGTGATACTTGAGCAGAATGTGCGAATGACTGGTATAAACTACCCAAAGCTGTACCATTTCACTAATTTGAAATGAAATAGTAATAATTTGGTAAAATATGTCACCACAAGTTCTAAAATATGTTTCAACTGAATATTTTTCAGAATCTTCAGATAAAGGGAAAATAATGATATAGGAAAAATACTAAGGAGAGGAAATAAAAATTTCATGTGTACATGTCAAATTACTTGCTGAACAATTAATTAAAATAACAGATGTATCAAAAAGACATATTGTTAATATTTTTGAACAAGAAGAACAAATAGTGAGATCTTTACTTCAAAGAATAGGAGAATATGTTAAAAAAAATATAGGGGGCCAAGATTTAGCCAAAACTGTATTTGAAAGATTAAAATATTTGAAAATTATATATGTGCATGGATATTTGTGTGTGTGTGCAGTGAGGTGGGGTGTGTGTGTATGAAAGACCGAAGGAGCAAGATGTGCGTGTGAGTGTATGTGAAGGACAGGAGAGAGAGCTAGGGAGAAGGAGGGAGAGCTTAAGATTGTGTGGATCTTTTCTTTGGTCTTTTAGATAAAATTGGATCAGTAGTTATAAAATCGTGATGTTTACACATTTATTTTCACCTGGCTGTGTTGTAAATGCTGATGGTTTTATAACTATAATTCTATAATTTAATGCAGAATTAACTATAACATGATGTAGACGTTGTTTTAAATTCGAATGACAATATTTCTTCAAGGAAAAAACCCCCTCCCCTCATTCCACCTTGGCCAGACCTACCCAGTTCCCAAGCAGCACCTACGCTAATGCTTACTTGGAAGTATTTATCCCAAGAAGCTAGTGTTTAATTGAGTCTTTCTATTTTTTAATAGCTTAATAGCTACTGGATAGCATTTGGAGCAATGTTTTGCAACACTGAGTATACTTTGGAATAACTTGGGAAGGTTAAAAGAAGCAATGCCTGGGTCCCGCATCAGACTGAATACATTAAGATCTCTGTGGGTGGGATCTGAGCATCAGCAACCTTTCATATTGGTGGTTTAATGGGGAGTCAAGTTTGAGAATTGCTGCTTTATAAGCAGTTTATGATGTATCCATCGAAAGTCCCACAAAATTGGTATGTTTGGCTTGTATGGATACTTTGCCACTTGAAACAGTTAAAAGCATTTCAGTACTGATGATGAACTAAAGTTTAAAAATGAAGCCATGAATTCAATTTTTATATCACACATATATGATCTGGAGATAGCATCCAAAGAGGAAACCAAATAACATATTTCTCCTAAAATTTTACTATGAAAAGTATACAGAAATAAAGAAACAACGGTAAATTAAACTCCCATAGGCTATGAATTAAATTCAATAGTTGTTAATATATTATTTGTGCTTTTCTTAATTTATCTATCTATCTAAATAGCTGTTTAGGTACCCAGGTTACTGCACAATAGAATTACATATAAGAGATAATAGGATTATGTAGGAAAATAGCCCTATAAATACAAATATATATATATATATATATATATATTTGTATTATTTATTTAAAGTTTTAAAGTCATTGTTTTAAAGTCATTCAAATTTAAAACAATGAACATATATATTTATATTTAAAACAAAGAACATATATAGATGTTCTTTGAAGGAGGCAATATTCATTTGGATGATTATATTGTAATCTATACATGTATACATGTATATTATGGCTTCACTGATGGTTCAGTGGTAAAAGAATCCACCTGCCAATGCACGAGACCTGGGTTTGATCCCTGGGTCTGGAAGATCCCCCAGTGAAGGAAATGGCAACCCATCCCAGTATTCTTAAATGGGAAACCTCATAGACAGAACAGCCAGCAGGCTACCTACAGTCTAGGGGTCACAAAAGAGTCAGACATGACTTAAAGACTAAACAACACCAACAAAATATGTGTGTGTGTGCGCGCACACACACACACACACATGCTCATTCATAAGACACTTGCTCCTTGGAAGAAAAGCTATGACAAACCTAGACAGTGTGTTCTGAAGCAGAGACGTTACTTTGCCAACAAAGGTCTGTATAATCAAAGCTATGGTTTTTTCAGTAGTCATGTATGGATGTCAGTTGGACCATAAAGAAGGCTGTATGCTGAAGAAATGATGCTTTTGAACTGTGGTGTTGAGGAAGATTCTTGAGAGTCCCTTGGACTGCAAAGAGATCAAACTAGTCCATCCTAAAGGAAATCAATCCTGAATATTCATTGGAGGGACTGATGTTGAAGCTGAAGCTCCAATACTTTGGTCAACTAATGTGAAGAACTGACTCATTGGAAAAGCCCCTGATGCTGGGAAAGACTGAAGACAAGAGGAGAAGAGGACAACAGAGGAGGAGATGGTTGGATGGCATCACCGACTCAATGGACATGAATTTGAGAAACTCTGGGAGATGGTGAAGGATGGAGAAGCCTGGGGTGCTAAAGACTATGGGGTCCCAAAGAGTCTGACACAACTGAGAAACTAAACAATAGCAATTGTGCACATTATAAAGTATATATGAAATAATATATCAACAGTGCATATATGAAATTACCATTTAGAGAGGTCTGAATTAAGGAATTATGTCTTCGATTCTCACAAATGCCAAAGGAGGTAGTTTTACTTTGCAGATGAGATGAAGGAGTCACAAAATTTGTAGTTATCTTAAGCTCTTTTTTGGACATCCCCTGTTGTCCACTCTGTGTATCTGTGGGTTCTGCATTTGCATCCAACCAAACTTGAATCAAAAATGTTTTAAAACATTTTCCAGAAAGTTCCAAAAGCAAAACTTGAATTTGCCACACGCCAGCAACTATTTACATAGCATTTATATGGTTGTTGTTGTTCAGTCACTCAGTCGTGTCCGACTCTTTGCAACCCCATAGTCTACAGCACGCCAGGCTTCCCTGTCCTTCACTAATTCCCGGAGCTTGCTCAAACTCATGGCCATTGAGTCAGTGATGCCATCCAACGGTCTCATCCATTGTCATCCCCTTCTCCTCCTGCCTTCTTTCCCAGCATCAGGGTCTTCTCCAAGGAGTCAGTTCTTCACATCAGGGGGCCAAAGTATTGGAGTTTCAGCTTTAGCATCAGCCCTTCCAATGAATATTCAGTGATTTCCTTTAGGATGGACTGGTTGGATCTCCTTATAGTCCAAGGGATTCTCAAGAGTCTTCTCCAGCACCACAGTTCAAAAGCATCAATTCTTTGGTGCTCAGCCCTCTTTATGGTCCAACTCTCACATTTGCATGTGACTACTAGCAGTTACATAGAATTAGGTATTATAAGTAATTTTGAGGTCAATTAATGCATATGAGAGAATGTGCATATGAAATTTTACATAAGGGACTTGAGCATACCAGGATTTTGGTATCCACTGAGGTTCCTGACTGTATATTAGTGGTTCTCAAACCTAGCCTGTGTCAGAACTTGGAGAAAAAGTTAATGCACACATTGCCGGTCCTTACCCCCATAGTTTTATGAGCCACTAGGTCTGGGGTGGAAACAGACTTAGCATTTGTAATAAGTTATAGTTGATGCTGACACTCCTGGTCCATGTCCACACTCTAGGACTGATTTTACTTGAGGGCCAAGACTCAGCTCAGAAATCTTTGTTCCCCCAAGGTTTTCTGTGCCCCTCAATATCTCTGTGCCTCTAGTTTTCCTCATTGTTTGAGTTGCCTGAAATACCTTTTCCATACTTTATCACTTTTTTAAGGAGATAGGTGATATGTGATTTCTAACTAACTAACATATATAT
>NW_011494510.1:1065516-1067023 GCF_000754665.1 Bison bison bison
CCAAGATCGTGTTCATTGCATGGACAATGCCGTCAGGCATCTCATCCTCTGACGTCCTCTTCTCCTTCTGCCCTCAACCTTTCCCAGCACAAGGGACTTTTCCAATGAGTCATCTGAGCACATCACTGGACCACAATACTGGAGCTTCAGTTCAGCATCAGTTCTTCAAGTGAATATTCACGGTTGATTTCCCTTAAGATTGACTGGTTTGATCTCTTTGAAAGTCCAAGGGACTTTCAGGATTCTTATCCAGCACCTTCTCCAGTTCAAAAGCATAAATTCTTTGGCATTCTGCCTACTTTACAGTCCAGCTCTCACAACTGTAGTGATCCCTGGGAAGACCATAGCCTTGACTCTACGGACTTTTGTTGACAGAGTAATGTCACTGCTTTTCAACACACTGTCTAGGTTTGTCATTGCTATCCTGTCAAGATAATCAGAATCATCTTCTGATTTCATGGCTGCAGTCACCATCTGCAGTGATTTTGGAGCCCAAAAAGAGGAAATCTGTCACTACCTCCACCTTTTCCCATCTATTTGTCATGCAGTAATGGGGCCAGATGCCATGATCTTAGTTTTTTTTTAAATTTTAGTCTTAAGCCAGCTTTTTTACTTTCCTTCTTCACCCTTATCAAGAGGCTCTTTAGTTCCACTTCACTTTCTGCTATTGGCGTGGTATCATCTGCATATCTGAGGTTGTTGATGTTTCTCCCATCTATCTCAACTCCAGCTTGTAACTCATCCTGTCCAACATTTCTCATGAGGTGCTCAGGGCATAGATTAAACAGGGTGACAGCCAACAACTGTCTCAGGTATAGTGGTTGTTGTTTAGTTAATCCCTATATTGTGTCCAACTCTTTTGTGACCCCATGGACTATGATATAGTCCTCCAGGCTCCTCTGTCCATGGGATTTCCTAGGCAAGAATATTGGAATACTGGAGTAGGTTGCCATTTTCTTCTCCAGAGAATCTTCCCAACTCAGGGATCGAATTGTCATCGTTTGCATTAGCACACAGATTCTTTATCACTGACACACCAAGGAATTATTGACAGTATATAAAAGAGATAACTAATGAGAACTACTGTATAGTACAGGGAACACTACATAATACATTGTGGTGACCCGAAATGGAATGAAGTCCAAAAGGGCGGGGATAGAATACAGAGAACTTATGGTAAATGGCAATATGGAGGAAAGAATAAAAAAGAAAGTGATAGACATGAAATGCCCTACACATGAAGTAGAGGGGGATATGGATTTGGTGTTTATGTGTACCGACAGCCAAATGGGAACCCATGGGCATGTTTACAGGTTGAGGGAGATTGATAGATTTTATGCACATTGAAAATAACTTACTACTTCAGTTGAACAAAAATATTATTAATGGGATAGATCTATGGACTACCTAAACATACATGCAATTACTACCACTTTTTGAGAGGATGAAAGTATTCATAAACACTGGTTTAGCAAATTTAAATTCAGAGAAAGAATTGAGGTTTTAT
>NW_011494510.1:1067123-1067941 GCF_000754665.1 Bison bison bison
TTGTAATTTGTGCGTGAGTACTAAGTCGATTCACTTGTGTCTGACTCTTTGTGACACTAGGGACTGTGGCCCACCGGGCCCCTCTGTCCATGGCCCTGGGCAGGAATACTGGGGTGGATTGCCATGCCCTCATCCAGGGCATCTTCCTAGCCCAGGGATCGAACCCGCACCTCTTAAGTCTCCTGCATTGGCAGGCGGGCTCTTTACCACTAGTGCCACCTGGAAAAGCCCCAATTTGTAGCAGTCAGTAAGTATCAACTACTTTGTGTTTCACTTTTCATATGACAAGTTAAATACCATCATAAATAATATTAACAGATCACAGTATTCCCTATATAGAGAATAAGTAGAGATAAAGGAAAATACACACCAGTCCAGAATGCATACATTCACACATTTTTTAATATTTTAGGGGAGAAACAATATAATTTCATAATTCAAATTTCATTCAACTCTTAAAAATATTTTTCTAATTTAATTCAAAAGTTTTTTTGTTTTTTTTTTTTAATTAACAAGTAAGCAGGAAAAGTTTACAAATCAGTCAGGGAATGTGGATGGTGCATCACCAAAATTCAGTAAAAATATTTTAAAGTTTCCCCTTTAGAAAAGAGATCAGAGTGCAGTGGATTTCACTATCTAGAAATCTGTAAAATTTCAGGTACCAAAGTGATGCATTCTTTTGGAACATAAGGTGATAACTTGTTAAAGTTGCAGTAATTTAATGATGTTTATACTCAGCTATGTGTTTAATGGACCCTATAATTTTTATGTTGAATCCTTCCCCAAACTACACAGACCTTTGGGAAAAGCCTACACAC
>NW_011494510.1:1068041-1074211 GCF_000754665.1 Bison bison bison
CTATGATATAGTCCTCCAGGCTCCTCTGTCCATGGGATTTCCTAGGCAAGAATATTGGAATACTGGAGTGGGTTGCCATTTTCTTCTCCAGAGAATCTTCCCAACTCAGGGATCGAATTGTCATCGTTTGCATTAGCACACAGATTCTTTATCACTGACACACCAAGGAATTATTGACAGTATATAAAAGAGATAACTAATGAGAACATACTGTATAGTACAGGGAACACTACATAATACATTGTGGTGACCTGAAATGGAATAAAGTCCAAAAGGGCAGGGATAGAATACAGAGAACTATACAAACAACTATACAGACAACAATGATGGTGTGATCACACATCTAGAGCCAGACACACTGGAATGCAAAGTCAAATGGACCTTAGGAAGTATGACTATGAACAAAGCTAGTGGAGGTGATGGAATTCCAGCTGAGCTATTTCAAATCCTAAAAGATGATTTTGTAAAAACGCTGCACTCAATATGCCAGCAAATTTGGAAAACTCAGTAGTGGCCACAGCTCTGGAAAAAGTCAGTTTTCATTCCAATCCCAAAGAAAGGCAATGCCAAAGTGTGTTCAATCTACCTCACAATTGAACTCATCTCACATTAGGCATTAGGAAAGTAATGCCGAATGTTCTCCAAGCAAGATTTCAACAGTATGTGAACCATGAACTTCCAGATGTTCAAGCTGGATTTAGAAAAGGCAGAGGAACAAGAGACCAAATCTCCAACATCCATTGGATTATAGAAAAAGCAAGAGAGTTCCAGAAAAACATCTACTTCTGCTTTATTGACTATGCCAAAGCCTTTGACTGCATGGATCACAACAAACTGTGGAAAATTCTTAAAGAGATGGGAATACCAGACCACTTGACCTGTCTCCTGAGAAATCTGCATGCAGGTCAAGAAGCATCAGTTAGAATCAGACATGGAACAACAGACTGGTTCAAAATTGGGAAAGGAGTATGTCAAAGCTGTATATTGTCACCCTGCTTATTTAACTTCTATGCAGAGTACATCATGAGAAATGCTGGGCTGGATGAAGCACAAGCTGGAATCAAGATTGCCGGGAGAAATATCAATAACCTTAGATATGCGGATGACAGCACCCTGATGGCAGAAAGAGAAGAAGACCTAAAGAGTCTCTTGATGACAGTGAAAGAGGAGAGTGAAAAAGCTGGCTTAATACTCAACATTCAAAAAACAAAGATTATGACATCTGGCCCCATCACTTCATGGCAAATAGATGGGGAAACAGTGGAAATAGGGACAGACTTTTTTTTTTTCTTGGGCTCCAAAATCACTGTGGATGGTGACTGCAGCCATGAAATTAAAAGATGCTCACTCCTTGGAAGAAAAGCTATGACCAATCTAGACAGCAGAGACATTGCTTTGCCAACAAAGGTCTGTCTAGTAAAAGCTATGGCTTTTCCAGTAGTCATGTATGGAGAGTTGGACCAGAAAGAAAGCTGAGCGCCAAAGAATTGATGCTTTTGAACTGTGTGGTACTGGAGAAGACTCTTGAAAGTCCTTTGGACTGCAAGGAGATCAAACGAGTTAATCCTAAAGGAAATTAGTCCTGAACATTCATTGGAAGAACTGATGCTGAAGCTGAAAATCCAATACTTTGGCCACCTGATGTGAAGAACTGACTCACTGGAAAAGCCCTTGATGCAGGGAAAGATTGAAGGCAGGAACAAAGGGGAAGACAGAGGATGAGGTGGTTGGATGGTATCACCGACTCAATGGCCATGAGTTTGAGCAAGCTCCGGGAGTTGGTGATGGACAGGGAAGCCTGGCATGTAACAGTCCATGGGGTTGCAAACAGGCAGACGTGACTGAGCGACTGAACTGAACTGATGTCTATACGTATGGTGATTCATTTTGCTATAGAGTGGAAAGCAACTATACTCCAATAGAAATTAATTTTAAAAAGCTATGCCTATATTATGAAGCCTCCATAAAAATCAGAAGGATCGGGTTCAGACAGCTTCTTTACTTGTGAACACTTGCAGGTGTGGGGTGAGTGGTTCACCTGGAGAGGGCGTGGAAGCCCTGCACCCTTTCCCCAAACCTTGCCTTATGCATCACTTCCATCTGGCCGTTTCTAGGTTGTATTCTTTTCTTAGAAACTAGTAGTCTAGTAAGTAAAATGTTTCTCTAAGTTCTATGAGCCAATCTAGCAAATTAATTGAACCCGAAGAGGAAGTTGTGGGTATTTATAGCCAGTGGGTCAGTATTACACGTAACAGCCTGGGTTTGTACTTGAGATCTGAAATATGGGGCTGCTGTCTTGTAGGACTGAACCAATTATCTCTGGGAAGATAATGTCAGATTGAGTTGAATTCTCAGATACCATGGTGGTAATCAAGAACTACTTGTTGTGTGTGGAAACCCCCACTCACACACACATACACCTTGGGATTAGGTCCAGGAACTTCAAAATAATAGTGCAATATGATATTTCAGTAAAGAACATCTGAAACCTTTTCTTACCACACTACAAATTATATTTCTAGCTCCTCATGGTAGGGGGGAGGAAAACATGTCTGACTACCTTATGCAATCAGTGAGCCTAGTCTCATAACTTTCACCTATGAAACACTCATCAAAATTCTGTGAGTTGAATAAATAAATGGTTTCCTGGAATTACCATGATTTATACACAGATTATTGCTAAAACAGGGGTTCTGAAACCTCAGCTTTTGCTACACTTCAACACGGTGATTGGCATGTAAGGAACATTCAGTAACTATGTTACGGTGGACAGACAAATAAATGACTGTAATGACTCATCTTCAAATGTGCCTGTCCTTTCAGAACGTCTTTGACACAGGGTATGATCTCCCAGCACACTTAAGACACATATCCTCAGAAAGCTGTGTTGGAGAAATAAAAATTTTAAACTAGCTTGTAAAGGAAAATAAAGTGTGTAGAAAATACTAACAACATGAAGCACATAGCTATTACTATCTGATGAGATCAAAGTCCATTTACATTCGAGGTGGTCGTGTCCAGCAACTACTCTAGATTCCAAGTATGAACCCCTCTGTAAATTGAGGACAATCAGACCAGCAACCTTGAGAATTTGTTATGAAGGTGAGGAGAGAGAAAAGATCTAAAGTACTTCAAGAATTCTCTGAGATTTCGGAGATGGAGCTGTAATACTCAAAGGATGTAACATTTATCATATACCTAGTAGGGGTCAAATTTTGTTCTATTAAAGACCCCTATTGAAAATGTCTGTGAAGTTGGAAGAGTAAAAACAATTGCCTCTTGTGTTCCTATATTTTTCCTACTCTCCACTTTAATTTTATGAAACAATTGATATGGACAGATGGGCCCATTTATCATCCTTGGAAATCGACACCATTAAGCATATAACTGTTTCTTGAGTCTAGTGTCAGAGAGGAAAGAATCAGATTTGATATATATTTTTAAAAGACTGCTTATGGCAGTTTAGAAATGGTTATTACATCCTAACACTTTCAAAAGATAGAAGATTAAAAATGCAAGCATCTATGGACCTATGAAGGGCAGGTAAAACATAGAAACAAAAATTCTAAAATAGAGGCAATCATATCTAAATATCTCTTTCCCATCTCTGGGTACCATGCTGTTATTTATCTTGACTAATGTGCCACCCTTCTTTGTGAAGAAAAGCAAGAATAGATGAATAATTGATGTACATATAACTAGGCAACCTCCTTAACCTTCCTGCTAAATAGAAAAAAAATTGGCTATCAGTACTTAGCATTTAATCAGATAATATACAAAAATTTGCCATATAATCAAGAAACCATTTCTATACCACTCCCGATATGATTTCATGGCAAAGTCTCAGACATCAAATAAACAAGCACTATTGTTTTCACTGTATCTTTTTTGTAATGAACCCTCTCAGCAGCCTCTAACAGGTCACTTATCCTCTTGGAACCTCAATTTTCTTCATCTGCAAAATGGGGATTATGATCTTGTCCTTCCTCCAAGAGTAATTTCAAGGCTCAAAGCACTTTTTGATTAAAGAGGTATTATATATATGATAGTAATATTCCAGACATCAAAAATATTACAGTGTTAGAAGTCTGCTATCTATTCTCAATTTTTCTTAAATCCCTTGGATCTGAGTGACCATATTCTGAATATTTGACACCAAGGCTGCAATTTCCTTTTAAAAAGAGCTGCAGGGATGCCCACTCCCATCCCAATCAAATTAAAATAAAGTTAATATTGTGTTGAAAGTCTTAGTTACTCAGTCGTGCCCAACTCTTTGCGACCCCATGGACTGTAGCCTGCCAGGCTCCTCTGTCCATGGGATTCTGCAGGCAAGAATACTGGAGTAGTTGTCATTCCCTTCTCCAGGGGAACTTCCTGACCCAGGGATCAAAACCAGGTCTCCTGCATTAAGAGGCAGATTCTTTACCATCTGAGCCACCAGGGAAGCAATGAATATGAAACATAGCATATTGTCCAGATGTCATAATTCTATAGTTAAATGAAGGATAAGACTGAAAGAGCTGGAAACTTACCTGTCAGAGTGAAAAGAGGTCATATTGGGTTTCTGGAGCACAGGCTGACTGAAAGTTCTTAGAGAAGACTCAAAATTTCTCTTAACCAGAGGCTCTTGATGTCATCTCTTAATCAAGCTCCACGCCAGAGACTATGACATACAAAAAGCAGAGATGTCATGTTTGAGAAAAATAAAGCTGACTACATTTTCTTTCTTTTTTTTATCGTCTTTCTTCTCTATTTCATTAGTCCAATTTGGCCTTTGTAGCTCTGTCAGCAACTTAAGGTTGCCAAGTGTACCTGCAGGTAGCCTTGGGAATTTCTTCTCCAGGTGACTTGCTTTTGTTTAGATCCTGTGCTTTCTGATGCCTCCGTGCATTGTTCCCAGCCATTTCCTGATGTCCATGTGCACCACAGCTGCCAAGAAGGGACGCTTCACTCAGACTCCCAGAACCCCATACCAGAAGGGTGGGTGAGATTGCTTGTCCCCAAACCAAGCCATTTAAAGAAGATGATACTGCATTTAGCTGCCTACCTAACTCTATTTTATGGGTCACTATTCTCCTTAGTACCAAGATCCTGGTGATGGTAACAACTCAGCATGAAGGTCCCATGTTTTTATTTATTTTGTTTTGCGGCCACGCATGGCATGTGGGATCTTAGTTCCCTGACCAGAACTGTACTAACTGAACTAACTGTACTAACTGTAGAACCTGTACTAACTGCAGTGAAAATGCAGTCTTAACTGCTGGACCACCAGGGAAGTCCTGAAGTCACCATGTTTAAATTCTTCTACTACTTACTGTATGAGCAATTATCTTCATCTATGAAATGGAAACATGACATCTCACAGGATTATTTGGAAGTTTAAGCAAGGAAAATACATACAGTTCCTTGTAACAATAATAACAGTAATAATAATAACAGCTCACTTTTTAAAATACTTGCTACTACTTCAATGAAAGTGTCATTGGGCAGTTGGCACCTTAAAATATCATCTTTATTGGGCAGACTTTCAAATTCCCTTTTAATGCAAGTAATGCAGCAGTGCAGAGTTTTCTAGGAAAAAAACTAATATGAGTATGGTATATATTTAAAAAAAAACCCTTATAATGTATCATGTTATTTTTTATAGCAACTTTAGGTTGTAAGTCTTACTATTCCCATTTTACATAAGGAAACAGATATGAAGAAGATATTTAAAATGTTAAGGCATGAAACAGCACTAGGGTAACAATGACATTAATAACAACAAGCAGTCAGTCAGTTCAGTCGCTCAGTCATGCACAACTCTTTGCGACCCCATGAATTGCAGCACACCAGGCCTCCCTGTCCATCACCAACTCCCAGAGTTCACTCAAACTCACGTCCATCGAGCTGGTGATGCCATCCAGCCATCTCATCCTCTGTCATCCCCTTCTCCTCTTGCCCCCAATCCCTCCCAGCATCAGAGCCTTTTCCAATGAGTCACCTCACCCAGCATGAGGTGGCCAAAGTATTGGAGTTTCAGCCTCAGCATCAGTCCTTCCAATGAACACCCAGGACTGGTCTCCTTTAGGATGGACTGGTTGGAAATCCTTGCAGTCCAAGGGACTCTCAAGAGTCTTCTCCAACACCACAGTTCAAAAGCATCAATTCTTCGGCGCTCAGCTTTCTTC
>NW_011494510.1:1075023-1078936 GCF_000754665.1 Bison bison bison
AGATGGTCTGGTATTCCCCATCTCTTTCAGAATTTTCCACAGTTTCTTGTGATCCACACAGTCAAAGGCTTTGGCATAGTCAATAAAGCAGACATAGATGTTTTTCTGGAACTCTCTTGCTTTTTCGATGATCCAGCAGATGTTGGCAATTTGATCTCTGGTTCCTCTGCCTTTTCTAAAACCAGCTTGAACATCTGGAAGTTCATGGTTCACATATTGCTGAAGCCTGGCTTGGAGAATTTTGAGCATTACTTTACTAGCATGTGAGATGAATGCAATTATGTGGTAGTTTGAGCATTGTTTGGCATTGCCTTTCTTGGAATTGGAATGAAAACTGACCTTTTCCAGTCCTGTGGCCACTGCTGAGTCTTCCAAATTTACTGGCATATTGAGTGCAGCACTTTCACAGCATCATCTTTCAGGATTTGAAATAGCTCAACTGGAATTCCATCACCTCCACTAATTTTGTTCATAGTGATGCTTCTAAGGCCCACTTGATTTCACATTCCAGGATGTCTGGCTCTAGGTGATTGATCACACCATCATGATTATCTGGGTCATTAAGATCTTTTTTGTACAGTTCTTCTGTGTATTCTTGCCATCTCTTCTTAATATCTTCTGCTTCTGTTAGGTCCATATCATTTCTGTCCTTTATCGAGTCCATCTTTGCATGAAATGTTCCCTTCGTATCTCTAATTTTCTTGAAAAGATCTCTAGTCTTTCCCATCCTGTTGTTTTCCTCTATTTCTTTGCATTGATCACTGAGGAGGCTTTCTTATCTCTCCTTGCTATTCTTTGGAAATCAGATTGATTATATTCTTTGCAGCCAAAAATGGAGAAGCTCTGTACAGTCAGCAAAAAGAAGACTGGGAGCTGATTGTGGCTCAGATCACGAACTCATTATTGCCAAATTCAGACTTAAATTGAAGAAAGTAGGGAAAACCACTAGACCATTCAGGTATGACTTAAATCAAATCCCTTATGATTATACAGTGGAAGTGAGAAATAGATTTAAGGGGCCTGATCTGATAGATAGAGTGCCTGATGAGCTATAGTCAGAGGTTCATGACATTGTACAGGAGACAGGGATCAAGACTATCCCCATGGAAAAGAAATGCAGAAAAGCAAAATGGCTGTCTGGGGAGGCCTTACAAATAGCTGTGAAAAGAGGAGAAGCAAAAAGCAAAGGAGAAAAGGAAGGATAAAAGCAGCTGAATGCAGAATTCCAAAGAATAGCAAGAAGAGATAAGAAAGTCTTCCTCAGCAATAACAGCAGTAGCAGCATCAATAATGGCAAATCATAATAATAGCATCAACAACCAATATTTAGTGTCCTTACTAAGACCCAAATCTCTTAAATTTTACAGCATTGCCTAATTGTTTATCTGTGTCTTCATAAGAACAAAAATAACATTTAGAGCAGTGGTTCCCAGCCCTGTGTGCACATTAGAATTACCTTGGAACCTGAAAAGTATATTGATACTGTACACCCATCCCCAGAGACTGTGGTTTAATTGGTCTACAGTGGGGCCCAAATATTGGTATTTATTTTAAAACTTCCCAGGGGATCCTAACTTACATCCAGCATTGAGGACTACTGCCTCTGAGAGTTTAAGTAACCTGCTCAAAGTTACTCAATGTACAGAATTGGAATCCTTCTCTGAACTTGCCACTTGAAAACTCTCAAACTCAGTAATTCTAACTCCATCTCCTCTTCACCGTATCAGTTGCTGTCCCTCTTTCCCAAGCACATATTGTCTTGGCTTTGCTACAGACTTTGGCTTCACACTGAATTCTTTTAACACCTGTTTCCACTCCTGCCCCTCTCCATTGAGCAGAGGGAAAAGGGAGTAACTCTGAGCTTCAGCAGAGTTATTAGCACCTCCCTGTCAGACTGTAGCTCACACTTTCTTGCTTATAATGTGTCTCTGCTCCTCAACTGCAGGGTGCGAGTCTAATAGGGAAGCTAGCTGAGAATAAGAGGAGTGACTAAACATAAGCAGGGTAAGTGTTCATAGCCAGAGCTATTATTACGCTGACTTCTCAAACCTTTGCACTCAATAGCCCATAGTATTAGATAGAGCCGAGATATAGCTGGAGGTTTTCTATCTACAGTGGCACCTACGAAACCACCTACATCACAATGGCCTGAAGGTGGAAGTGGTTGGAGAATGTAGATTTCTAGGATGAACTCGAGCCTTTAAAATCAGAAACCCTGATGGACTTCTGTGTGGTTAAAAATGTGAGACGATTGTGGTAAACATAAAAGCTTGAGACTTTTCTTTAAGCAGGACCTATGTCTGACTTAGCATGACAAATTAAAATTGTGAGATGACAGCCCCGAGTGACTTGGCAATGACACTTGCCATTTCAGACTGCATAACTTTTTGCCACGAGGGTTGATGCCTACTATGTGTATTGTAGGACAGCTTGCAATGTCCTGGGTCTGTGCTCATTACAGGTTAAAAGCATCCCATTGGTCAGGACAATCAAAAGTTTCTCTGGACATTGCCAAGTGTCCCCTGGAAGAGAAGGCAAGATTGTTTCCAGCTGAAAACAACCGACATGGATGAAAAGAGGACTCCACAGTCTACCTGAAGATTCAGGCCACTTTTACATGATAATGATTCTTTATAAAACCTTTTTCTTTTTTTACTTTTTCATCCATCCCACACACAGAATACTTTCATTGTTTTTTCTTAAGATTTTGTTTCGATGTGGACCATTTTTAAAGTCATTATTGAATTTGTTACTTTATTGTTTCTGTTACATGTTTTGGTTTTTGGCCAAGTGGCATGTGGGATCTTAGCTTCCTGACCAGGGATTGAACCCACACCTCCTGCATTGGAAGGCAAAGTCTTAACCACTGGACCACCAGGGAAGTCCTTTCGTTGTTAAATATCATACAATTGATGCATGTCCATTACAGGCCAGGAGTGTTACTAGGTAGTCATATCTACTACCTCATTTAATCTCCTCTGCTCTGCAGGGCAGTATATTGGCCTACACAGCACAGGTTGTAGCTCCAGTCAGCCAAGGTTCTAATCCTGCCTCCATCACTTTACAACTATATCATCTTGAGAATGCCATTAATCATTAATCCTCAGTTTGAAAAACAATGACAACAACAAGGTAGAAGGTAGAAAAAAGTAACATGGTCAATAAGCTAAAATATAATAACAAAAAATTTAAAGGCTAATAATACTATCTGCCTTGAAGACAGATGTGTAAATTGCAGATAAGGTGCTTCTGCATGTATGTGTGCTCAATTATGTCCAACTCTCTGTGACCCCATGGACTACTGGAGCCCACCAGGCTCCTCTGTCCATGGATTTCCCAGGCGAGAATACTGGAGTAGGTTGCCAATTCCTTCTCCAGGGCATCTTCCCAACCCAAGGACTGAACCTACATCTCCTGCATTAGCAGGCGGATTCTTTTAGCACTGAGCCACCAAGGAAGCCCTAAGGTGCTTTTAGTGGCAGTTAATATTTAAAATAGCTAACATTTACTGACTTACTAGTATGTTCCACACAGTCAAAGAAAATCCTGAGATAGGAATACCAGACCACTTGACCTGCCTCTTAAGAAATCTGTATGCAGGTCAGGAAGCAACAGTTCAAACTGGACATGGAACAACAGACTGGTTGCAAATAGGAAAAGGAGTACGTCAAGGCCCTATATTGTCACCCTGCTTATTTAACTTATAAGCAGAGTACATCATGAGAAACGCTGGGCTGGAAGAAGCACAAGCTGGAATCAAGATTGCTGGGAGAAATATCAATAACCTCAGATACAGAGATGACACCACCCTTATGACAGAAAGTGAAGAGGAACTCAAAAGCCTCTTGATGAAAGTGAAAGTGGAGAGTGAAAAAGTTGGCTTAAAGCTCAACATTCAGAAAACGAAGATCAT
>NW_011494510.1:1079313-1111566 GCF_000754665.1 Bison bison bison
TCATTGGAAAAGACTCTGATGCTGGGAGGGATTGGGGGCAGGAGGAGAAAGGGACGATAGAGGATGAGATGGCTGGATGGCATCACCGACTCGATGCACATGAGTTTGGGTGGACTCCAGGAGTTGGTGATGGACAGGGAGGCCTGGCGAGCTGCAATTCATGGGGTCGCAAAGAGTCAGACACGACTGAGTGACTGAACTGAACTGAACTACAGTATGAACCCCATTTTACAGGTGAAGAAACTGTAGCATGTGCATTAAGTAATTTGTTCCAAATCACAAATTTATCAAATCTCACAGCTTGGATTCAAATTTAGGATTGTCTCTTTTAAGAACCTTATCACTTTTTGCAACATAACGCAGCACTGCCTAAGTTGCCAGACAGCATGGGAGTGCCCTTCTGGAGATCTTTTGTAAACTGTATTCCTTTCAAATCTTCAATCCTTTTTCTTTGGCATTAATGGCCCATTGGTCTTGTCCAGACTGGTATTGCCTGCTTAGATTTTTAATACCCTCAAGAACACAGTACTTAACAAATTATCAAATAAATACATTTAAATCTAATGGAACCTGCCATTTATTAAAATGAAATAATTTAATTCATTTGTGGCAGCCCAAGTTACTAGGGGGAAAATTTTTGAAAACTGGGTTCTACTCTCGACTTGGGTATTAACCATCTTTAAGCCCCAGATATTTGGAGACAACATGATGAAGTTCTCTATCTTTTTTTAGTTCTAGCCCACCTAGTCTCAGTGCATCTTGATTCTCTTGAATGGATACTGTATATGATAGTGAAAGTGAAAGTCGAGCCATGTCCGATTCTTTGCAACCCCATGGACTGTAGCCTCCCAAGCTCCTCTGACCATGGGATTCTCCAGGCAAGAATACAGGAGTGGGGTGCCACTCCTTTCTCGAATCCAGTATACAGTGTGTGCTCAATTAATATCTTTAGAAAGAATGAATAAATGACTTGATTACCAATTCATATTTTCTATAGCTGATCTTGACCTTTTTTTCCTAACTTCAACATGTTTATGCTCAACTACTTTGGCATCTAAACTTAAGTTACTGATAAAAAAGACTGTTTCAATATCCTTGGGCCAAAGTATTCAAATTCTAGTTAGAAAAGGATTTTCTCTCATTGAAAACAGTGATCTGCAATACACTTTATTTTTTCAGGGTTCATTTGGGTTCACTGCAGAAGAGGGAAAAAAACACTTATTACTAGAGATAAATAAATTTGGTGACTTTAAAATTTGGAATGTATTGTTTTACCTCCTGGGGAGCTACAGCAAACAAGAACAGGCATTACTCTGTCTGAATAATTTGTTTGCCCAATGAAATCCCCACCCAACAATTAATATTGCAGGTTCTTTGAGAGTTTAATATATTTATAGATCATCTGTAAGTACTGAATTTCTAAGTGGTTTTAAATATCCAAGTAAGCATTGTGAGCCTGGCATAATCTGCATGTTCATTTGCTAAATAATTTTTGATAAAAATATTGCTACATTCTGATCCCATGTTTTAATTTTATCATTAAGGCTTCTAAACTGCTGTTCAAGATCACAGAGGAATTTCAACCTGTTAGTGTCAGTAAGTCTCTAAAGAATTATAACAATAGTTATCAATTATAGCGAGAAATAATTTCCTGATTAAACAGCACTTGATGAAAAGGATCATTAACTTTTTTAGTATTAACATGACTCCCCATCACTATTACTTTAAGTACCCATGCATGGCCACTGTTTTATTGACGAGAAGAGCTGGGACATACATCAACTGGTATTCTTGAAGGCAAAAGCATTATAGAATTAGAGTCATGATTGCTATCTTAAAGCAACTCTCATTTAGGGAACAGATGGGAATACTGGAATAGATTTGATTAATATTTTTAAATGTTAAAAAAGTTCTGACTCTAAAAAAAAAAAAATAACAAATTGAAAGCATTAACTTATCCAGTCCCCTGTTAAAAATAAGTAGCACTGCAGTTGAATTGGATTTATACAATGGCAAGAAGGTGCTGAAGCTGAAGATCCAATACTTTTGACCACCTGATGCGAAGAGCCGAATCATTAGAAAAGACCCTGATGCTAGGAAAGATTGAGGATAGGAGGAGAAGCGGACGACAGAGAATGAGATGGCTGCATGGCATCACTGACTCAATGGACATGAGTTTAAGCAAACTCTGGGAGATAGTGAAGGACAGGGAAGCCTGGAATGCTGCAGTCCATGGGCTTGCAAAGAGTCACACATGACTTAGAAACTGGACAACAACAAGAAGGGATATAGTGTTTTTATGACGACAAATTCTACCTGATAATATATAACATAAAATATTCCCTTTTGGAATGTATACGACGTAGAGGAGCCTTCTAATAATAAGTTATTTGATAATAATTACTGATAAGACAATAAAAATTGACAGAAGGGTTGGATTAGCAGCAGAATAAGCATGGGTTATGGATATAGATGTTCCTGAGTTTGCTTGCTAACTTAGCCATTTCATTTTGGCATGTCTTTTGACAAGGTATTTATTTATTTATTTTTAAATTTATATACAATAAAATTTACTGTTTTTGGTGATCAGTCAGATCTATGAGTTTGGAGAAATCCCAAATGTGGCTCAACAACCACCACAACCAATCAAGATATGTGAAAGTTGTGTTATGCCAGAACTGTGTTGTTCCCTTTGCAGTCAATGCCTCTCCCATACCCTGGCAACCAGTAATCTGCTTTCCACTGATCTCTGTCATTTTCCCTTTTCCAAAATGTCACTTAAATTAAATCACACATACTTTTTTTCAGTTTGGCTTCTTTGACTTATTAAAATGAATTACCAATAAAAATGAAAACTCATGTTCACACAAAACACTGTAGTTGAATTTATATAGTGGTGGTGCTTCTCTGGTGGCTCAGATGGTAAAAAATCTGCCTGTGATGTGGAAGACTCACGTTCAACCCCTGGGTTGGGAAGATCCCCTGGAGAAGGGAATGGCTACCTACTCCAGTATTCTTGGGGCTTCTTTGGTGGTTTAGATGATAAAGAAAATGCCAGCAATGCAGGAAATCTGGGTTTGATTCCTGGGTCAGGAAGATCCCCTGGAAAAGAGAATGGCTACCTACTCTAGCATTCTTGTCGGGAGAATTCCATGGACTGAGGAGCCTGACTGGCTACAGTCCATGGGGTCTCAAAGAGTTGGGCACAACTGAGTGACTAACAATTTCACTTTCACAACTGCCCCATTTCATAATTGCCCCAAAGCGGGAATCAACTCAAATGTCAACTGAAGGATAAAGGAACTCTAGTACATCCAGTGGAATAATACTCAATGAACAAATATGTAGACTTACCTCAAATGTTTGACAAGTTTTTTAATCTTTGTGATCCTCAGAATTCTTATCTGAGAAATAAAGATAATGCCAATATTGCAGGTTTATTTTGAGAATTGGGATATTTAATGTAGAATGGGTGTTAAGTTGCTTCAGTCATGTCCTAGTCTTTGCTACCCTATGGACTGTTGCCCATCAGACTCCTCTGTTCATGGGATTCTCCACAAGAATACTGGAGTAGGTTGCCATGCACTTCTCCAGAGTATCTTTCCCAGCCAGGAATGGAACCTTATGTCTCCTGCTTTGGCACGCAGATTCTTTACCACTAGCACCACCTCAGAAGACCCTTAATGTGAAATACCTTGTATTAAATTCAGTTCATTGAAGTTGGTTCAACTTTTCAGCATTATTATTATAACTTAACTATGGGGTGCTTTGATTAATGAGTATATTAGACAACAATGGCAATAAAAGGAATATAAGTCTAATCAAAGTTATCCCAATGGTATAATTAGAATATGCCCCTGTCCTTCTTATGGCAAGAAGGAATATTATATAACTTCAGGCAATGAATTTTATTTCCCTGGCTCACCCCTCTAGAGGGAGATATTCTCCATAGCCTAAGAAAAAGTCTCTTTTTACCAGCTGTAATTTCTGTGCTTCAAAAATTATAACAGAAATAATAGTAATGAAAAAATCAAAACAATTACTATAAACAATATACCACACACATATAGAACTTACTATCAGCCACCACTTTAGGAAAAAAAAAAAAGAACCCATTAGCATATCTCCATACTTTGGTAGTTATCATTTTCATTGTATCTTTGAAAGTTGTTTTAGTAATATCATATGTAAGACAATCATTCTAAACTACTTCTTCATATCATTTTATTTAATACTTACAACAATCTACTAGGCAGATCACTGTATCCCAAGTTTATAGATGAGGAAACTGAGATTAGAGTGATGACACCATTAAAGAACTGAATTTAGAATGCAAGTATTTGGGATCAGAACCCAAGGTTTACATGCAATGCTTCTTGAAATAAATGGCAATGTTTATTAAATACCCAGATTTTAGCATTTTCATATAATAGATTTTGGAAATTATGTAGAAAGAGCATCTCATTTGCAGCATATTATTTTACCTTCTACCATCTATTTTCATCCCATCTTTAATTTGAACAGTTGTTGCCAAACACACACTAGAATTTTGATTTACCAGAGCTAGATTATAAATTATCTGAGGGCACAGAATAGATTTCATTAATTTCCAAAAAATAAATTTAATTAAATATGTAACTTTAGTCTATCTCTTTATAAAGTATAGCTGCAAATAAAATTGCCAAGTTTATTTAATTTATAATTACTATATAACTGTATTTGCTTTTACTTCTTAGGAATATGAGTGTAAGGAAGTAGAAATTGGAAGAAATGTAAGGTACAGTTTACTGTATAGTTGCAATTTACTGGTTTAAAATTTACTCTACAATGCTTTTACCTGCCCGCTGCGATACAGCCTTTCCTTAAATACTGAAAGGTGACTTCCAACCAGCTGCCCCTCACTGTATGTTTTTAAGCACATATTTTTCAAGTTCAATTGCAGGAAGACTCCAGTAGCTGATATTTACAGAGTTTTTCCTCAGTCTGTAGGGACACAACCCAGCATGCAATTTTGTAGTTAACCTAGCAAGGGGTACTCCCTCTGAGGCTTAGTCACTGCCAATCAGCAAAGAATAAAGGTGCAAAGGATTTTGGGAAATAAAAGGATATTATTTTAAAACCAAACAAGTGTAATTCAACAAAACACTTTTCATAGTCATATTTTTCTTTTTCAGTCATACCATGCCATCCATACACATTCCATTATTGGGAGAGAGGAAATATTCTTTATGCATACATAAAGCCAGAGCAATAGAACAAGATACTCAATGATGTGGGATGAAATAAGAACCAAAATCTTTCTCAAAGCCTCGAACTATGAACTTGGCCAAGGAAGGAAATGAATTGCATAATGAGAGACAGTATGTTAGAAAAATGCATTATACCCAAAGCAGGAAGGGAGAGTTTGAAAATACGGCTTTATACAACAAAGATTAATTCCAAAGAAAGTCATGTACAGTATCTACTAAAATTTAACATATGCTCATTTTGCAATGGGCTTCCCTGGTGACTTAGAGGTAAAGAATGCTACTGCAATGCAGGATACATAAATTTGATCCCTAGGTTGGGAAGATCCTCTGGAGAAAGAATGTCAAACCACTCCACTATACTTGCCTGGGAAATCCCATGGACAGAAGAGCCTGGTGGGTTACAGTCCATGGGGTTGAAAATTGGACATGACTTAGTGACTAAACAACAACATTTTGTGATATAGCAATTCCACTCCTTGATATATACACAGTGAAAATATTAAAATATATTTATTTTAAAAAATGTTCTAGAATGCTTATAACAACTTAATTACAGCCTGTGTGCATGCTCAGTCATGGCAGACTCTGTGAACCCGTGGACTGCAGCCTGCCAGGCTCCTCTGTCCATGGAATTTTCCAGGCAAGAATACTGGAGTGGGTTGTCATTTAATAGCTAAAAGTCGGATTATCAAAATGTTCATTATTTATATAGTAGATAGATAAATAGATGCATATCTACGTGAATACAACACAATGAGTAAAAATGTTACACAACTATATAACAAAATGGATGATTATTGGAAATATAAAGCTAAGCAAAAGGGGCCAGACACTATATGATTCCAACTAGATGAGGTATCAAAGCTGGGAAAATAAGGTAAGCTGCAAGAAGTCAGAAAATGCTTACTCATGTTGGCAGAGTGAGAAAAGTGATGGTAGAGAGCATGAGGAAGGTTCTGGGAAGATCTTTGCTTGATCTGGATGTTACATGATCTGGTGCTTAGGACACACACACCTACTGAATTTATGAAAATTCATCAATTTGTGTATGTCTGACAGATACACTTTTTTATATAAATATTACACTTGAACATAACAGTCAAGCTTAGGTTTTGGTGAAGAAGAGAATACCATATGCTTATGATGTATCTCAGCAGGAAAAAAAAAAAATGGAATCTCAACCAGCGGAGACTCAGCAAGAGCAGGAATTGTCTGCTCTAGCCATGTTTGTCAGATGGGTGTCTAGTGCCTAGGTCTCATGGTAAATCTTTCCATTTAAATCGCTTTATTCAAAATGTCTCAGAGTTGTCATACAACAGGGGAATCACAGGCTGTCATACTAAGTCAGAGCTGAAGTTCAATTCCTGTTCTATAATTCTCTAGCCAAGTGAACTTGGGTGAGATTTTGGATGCCATTCAATGCTCAAAGAAACAGTATGAGGCTGTTACTGGCATCATGGATATAAATAGATAAAAATTAACTGTGGCATGTAAAGTATCTGGTGAAAACACAAGTCTCTTCCTTTCCTCATATACACACAAAAATAGGAGAGAGAAGAAGTTATGCTAATATTCATAGTAATGCATATTTTAAAGATGTATAAAATTTTTTACTTAAGTTAGAATTAACCCATCTCGTTGTCCTGGGCTTCAACAAATTACAAGTGCTTTAGAAATAGATAATAGAAAAAAGCAAGTGCAAAAATAGTGTTCAAGCTGTGAGGCTCCAGGCATAAAAGACATGGAAGTGAATGAGCACCTGGCAAGAATATGATGCAGCTGTCAGTTAGCCAGAGTTTTAAGTCTTATGAGACGCTTTTGGGAGATTTTTAAATGCTTCTCCAGAATCATATATCAAAACTCATTAATTGCTATCAGGTAACTAATAGTGACTAGTTAGGAGAGAGTAATTTCTGCTGGCTTTAGGTAGAATGAGTAATAAATATTAAGTAACAAATATTCAGAAACCTTAGCTTCTTTTTGCTACATAAACAAGATACAAAGAGTTGTTTAAAATTTTCAAATATAACTTTCTGTGCACAGGTGTGGTAAATCCCATGAGGGCAAGACTATTATTTGCATTGACCTTTTAACATTAGCAAAGCTCCTGATTGATATGAGGTGTTTAATATTCACAATAGAAACAAATACATAGATTACACATGAGTCAAATATTCTAAGCAAAGCTTTAAAATGATAAAATAATGCCAAAACAAAAAATTACTCTCGTCATGTGCACACTTACCATCAACTGTGATCTGTGCCTCCTCTCCAGCTTCTCCATTGGCCAATCATAGGTCAGTTTCCTAGTTCATAAGTGTATTTCATGCATATTGTATACATAGTAAGATAATATTTTGATAACTGATCACTGATTACCTTTATACCTCTATTTCACAACAGGAAAGGTCATTGTTTCCCTTTACTCACTTGACTTTTCATAGATTTTAAAGCTTTCACTTATTAGAAGACTTTTCCCTTCATTCTCTCTCTTTTCTGGTTAGAACGGTGTGTGTGCGTGCATGCATGCACCATTGTCCGACATACTTAGACGTGAGTATAAAGGAGTCAAACAGGTTTTTTCTTTAACCAGTTAGTATCATACTAGAAGGCAATGGCACCCCACTCCAGTACTCTTGCCTGGAAAATCCCATGGATGGAGGAGCCTGGTAGGCTCCAGTCCATGGGGTCGCTAAGAGTCGGGCATGACTGAGCGACTTCACTTTCACTTTTCACTTTAATGCATTGGAGAAGGAAATGGCAACCCACTCCTATATTCTTGCCTGGAGAATCCCAGGGATAGGGGAGCCTGGTGGGCTGCTGTCTATGGGGTCACACAGACTGAAGTGAGTCGGACACGACTGAAGCGACTTAGCAGTAGCAGCAGCAGCAGAAAGGTTCAGAAATTCTGAATATTTTGCACATGCTATGTAAAAACTCATATATTAACTATATGAAATAGACTTTGTCACATGATAGTACCATTGGTCTGGTAAGCAATGGTTCTGTAGTGTCTGCATACTACTTTGCATTAATCCAGTCCACCCCTGACTTATTAAAAGAATTCCTGCCCTTTGACATTCACATTAGATTCACTATTGCGCCTTGTATAACTCACATTTGAAAGATAGTTCTTTATAGAGTAATTTATAGCACCTGGTGAATCACTGTTACTGCTCTAATATAATTTTTGGTATAATCATAGCAATGCCAAAGAATGTTCAAACTACTGCACAATTGCACTAATTTCACATGAGTAAAGTGATGCTCAAAATTCTCCATTCCAGGCTTCAACAGTACATGAACAGAGAACTTCCAGATGTACAAGCTAAAGTTAAAAAAGGCAGACACAGAAAAAGCAAGGGAATTCCAAAAAAACCCATCTACTTCTGTTTCATTGACTAAAGACTTTGACTGTGAGGATCACAGCAAACTGTGGAAAATTCTTAAAGGATGAAAATACCAGATTACCTGACCTGCCTCCTGAGAAACCTTTATGCAGGTCAAGAAGCAACAGTAGGGACGGGACATGGAACAAGAGACTGGTTCCAAGTTGGGAAAGGAGTACATCAAGGCTGTATACTGTCACCCTGCTTATTTAACTTATATGCAGAGTACATCATGCAAAATGCTGGACTGTATGAAGCACAAGCTGGAATCAAGGTTGCCAGGAGAAATATCAATAACCTCAGATATGCAGATGACACCACCCTTATGGCAGAAAGCAAAGAGGAACTAAAGAGTCTCTTGATGAAGGTGAAAGAGGAGAGTGAAAAAGCTGGCTTAAAACTCAACTTTCAAAAAATGAAGATCATGGCATCTGGTCCCATCACTTCATGGGAAATAGATGGGGAAACAATGGAAACAGTGACAGACTTTATTTTCTTAGGCTCCAAAATCACTGCAGATGGTAACTATAGCCATGAAATTAAAAGACACTTTCTCCTTAGAAGAAAAGCTATGACCAACCTAGAGAACATATTAAAAAACAGAGACATTACCTTGCCGACAAATGTCTGTCTAGTCAAAGCCAAGTTTTTTCCAGTAGTCATATATGGAGAAGGAAATGGCAACCCACTTCAGTATTCTTGCCTAGAGAATCCTGTGGACAGAGGAGCCTTGTGGGCTGCTGTCCATAGGATCACACAGAGTTGGACACGACTGAAGCGACTTAGCATGCGTACATGCATTGGAGAAGGAAATGGCAACTCATTTCACTATACTTGCCTGGAGAATCCCAGGGACAGAGGAGCCTGGTGAGCTGCCATCCATGGGATCCCACAGAGTCAAACACGACTGAAGCGACTTAGCAGCAGCAGTAGCATGCATAGATGTGAGAGCTGGACCAGAAAGATGGCTGAGTGCCAAAGAAATGATGCCTTTGGACGGTGGGGTTGGAGAAAATTTTTGAGAGTTCCCTGAACTGCAAGGAGATCCAACCAGTCCATCCTAAAGGAAATCAATCCTGATTATCCACTGGAAGGACTGATGCTGAAGCTGAAACTCCAATACTTTAGCCACCTGATGTGAAGATCTAATTCATTTGAAAAGACCCTGATGCTGGGAAAGATTGAAGGCAGGAGGAGAAGGGGACAACAGAGCATGAAATGGTTGGATGGCATCACTGATTCAATGGACATGAGTTTGAGCAAACTCCAGAAGATAGTGAAGGACTAGGGAGCCTGGCATGCTGCAGTCTATGGGGTCACAGAGAGTTGGACATGACTGAGTGACTGAACAATAATAACACATTAACTTTCACTGGTTTAGATTTTTTCTTTAATGTCAGATAAACAAAGCAAAGCAGCCACAGCCTCACACTGAAATATGAGTCATTGTTTATCATTAAGTGCAGATATATTCTATAGTTTAGCCTGTTAGAATAGAACATATAGAGCTTACATGCTAATGGATAATTTGGTCCTACCATGAAACTGAAGAAAATAATAAAATTGTAATTCCTGGAAGTAATAATATTCATTTGGTCACACTGAAAGAAAGAAAGTGAGTCATTCAGTTGTGTTTGACTCTTTGTGAGCCCATGAACTATATGGTCCATGGAATTCTCTAGGCCAGAATCCAGGAGTGGGTAGCCTTTTCCCTTCTCAAGGGGATCTTCCCAACACAGGGATCGAACCCAGTCCCCCGCATTGCAGGCAGATTCGTCACATTATTGAGAAATAATGTATATTCCTTTCTTTGTGATATTATTATACATATGTGGGAACTTCTTTTAGAAATCTGTGTTGGATTATTCATTGCCATGGCCATAATGCCCTTGAATCTTTAGTATACAGCTGTAACGCATTTTGTTTTTACCAGCTGATGACAGCATTTCTTTCATTGGGGAAGCATGCCTTTTTCATTCAATTTCCTCTAATTCCTGAGATAGCTACTGACCTAATTCAGGTTAATTTGAGTCTTAGTACCTTTTGGGAAATAATCTTTTTTATCAGGTATCGTTCAAAGTATCACTAAAGCTAAAGCTACCATTGACTGTAATCTTTCCAAAGAGGAGAGAAGTGTGTTTGAGAATGAGGCACCACAGAGCAAAAGGGCATCAAGAAATTGGAAAACAAAGAGCTACGACCTTGTTAGCTTCTCCTAAACCAATAGTGCTTTAAGCACAGCCAAGTATCATAGTTTCCCTTGACTGTGAATCATGACTTTACTCTTCTCTAAGCTTTTTTTAGGCAGTCATAACTTTCTGGTGCATGTGATAATAAAGCAATACAGTGGGGTGAATGTGTGTTTCTTAGTAAATACTAGAAAAGCATGGAAAATCACTCTCGGGTCTACCTTCCAGGGCTTGACAAAGCCCCCATATAAAGCAGAACTCGTAGAAATGTTTTCTTAATTGGACCCAAACTCCTAATTTAACTGAAGGAAAAACAAATAAATCCCAAAATCTTGGAAGAACTTACACACCACCTTTGAAGTTTAATAATACCCCTTAACAAATAGTCACATTCCAAGAATACACTTTATTGCCTGGATAATTATTTCCAGGCTGGTAAGAGGCAAAACAATCAGTTCAGTTCAGTTCAATCGCTAGGTCACGTTCGACTCTTTGTGACCCCATGAATCACAGCATGCCAGGCCTCCCTGTCTATCACCAACTCCCGGAGTCCACCCAAACCCATGTCCACTGAGTCGGTGACGCCATCCAACCATCTCATCCTCTGTCGTCCCCTTCTCCTTCTGCCCTCAGTCTTTCCCAGCATCAGGGTCTTTTCAAATGAGTCAGCTCTTCACATCAGGTGGCCAAAGTATTGGAGTTTCAGCTTCAACATCAGTCCTTCCAATGAACACCCAGGACTGATCTCCTTTAGGATGGACTGGTTGGAACATTCTGTTTAAATGCTTTGGTCACATCCATCTTTTTATTTTTACCAGGCAAGGATAGTGGGTATAGATTTTAATCTATACACAATTATGCCAGAAATATATCTGATTGGCAGAAAATTAAATCCAAGCATTTTTGTGTCTTCCTGGGTCATTTGAAGGGCCAGTGGCTCTTAAATTGAGTAGACAGGAAATGTCTCAAATCTCTAGTCCATACTAGTCACCACTGATACATGCTTTAATATAAGGAAACCTATTTTCTGATGGTGGAGGTTTCTTCAGATTTTGCTAACTTAAATAATCAGAATCATACAGATTTCTGTAAGACCAATGATCTAAAATTCATCATCTTAAAGTGCACCAAAAGCCATTCCTCTCTAAAATTTTACTTTCCCAGAACTGATAAGTGGGAGAAAGTCATGAGTCCTCTCATTTTGCTTAGCCTCAAAGCATTATTCCTATTACTAAGGGAGAAAACACAAAAGAAAGCAAGATGAGGAAAACAGAATTAACAGGAAAAAAAAGTAGTAAACTTAAATCCAAACATGTTAATAGTCAAATGCAAGTGGTTTAATTGTTCAATCCAAAGTCAAAGAAACACTGGACAGGTAGAGAGGGACACTGGGTGGTGGTGGTTTAGTCGCTAAGTTGAGTCCGACTGTTTTGCAACCCAGTGGACTGGAGCCTGCCAGGCTCCTCTGTCCCTGGGATTTCCCAGGCAAGAATGTTGGAGTGAGTTGCCATTTCCTTCATCTTCCTGACTCAGAGATCAAACCCGCATTTCCTAAATTACAGGCAGATTCTTTACCACTGAGCCACCAGGGAAGCAGAAAGGGACCTTATATATGGATAAAAAAAAGACAGTTTGCCAAGAAAACAAAATAAAAATGAAAAAAATAATTTGAATAGACACCTCAGCAAAAAGCACCTACAGATGGCAAATAAGCATATGAAAAGATGGTCAGTATCATTATCCATTAAAGAAATACAAATTAAAAGCAGGATACTGGCTGCTTGGGGCTGGTGCACTGGGACGACCCAGAGGGATGGTACAGGGAGGGAGGAGGGAGGAGGGTTCAGGATGGGGAACACGTGTATACCTGTGGCGGATTCATGTTGATATATGGCAAAACCAATACAATAATATAAAGTTAAAAAATAAAATTAAATTAAAAAAAAGAAATTAAAGGTTAAAAAAAATAAATAAAAGTATGTTTGGTACCACTACATATCCATTAGAAAGGCTGCAAATTAACAAGCAAATCAAGATAAATCTGAAAATACCAAGTCCTAGTGAGGGTGCAGAGAAACTGGAAATCTCACCTGTGGCTGTCAGAAATGCAAAATAGGACTGCCATGCTAGAAAATAGCCTGTCAGAAAATAGTGTCTTAGAAAGGTAAATATACATTTATTATATTGCCTGGCAGTCTTACTTCAGATCATTTATCCTAGAGCAATAGAAATATATTCACACAGAAACTTATAAACAAAACCTACAGCTCTTCTATTCATAACTGCTCCAATCTGGAAACAACTCAAATGTTCTTTGATAGAAGAATAATTCTGGTATGTCCATACAATGGTGTATCATTCAGCAATAAAATGGAACAGATGAAAATAGAACACAAAAACTTATATGAATCTCAAAGGTATTATGATGAGTGAAACAAGCCAGTCTCAAAAGGTTTCATATTTTATGATCCATATACATGACAGTCTTGAAAAGACAAAAGCTGCAGTGATAGAAAAAAAATCAGTGCATGTCACGGGCTAGGGACGAGGGGAGGATGTGGCTGTAAAAGGAGATTTTTAAGGGATCCTTTAGGAATTATCTTGAATCTGGATTTTAATGAGGGTTACATGAATCCATGGCATGTGTTAAAGTTCACAGAGCTATAGTTAATAAAAAGAGTTAATAAAAATTTTAATACTTAAAAATCAATCATGATGCATCAGTGTAGGTTAACTGGGACAAATATACCATTCCAATGCAAGATGCTGAGCAGGTTTATGCCTGTGCAGTGATTCAAGGTTGTATGGAAACTGTACTTTTCTTTTGATTCTACTCTGAACCTAAAACCACTGCAAAAAATTAAGTCCATTTACACCTGGGCTTCCCAGGTGGCACTAGTGGTAAAGAACCCGCCTGCCAATGCAGGAGCCATAAGAGATGTGGGTTTGACCCCTGAGTTGGGAAGATCCCCTGAGGGAGGGCATGGTAACCCACTTCAGTATTCTTGCTTGGAGAAGTCCATGGACAGAGGAGTCTGGAGGGCTACAGTCCATGAAGTCACAGAGTCGGACTGAAGTGATTTAGCACGCATGCAAGAAGGAGATGAAGAGATACAACCTTATAGTTATAAACTAAATAAGCCATGGGGATGTAATATACAACATAAGGAATGTAGTCAATAATAGTGCAATAATTTTGTATGGTGACAGATGGTTATTAGACTTGTCATGGTGATCATTTTGTAATTTATTTGATTTCAGATTACTATGCTGTACACCTGAAACTAACATAATATTGTATGTCAACTATATCTCTATCAAAAATAAAACTACATTTGAAAAAGATGCAATTAAAAACAAAATGATTACTTTAAAAACCGGTACTTCTTTTACTTTACCACATGGGCTACACCAGCATTAATTTCCTCAAAACAGAACCATTAAGTGACAAATACAGTCCTGTATGAAAGTTTCTTCTATTTTTAAGTCCTAGAACATAAATTCTGCCAGGCACGAGGGCACAAGACATAGCTGCTTATGTGTATTGAGAAAGTAAATATAAATACATTTATACTCAAAACATAATTTGTGGTCTCAGTGAAACATCCTGCCTCTCAAGACTTAGAAGACTTCCCCAAATCACTGTGCTTACAGGCATGTTTTTACAGGAAGCCCTGCCAGTCATTTTTTTTTTTTTTTTCTCTACTACAGTCATAGTCATGAAAAAAACCTGGAAGTGGAATTCTGTCTTTTTTTATTTCTTACCACCCCTGCTGTGGATTCAGCCAGCTTCACAGCCCAGAACTTTCTTCAACTAACTTAGTGCCCAAGTTTTCCTTATGTTTCTCAGATTTATTCCTAAAGATAACTGTGCAGTAGCTCAGAATCCCAGGAAAAGAATCAGATTTTGAAAAAGCCTGCAATAGGCCAGGCATCACACAAGGTACTTCATAGTCATCTCTGTTTATCTTTGAATCCATCGAGTGAGTACTTAGGTTTGAAACCACCATGGAAAGCAGGAATTGTGTTGCTGGTGGAATCTTGGTTTAGGATGGTTTAAGTCAATTGTTTGTGGTCAATGCCTTATTGCAAAATCTTGTAGAATTCCTCTTTCTAGTCTCTGCTGAGATTTTAAAGCACAGGGTAGCAGTGTACAAAATAAAGCACAAACAAACCAAAATGGTAACCAAAGTTACTTGCCATTTAGAAACATTTCAGTTCAGGTTCATTTCTTTGGTTGATAGTTTTTTCCATCACCATTATAATACAATTACTTCCCCAGTTGGAGGTTAACATCCCATTCACTAGTTAATTTTTTTAAAAACCATAATCTACATTTGTCTCTCTCCTTGTCCATGGAATCTTGCCTATAGCTACCCTCTCCTTCCTGAATTAATTTTATCCTCTCCAAATGAGCCAGAGAATCTTTGTTAATATTCTGTTTCACTGCAATAATTTAGCCAATCTTGTTTTTCTTTGCCAAAGTTCAGATACATCGCCACGTTTTCTCCTTTCAATGGTCACTCCTGGTATCATTGGCCATCTGTGAAGAGTAGGCTTGGCAAGATTCAGGTATCCTGGGCAAGATCTGTTAATGATTTTAAGCAAAGAATATTTGGGAAGTGTCATAGTTAGAATTAGAGATTCGACAACGTCATCAACAGATATTACTAAAAAACTTTTTAAAACATCCATAATCAAGTACAAATCCTCAGATATATTAAGAAAGTAGAAATATTCAATAATTTATTTTGAATTAAGTTATCTCATACTTATTTTAAATTTCTCACTTTTTTCCTGCCAAGAATCCTCAATTAAAACTTTACATTTGTTGTGCTTTCATTTTTCCTTTACTAACTAGTCTTTGTATATCCAGCTTTACCCTCCTTTAATCTATCCTTCTTCAAATAGTTATCAAAGATTTCTCTAAAATGCTATCTCATGCCATAAACTCTCTTTTAAAAACCTTTGCCATGAATCCCCTTTCAGAATGAAACCAAATTCCTGTGGCCATTTGAAATTGGTTCTTTGTCCTATATTTCTCAGTTCAGTTCAGTTGCTCAGTCATGTCTGACTCTTTGTAACCCCAAGGACTGCAGCATGTCAGGCTTCCTATCCATCACCAGTTCCCGGAGCTTGCTCAAACTCATGTCCATAAAGTCGATGATGCCATCCAACCATCTCACCTTCTGTCGTCCCCTTCTCCTCCTACCTTCGATCTTTCCCAGCATCAGAGTCTTTTCCAATGAGTCAGTTCTTCACATCATATGGCCAAAGTATCGGAGCTTCAGCTTCAGCATCAGTCCTTCCAATGAATATTCAGGACTGATTTCTTTTAGGATGGACTGGTTGGACCTCCTTGCAGTCCAAGGCACTCTCAAGAGTCTCCTCCAACACCACACTTCAAAAGCATCAATTCTTTGGCCCTCAGCTTTCTTTATGGTCCAATTCTCACATCCATACATGACTACTGGAAAAACCATAGCTTTGACTAGATGGGTCTTGGTCGGCAAGATAATGTCTCTGCTTTTTAATATCCTGTCTAAGTTGGTCATAGCTTTTCTTCTAAGGAGCAAGTGTCTTTTAATTTCATGACTGCAGTCACCGTGTGCAGTGATTTTGGCTATATTTCCAGTCTTGTTTATTTCTGGGCTGGATGACACATTTGTTGCCCTCTAATGATATTGAATATTTTGCCAGTCTGCTTCTGATTTTTTTTTTCTACATGTGTGCATTTATACACATGTTACTAACTTCCTTTGCTGTGATCTGTCTGGAGATCTACTTCTTACCCTCTCACTTCAGCTCAGTGGTAACCCTACGACTTTTCTCAGCCTCTCCTTATAGAGTTCATAACTCTTTCCTCTGCATTCTCACAAATCAAAAACACCTGTATGTCATAATCCCATAACGTTCCAACATTTCTCCACTGAATACAATTCAGGAAAAGGATGAAGGTGTGTCAATCTTCTGATAACCATCTGTGCTACAATTTGGCATCCTGACTCTGTCTACAGAGCTAGCAGCATGTCATGCGGTGGAGGATATTAAAAAGCAGTCGAGACCCAGCCTCAGGGGTTGGAGCCTCAGTCAAGTATGTTCCAGTTACATTTCTACTGTGGATGAGAACTGCAAGATAGCGGTAAAATGAGAGCCTCAGTTTCAAGCAGTTAGAAAGGACCTTCTCATGGACACAGACTGGAGAAAAGTGCCTTTGGGCTGGGGCAGTGAGGGCATACATACTCAAGCAAACTGAAACAATGAAAACAACAGGATCCAGCAGGCAGTAAAGACACCCACTTTAAGGCGTTATTCCAGGTGATAGCAGCCTGTATGTCCAGAACACTCACAAAGCATCCTTCCACATATTTTCCCTATTTTAAAAATTTATTTATTTTTAATTGAGGGATAATTGTGTTACAATATTGCTTTGGATTCTGCCATTCATCAACATGAATCAGCCATAGATATACATGTCCCTTCTTTCTTGAAACTCCCTTCCACCTTCCCCACCCCTGTAGGTGGTTACAGAGCCCAAGTTTGAGTTCCCTGAGTCATGCAGCAAATTTCAGTTGGCTATCTATTTTACATATGGTAATGTATATACTTCCATGCTACTCTCTCCACTTGTGACACTTCTCCTTTGTCCCCCACCTGTGTCCATAAATCTGTTTTCAATGTCTGTGTCTCCACTGATGCCCTGTAGATAGGTCTTTCTAAATTCCATGTATATGCATTAATATATGGTATGTGTCTTTCTCTGACTTACTTCATTCTGTATAATAGGCTCTAGGTTCATCTACTTCATCAGGACTCACATGCATTCCTTTGTATGGCTGAAGAGTATTTCATTGCATATATGTACCATAGCTTGTTCATCCATTCATCTGTCTATGGACATCTAGGTTGCTTCCATGTCCTACTGCAAAGAATATTGGGCTACATGTGTCTTTTTCAATTTTGGTTTCTTCAAGGTATATGCCTAGAAGTGGTAATGCTGGGTTGTATGGTAGTTTTATTTCTTGATTTTTTAAAGGAATCTCCATCCTGCCTTCCACAGTCAACCTTCTATATATGAAAAGATTTTAATTTTTCTTCTTTTGCCCCTTTATCCTATTTTTTTGAGGGGGGAGGTGGGCATGATCTGCCTAAATTTTGATAGTGAGATTAAATATATGAAGAAGATAGTTTCTAATATTAATAGGTATTATACTTTAAAAGATGGAGAAGCTCTATATAGTCTATATAGTCAGCAAAAACAAGACTGAGAGCTCACTGTGCCTCAGATCATGAACTCCTTATTGCCAAATTCAGACTCAAATTGAAGAAAGTAGATGACCTAAATCAAATCCCTTACAATTATACAGTGGAAGTGACAAATATATTCAAGGGATTACATCTGATAGACAGTGCCTGAAGAACTATGGATGGAGGTTCACAACACTGTACAGGAGGCAGGGATCAAGACCATCCCCAAGAAAAAGAAATGCAAAAAGGCAAAACGGTTGTCTGAGGACGCCTTACAAATAGCTATGAAAAGAAGAGAAGTGAAAGTTAAAGGAGAAAAGGAAAGATATACCCATCTGAATGCCAGAGTTCCAAAGAATAGCAAGGAGAGATAAGAAAGCCTTCCATAGTGATCAGTGCAAAGAAATAGAGGGAAACAATAGAATGGGAAAGAATAGGGATCTCTTCAAAAAATGAGAGATACCCAGGGAACACTTCATGCAAAGATGGGCAGAAGAAAGAAAAGAAATGCCATGCACCTAACAGAAGAAGAAGATATTAAGAAGAGGCGGCAGGAATACACAGAGGACTCTACAAAAAAGATCTTCATGACCCAGATATTCACAATGATGTAGTCACTCACCTAGAGCCAGATATCCTCAAATGCAAAGTCAAGTGGGCCTTCAGTTCAGTTCAGTCCCTCAGTCATGTCCAACTCCTGGCTACCCCAGGAATTGCAGCACGCCAGGCCTCCCTGTCCACCACCAACTCCTGGAGTACACTCAAACTCATGTCCATCGAGTCGGTGATGCCATCCAGCCATCTCATCCTCTGTCGTCCCCTTCTCCTCCTGCCCCCAATCCCTCCCATCATCACAGTCTTTTCCAATGAGTCAACTCTTCACATGAGGTGGCCAAAGTACTGGAGTTTCAGCTTTAGCATCATTCCTTCCAAAGAAATCCCAGGGCTGATCTCCTTCAGAATGGACTGGTTGGATCTCCTTGCAGTCCAAGGGACTCTCAAGAGTCTTCTCCAACACCACAGTTCAAAAGCATCAATTCTTCAGCAATCAGCTTTCTTCATAGTCCAACTCTCACATCCATACATGACCACAGGAAAAACCACAGCCTTGACTAGACGGACCTTTGTTGGCAAAGTAATGTCTCTGCTTTTGAATATGCTATCTAGGTTGGTCATAACTTTCCTTCCAAGGAGTAAGTGTCTTATATTTCATGGCTGCAATCACTATTTGCAGTGATTTTGGAGCCCAAAAAGATAAAGTCTGACAATGTTTCCACTGTTTCCCCATCTACTTCCCATGAAGTGATGGGAACAGATGCCATGATCTTCGTTTTCTGAATGTTGAGCTTTAAGCCAAATTTTTCACTCTCCTCTTTCACTTTCATCAAGAGGCTTTTTAGTTCCTCTTCACTTTCTGCCATAAGAATTGTGTCATCTGCATATCTGACGTTCTTGGTATTTCTCCCGGCAATCTTGATTCCAGCTTGTGCTTCTTCCAGTCCAGTGTTTCTCATGATGTACTCTGCATAGAAGTTAAATAAGCAGGGTGACAATATACAGCCCTGACCTACTCCTTTTCCTATTTGGAACCAGTCTGTTGTTCCATGTCCAGTTCTAACTGTTGCTTCCTGACCTGCATATAGGTTTCTCAAGAAGCAGGTCAGGTGGTCTCATATTTCCATCTCTTCCAGAATTTTCTACAGTTTCTTGTGATCCACACAGTCAAGGTTTTGGCATAGTCAATGAAGCAGAAATAGATGTTTTTCTGGAACTCTCTTGCTTTTTCTATGATCCAGCGGATGTTGGCAATTTGATCTCTGGTTCCTCTGCCTTTTCTAAAACCAGCTTGAACATCTGGAAGTTCACGGTTCACATATTCCTGAAGCCTGGCTTGGAGAATTTTGAGCATTACTTTACTAGCGTGTGAGATGAGTGCAATTGTGCAGTAGTTTGAGCATTCTTTGGCATTGCCTTTCTTTGGGAATGGAATGAAACTGACCTTTTCCAGTCCTAGAAAACATCACTAAGAGCAAAGTAGTGGAGGTGATGGAACTCCAGATGAGCTATTTCAAATCCTAAAAGATGATGCTGTAAAAGTGCTGCACTCAATATGCCAGCAAACTTGGAAAACTCAGCAGTGGCCACAGGACTGGAAAAGGTCAGTTTTCATTCCAATCCCAAAGAAAGGAAATACTGAAGAATGCTCAAACTACCTCACAATTGCACTCATCTCACACTCTAGCAAAATAATGCTCAAAATTCTTCAAGCAAAGCTCATAAGTACGTGAACCATGAACTTCCAGATATTCAAGCTGGATTTAGAAAAGGCAGAGGAACCAGAGATCAAATTGCCAACATCTGCTGGATCATCGTAAAAGTGAGACAGTTCTAGAAAAACATATACTTCTGCTTTATTGACTATGTCAAAGTCTTTGACTGTGTGGATCATAACAAACTAGAAAATTCTTAAAGAGATGGGAATACCAGACTGACTTACCTGTCTGCTGAGAAATCTGTATCAGGTCAGGAAGCAACAGTTAGAACTGGACATGGAACAACAGATTGGTTCCATATTGGGAAAGCAGTACATCACGCTGTATATTTTCACCCTGCTTACTTAACTTATATGCAGAGTACTTCATGAGAAACCCTGGGCTGGAAGAAGCACAAACTGGAATCAAGATTGCTGGGAGAAATGTCAATAATCTCAGATATGCAGATGACACCACCCTTATGGCAGAAAGCATAGAAGAACTAAAAAGCCTCTTGATGAAAGTGGAAAAGGAGAGTGAAAAAGCTGGCTTAAAGCTCAACAATCAGAAAACTAAGATCATGGTATCTGATCCCATCACTTCATGGCAAATAGATGGGGAAACAATGGAAACGGTTACAGACTTCATTTTTTTGGGCTCCAAAATCACTGCATATGGTGACTGTACCTATGAAATAAAAAGACATTTGCTCCTTGGAAGAAAAGTTATGACCAACCTAGACAGCGTATTAAAAAGCAGAGACATTACTTTGCCAAATAAGGTCCATCTGGTCAAACGTATGGTTTTTCCAGTGGTCATGCATGGATGTGAGAGTGGGACTATAAAGAAAGTTGAGCACTGAAGAACTGATGCTTTTGAACGGTGGTGTTGGAGAAGACTCCTGTGAGTCTGTTGGCCTGCAAGGAGATCCAACCAGTCCATCCTAGAGAAAATCAGTCCTGAATATTCATTGGAAGGACTGATGCTGAAGCTGACACTCCAATACTTTGGCCACCTGATGTGAAGAGCTGACTCATTTGAAAAAGACCCTGATGCTGGGAAAGATTGAGGGCAGGAGGAGAAGGGGACGACAGAGGATGAGATGGTTGGATGGCATCACTGACTCCATGGACATGAGTTTGAGTAAACTCTGGAAGTTGCTGATGGACAGGGAGGTCTGCTGTGCTGCAGTCCATGGGTTCACAAAGAGTCGGGCATGACTGAGTGCCTGAACTGACTGACACTTTTAAATTTTAGTAACTAATTAATATTCTGAATGGAATTAGCCAAGGGCCCTTGACTATGAATATTCTATGATGATGTGAATTTAGATCAGTGCTACATTTCTAGTTATTTCTTCATGGACAAGTAGTAGTCAATCAGAAAAAATAACCCACCAAAGTGATGGAATTAGTTCAAATAGGTGATCCAAAGAAATAAGTATGATTCTGTTTCACTTCTGGGTTGATAACAGTGCAACAACATAAGATCAATATATTTTCATTGCAAATACCCCATTAGCTAAAAGATTCCTGTACCTCTAGAACAGCACTTCTCAACCTCAGCAATATTTACATTAGTGCTGGAAAATTCTTTGCCATAGCGGGCACTCCTATTCACCATAGGATATTTAGCAGCCTCTCTGGCTTCTGCTCATAAGATGCTAGCAGTGCCTGCAGTGAGACAACCAAAAATCTCCCCCCAAACTCCCAGGTGTCCCCAGTGGAGCAAACCTGCTTTCACTTGAGAGTTGCTATGCCAGTTCCAAGAATTTTGTGAGAAAAAAGTGAGATAAAGCATTTGGAGACACTTTGTGAGCAAAGTTTTTTCAAACACTAGAATTAGTTGTGATTTCAATTTTTATTCAGAGATAAACTATAAATCTCATTATCCAAATAAGAGTTTTTCTTCTATTTGGAAATTTTTTATTTTGTGCTCACAAATTCTTTAATGGAATATGCCTATTTTACTCCTGTGTCCTGGAAGAAATATCTGAAGGTTTTGAGATGTCAAATAACTTGCCTAATGTCATGGACTTATAAGTGCCTATCTGGAATATTAATCCAGGTCACAAGGACTCTGAAGACAATGTAATATGCAGCTACACTATCTTCTACAATCTATATTTCAGGAATGATTATATGCTCTTTTTCTCATCAGTTTCCTTAACTCTCGTATTTATTTATTTGTTGTTTTTATTGAATGAAAGATGCTTTAATGTCTATGCTGCTGCTGCTGCTAAGTCGCTTCAGTCATGTCCGACTCTGTGCGACCCCATAAACGGCAGCCCACCAGCCTCCCCCGACCCTGGGATTCTCCAGGCAAGAACACTGGAGTGGGTTGCCATTTCCTTCTCCTTAACGTCTATAGTGCTTTACAATTTTCAGAAGTCTTTCACACGTGATTTCATGTAATCCTATAATAACCTTTTCCCCCCTACCCATTTCTAGTGTCCCTCCTCACTTAAATTTCATATTTAAATAAGTTTGTGCTTCTTGTCTTTGTGTGTCTAATGAATACTAAGGCTTGATTGGGAATTTCCTGCTCACTATGAAAGTAGGTATTGGGCATCGTGACTTGTGTGTGCATCTATATATTTTTTCCCCTCCCTTTTCAAATACGGATCAATCATGGGACTAGAGTACTTCCATAACTCTTATTTCTCATCTTCATTCTTTAAAAAAATTAATTTATTTACTTTAATTGGAGGCTGATTACTTTACAATATTGTGGTGGTTTCTGCCATACAATGACATGAATCAGCCATGGGTGTGCGTGTGTGCCCCCAGCCTGAACGCCCCTCCCACCTCATCTTCATTCTTTTAAGAAAAGCCAGGATTCATTATTAAAGTGGCTACAGTTTATTGAGTACTTTCATTAAATATTCATTATCATAACCTCCAAACTACCTCATGAGGGCAGTACCCTTAGCATCCCCAGTTCATTGCTGTACAATCTGAGATGCTGAGAGTGGAATAAAGTTTGCACATACAAGCTGGATGCAAACTTACATCTCTTTGATGGCAAAACGCGTATATGAATATATGTATATGTACAACTGATTCACTTTACTGAACACCTGAAACTAACATGACATTTGTAAATCAACTGTACTCCAATAAAATATACACAATGGAATATTGCTAAGTCGCTTCAGTCGTGTCCAACTCTGTGCTACCCCATAGACGGCAGCCCAACAGGCTCCCCTGTCCCTGGGATTCTCCAGGCAAGAGTACTGGAGTGGGGTGCCATTTCCTTCTCCTATGCATGAAAGTGAAAAGTGAAGTCACTCAGTCGTGTCCGACTTTTAGCGACCCCATGGACTGCAGCCTACCAGGCTCTTCCGTCCATGGGATTTTCCAGGCAAGAGTACTGGAGTGGGGTGTTATTGCTGCTAAGTCGCTTCAGTTGTGTCCGACTCTGTGTGACACCATAGATGGCAGCCCACTAGGCTCCCCCGTCCCTGGGATTTTCCAGGCAAGAACACTGGAGTGGGTTGCCATTTCCTTCTCCAATGCATGAAAGTGAAAAGTGAAAGTGAAGTCACTCAGTCGTGTCCGACTCTTAGCAACCCCATGGACTGCAGCCCACCAGGCTCCTCCATCCATGGGATTTTCCAGGCAAGAGTACTGGAGTGGGGTGCCATTGCCTTCTCAGCTATAAAAAGGAATGCATTTGAGTCAGTTCTAATGAGGTGGATTGACCTAGAGCCTATTATACAGAGTGAAGTAAGTCAGAAAGTGAAAGACAAATATCATATATGAATGTGTATACATGGAACCTAGAAAGATATTATGGATGATTCCATTTGCAGGGCAGCAAAGGAGACACAGACATTTGGACATAGTTAGGGGAGGAGAGAGTGGGATGATATGAAAGAATACTATTGAAACATATATATTATCATATGTAAAACAGATAGCCAGTGGGTGCTCTAAGTATGTTGCAAGGGACTCAATGCCAGTGTTCTGTGACACCCTAGAGGGGTGCATTCAAGAGGTAGGGGACATTATGTATACCTAATGCTGATTTATGTTGATGTATGGCAATAACCATCACAATATTGTAAAGTAATAATCCTCTTAATTAAAAATACGATAAAAATTAAGAAACCCAACCTTCAAATTGAGTCCCACAAAAAATAATAATAATAAAATAAGCTTATATAAGAAAACTATATTCTTAAACTCCTGTACTAATTTTTTATATAAAGGTAGTCTATAAAGATAGACCACTGGGGGAAATTCAAATTCATAATGGCCACACAAAAATGTGCTTCCGGATGCAAATAAGCAAGCAAAGGCACAATAACTTTATTTTTAAAAGGGAGTTAAACAGATATGATGTCATCTATGTCTCTTTTTTGCTTAACATTTGGTAATTCTTATTTATTTGTATCATAGAATTCTTCTTTGGTCAAAGCCCCAGTGAATACTCCCTAAAGTGAGCAATTCTGATAAATACCTTTGCTGGATACAAAAAAAAAAAAAAAAAAAGAAGAAGAAGAAAAGAAAGGAATAGGCTCAAGATGATTGCCAATAAATGTGATTTCATTTATGATCCATAAGAACTGTGGGTCAGAGAACAGCTCCTAAGGAGAAGATATATAGGAGAGATTTTAATATTTTCACTTTTACTTTAGTGAGTATTCAGACAGCATGCTGCTAGGAAGTAGTAAAACATCATACACACGCACATATGTTTTTGGGGAAAAAAAAATCACCTACTAAAAATAGAATGTGCTTGGTCGCTCAGTCATGTCTGACTCTTTGTGACCCCATGGACTGTAGCCCACCAGGCTCCTCTGTCTATGGGATTATCCAAGCAAGAATACTGGAGTGGGTTGCCATGCCCTCCTCCAGGGAATCTTCCCAACCCAGGAATCGAACTCAGGTCAGGTCTCCCACATTTCAGGTGGATTCTTTAGTTACAATAAATTCATTTATGGATAACCAACAAGGGCTTACTACACAGCACATGGAACTCTGCTCAGTGATATGTGGCAGCCTGGATGGGAGGGGAGTTTGGGGGAGAATGGATACATGTGTATGTATGACTGAGTCCCTGTGCTGTTCACCTGAAACTATCAAAACATTGTTTGTTAATCTGCTGCTGGTGCTAAATCACATCAGTCATGTCCGACTCTGTGCGACCCTATAGACGGCAGCCCACCAGGCTCCTCTGTCCATGGGATTCTCCAGGCAAGAACACTGGAGCGGGTTTCCATTTCCTTCTCCAATGCATGAAAGTGAAAAGTGAAAGTGAAGTCGCTCAGCCGTGTCTGACTCTTAGCAACCCCATGGACTGCAGCCTACCAGGCTCCTGCATCCATGGGATTTTCCAGGCAAGAGTCCTGGAGTGGGTTGCCACTGATATACAACATAAAAAATTAAAAGTTAAAAAAATATTATTGAGTTATCTTCTAATTTATCCAACCAACTTGTTTGATCACCTCCTAAATATTAGAATCTGTTTTACAACCCAGGGATTTAAAATAAAGCAGAAGAGTAAGACATTCAAAAGATTAAATTTTATTCTATTCTTTTATTTGTGTTTTAGATTTGAGGGAGGTATGGATATTACACACCATGTAACTTTTAGGGTAACTGGGGGAGGGTGAATTTGACTGTCAATTTATGAAGTCACTGTCTACTAATGACCTGTTAGTATACACTCTGTCATACCAATACATTCCTTGCATAATGAGAGCATTTTAGCAAAGTGTTTGAACCAGCAATTTAGGGAACAGGTGGTAGTTGGGAATGGAAAGAGTTAAGTTTTTTAACATAAAAGTGTGATTACTGAAATATGAAAATAAAATAATTTTCTCTTCTTTCCTCTTTAGGAACACAGCATGCAGAAAAAATAAATCATCATCATGAACCCTCCCTCCCTTGGTCAACATTTTATGTTATTTTATCTTTATTTTCACTGTGGATGTGTCTCTTTCTTTTTATATATCATCAGCAGATTGTATATTTGATGAAGAAATCCAAATAAATATGAATGTCAAGTTCTCTGAAACAGGTTTTTTGGCTTCAATTCTTGTTTCCACAGTTGAAAACATTTGCCAAATTTGTGTCACAAATTAGACATCGAGAAGCAGGCAGAAAGTTTGTTAATTATTTGGATAAATTTAATGAACTTATTCTCATTAGGTTTTATGAGCCATGCTGTACACAGTATTGTGTGAAAGTCCACAACCAACACAGTGATGTCAGGAGGTAATTAAGGGCACTGATGAGAATTTTTGCAGAAAAACAAGGTGCAGGAAATGCTTTGTGTATAAGCACATTATTAGACAGAATTAAGGATTGCTAGTTACAAAGAATTAAATAGAGATCATTTCAATCGCAACAAATTAAGAGAGAAGTCAGTTTGGCTCCAAAAACAAATGTTGAATATACACATAAATCATAGTGTTTTACAGCCGGCACTTCATCCTGGGTGTGATGAGCTATGTAATAGTGTGTTACTGCCACATGATCTGGAAGTAGGCACAGTTTGTCTTCAGAAGGATTTTAAAAGTGTTGATCTTTTAGAAAAAGAATCTCACTTTAGATGGCCTCATGATGGAAAACACATGAAACAGACATTCTTTTTTTTTTTTTTTTTTTTAGTCTATTGGCACTTTATTGTTATCACTCCTGATAGGAAGAACTCCAAAGAGTGACTACAAATAAACTGTGAAAATACATGTGTCAACATATATTCCATTCACCTCCACTTCTCCAAAAAGAGAGACCTGTGGAGGATTATAATGGGTCAGAGTTTAGTAAGAAATCAAAAAAAGAAACTATTTTAAAAGTCAAACATGAGTTAATGATGACCTAGAAAAAAACAACTGTGTCTACTATAAGATCAGATCTATACCAATCTCATTTCTAACCTATTAAAGCCATCTAAGTAAAATCTGGCATATTTTCCAGTGAATGAGAGCTTAGAAAACAGGAGTTAAAGACAACTTTAAAAGGTCTGAATTGTTCTTAATATTATCCTGTGTATTAAATGTACCATATTAATTCAAGCAATGCCCATATAATTTTTCTGCATCTCAACTTAAAAAATATATTTACAATATAGAAATCTAATATTATTGCCAAGTAAGATCTTAAATATTTAAGTTCTTTTAAACAAATGTAATATAAATCAATGAAGTCACTGATAGTAATGGTGATGATGATGATGGTGATGATGTTGATGATACTGTGGTTATTATTATTATTTATAATGAAACTCTAAACTGGATACACATTTAAAAAATGGGCCTTACTTTGCCATCATCCATAACCTTGACAATGACCGCTTGATACAGTTGACCTTGAACAACCTCAGGATTAGAAGTGCCAACCCTCCCTATAGTCAAAAATTTGTGTATAACTTATAGTCCGTCCTCCATACCAGGTTGCTCATAGCCATGGTTTCTCATCTGGGGATTTAACTGCCATAGTTTGTGTAGTGTTTACTATTTAACAAAAATTGTGTGTTAAGGGAACCATCACAGTTCAAACGTGTTGTTTAAGTGTTAACTATATTAGTAATTTTTGTTTCATTATATTTGTAAGAAAAATAATCTGTCTACTCAATTTTAAGATTACTTTTCTCTTTCCAATACTTGGATGAGAGAATTTGGCTTGATGTCAGAGCTGATTCCTACACAAGGAAAAGTCTTACAGGCTATATGAGAGGGGCAAGTCAGTTTTTGTAGCTGTGGGGATTCCAGTATGGCCTGCAGAAGAATCTGTATGTATTTGCATAAATCTAGTCATACAGTGAAGTGTATCTTCCATGTGATTCAACTTTACAATTTAAAATAAATTTAAATATTAAAAGCTTGACTCTCTAATTAGATGTTTCGTGTCATGTGTCTTTTTCCCAGTTCCTCTACATTTGCTAACTTGCTGCTGGATTAGATTATCTCTTGAGGGTGCTCATCTTTGTGTATGTGTATATTTTCTGTGTTTATATTTTTGTCTTCTTTGTTTCACTGGGAGTGAGAATACTCAAAATGGGTTTCTTAATTAAACTTATAGATACTCATATCCTAAGTCTACAGAGATGTGTTCAGTTAATAAATTAGGTATAAATAAATAACAATAAAGAAGCATGGCATTTAAGTAGCAGGCTTATAGATTTCCTGTGAAATAGCTGCAGTGTACAGCTGAAAGTTTCAATAGGATTAAGGAAATTTGATTAATGCTATTTTGAAATGGAATTTCTAGACCCATGGGACTTCTGTTAATGAAATCTTCTCAGAAATCTAGTTCATTCACAGGTGAAAGGATGAGAAGACAAGAGAGTTCTCCATGATAATCTTAAAGATTGCAAATCTCTGGAAATCAATTCCAATCAACACAGTCTTATTTCAAGGTGTTTTTGAATATTGAATGAGTAATAGGTATCTTTGACCTTACAAGTACTGAGTTATAGTGATGGGTAAGTGATTCAGAAAGTGTGTACTAGGCCACTGGTTCATAAAGTGGTCACTCTAAATGCTCATGGTTGTGATCCATGTAGTAGAAAGTGTATTTCTTACTAGGTATTCATTCAAACAATTTTTTTTACTGAATTTGTTTCATTTAACTCTGTTTTGTTATGTTTTGTTTTACTCTGTTTTATTCTACTCTATTCAGTTTTATTTTAAACATACTTTAAAACTAGACCTCTATGAAACCTACTTTGACTAACTCTGATCTATTGGGTAGACAAGCATTCAGGCAATAAAATCATGGTAATTATAACAGATATGAACACCATAAATGGAACATGGAGAAAAAAGTTTTGACGCTTTCCCTGGGGACTAAAGGACAGTTTCAGAGAGGAGTTGTACACTGAGATAAATTTTGATGAAAGAGTAATCTTTTATGGTAGAAAATAAAGGTAATGTGGAGTGGGCCATTCTGGAGAGAAAAGTGAACAGAAAATGAGATCTAGAGTTGGGTTGTCTAGTGTTGAGTATCAGCCTCTATACTAACTAGCTTTTCTACCTTGCGCAAGTTATTTACATTCTCTTATTCCTACTTACCTTATATGTAAAACAGGGATTACAATAGAACTGTGAAAATAATATCAGAAAATCTATATAAAATACTGACCCAGTATCTAATAGTAAATACTCAGTTTGCTGTAATAATATATATTTTTCTCAATGGTGGGTGTAGTAATAGTATATGTATCATCTGATATTAGTGGCATGAGATATGTGAAAAAAATCATTTCACCAGAAATGAGAGACGTGACTGGACAGATGGAGAGTAGACATATAAATGTGTTATATGGAATCTTTTCACTATCTTAAAAACAACGAAAAACCCATTGAAGTGTTTACAAATATTAATAGAATCAAAATATGTTGTTCGTATATGTGGAATCTAGAAAAGTGGTATAGATGATCCTATTTGCAAAGCAGAAATAGGGACACAGACATAGAGAACAAATGTATGGATACCAAGGGAGAAAGAAGAGGATGGAAGGAATTGGGAGATTGGGATGGACACATATACATTATTGATACTATGTATAAAAAATAATTAATGAGAGCCTATTGTATAGCACAGGAAACTTTACTAAATTCATTGTGGTGATCTGAATGGAAAGGAAGTTCATAAGGGAAGGGATATATGAATATGCACAGCTGACTCATTTCACTGTTCACTGAAACTAATACTTGCTACACATGCTAGCAAAGTAATGCTCAAAATCATTTAAGCCAGGCTTCAACAGTATATGAATAGAGAACTCCCAGATATACAAGCTGGAGTTAGAAAAGGCAGAGGAACCAGAGATCAAATTGCCAACATGCATTGGACCATGGAAAAAGCAAGAGAATTCCAGAGAAACATCTACTTCTGCTCCATGGACTATCCTGAAGCCTTTGACTGTGTAGATCACAACAAACTGTGGAAAATTCTTAAAGAGATGGGAATATCAGACCACCTTACCTGCCTCCTGAAAACCCATATGCAGGTCAAGAAGCAACAGTTAGAACTGGACATGAAACAACAGATTGGTTCCAAATAGGAAAAGGAGGACGTCAAGGCTGTATATTGTCACCATGCTTATTTAACCTATATGCAAAACACAACATGTAAAATGCTGGGCTGGATGAAGCTCAGCTGGAATTAAGATTGCAGGGAGATTTGGGGGCACTTTGCTGATGGTGTCAGTGAGCTCATTTCCCTCCTGAGTGAAACTAGGGGTAGGTCGTCTAAACAACAAACAAAACAAAAATACAAACCAAATCATCAGCAGACAGGATTACCACCTCAATCAGCCTTGCCCATCAGAGGAAAAACAAAACAAAACAAAAACTGAGCACAAATCTCTGGTTACACAAACCACTGGACCAACCTTAGGGCAGAAACCAAAAGGAAGAAAGAATTCAAGCTTGAAGCCTGAGAAGAGGAGACCTCAAACACAATAAGTTAAAAAAAAAAAAATGAAAAGGCAGAAAAATACTACACAAATGAAGGAACAAACTAGAAACCCAGAAGTCCAAATAAATGAAGAGGAAATAGGCAAATTACCTGAAAAAGAATTCAGAATAATGATAGTAAATATGATCAAAAACCTTGACAACAAAATGGAGAAAGTGAAAGAATCAATTAACATTGACCTAGAAGAATTAAAGAATAAATCTACAGAGACAAACAACACAATTGCAGAAATTAAAAACACTCTAGAATAAATCAATAGCAGAATATCTGAAGCAGAGAATGAATCAGTGAGCTGGAAGATAAAATGGTGGAAATTAATTCTGAAGAGCAGAATAAAGTAAAAAGAATGAAAAGAACTGAGGATAGGCTCAGAGATGTCTGGGACAACATCAAATGCACCAACATTTGAATTATAGGGCTCTCAGAAGAAGAAGAGAAAAAGAAAGGGTGTGAGAAAAATTTTGAAAAGATTACAGTTGAAAATTTTCCCAACATGGAAAAAGAAATAGTCAATCAAGTCCAAGAGGCAAGAAGAGTCCCATACAGGAGAAACCCAAGGAGAAACAAACCAAGACACATACTAATCAAACTAACAAAGACTAAACACAAAGAAAGAATATTAAAAGCAGCAAGGGAGAAGCAACAAGTAACATACAAGGGAAACCCCATATGCTTAACGACTGATCTTTCAGCAGAAACTGCAGGCCAGAAGGGAATGGCAGGATATATTTAAAGTACTGAAAGGGAAGAGTCTAGAACCAAGATTACTGTACTTAGCAAGGATCTCATTCAAAATTGATGGAGAAATAGAAAATTTTTCAGACAAGCAAAAGTTAAGAGAATTCAGTACCACCAAACCAGCTTTACAACAAATGTTAAAGGTACCTATATAGTCAATAAATACAACAGAAGAAAAAAGATCTACAAAATCAACCCCAAACAATTAAGAAAATGGCAATAAGAACATATATATCAATAATTACTTTAAATGTATTGGATGAAATGCTCCCACCAAAAGACACAAACTGGCTGAATGGACACAAAAACAAGACCCATATACATGCTGTCTACAAAAAACCCACTTCAGCCCTAAATACACATTTAGACTGAAAGTGAGAGGATGGAAAAATATATTCCATGCAAATGGGAACCAAAGGAAGCTAGAGTAGTAATCCTCATATCAGACAAAATAGACCTTAAAATAAAGAAGATTACAAAAGATAAGGAAGGACACTACATAATGATCAAAGGATCAATCCAAAAGGAAGACATAACAATTGTAAGCATCTATGCACCCAACATAGGAGCATCTCAATACATAAGACAAACATTATCAGACATAAAAGGATAAATCGACAGTAACACAATAATAGTAGGAGACTTTAACACCCCACTCACACCAATGGACAGATCATCAAAACAGAAAATTAATAAGGAAACACGTCTTAAATGATACATTAGATGAGATGGATCTCATTGATATCTTCAGG